>NC_059425.1:138269238-138574173 GCF_021028975.2 Sphaerodactylus townsendi | reverse complement strand
AATTTCAACGTTTATGTAGCAGCTGTTAAAAACAAGCATGGAAGAGCTTCAGAAATGTTATTCTCAGATAATGGGACTGAATACAGTGCTGGAGAAGTCACATGCCTGGAATCACATATGCTTCTGGAAAGATCTCTCTACTTCTTCCAGCAAAAGAAAAGAGAGACACACACAAGCAGTATAGACTGCACAGACACCCAGACTGAGTACTGGCATAGATAAAGTTGCTGTTCCTACATTTAGGAACAAATAAATACATTTGTTATCTAATAAAGTTCTACGAAACAACTCACTTGCATCTCTGCCCCATTATTTACTCTGCTAATTCATGCAGTACAACAAGAGGCTATCAAAGAAACATGTACTTTTAATGAATAGGTACACGTGTATTACGTAATGTGCAATCTCTATTTACATAAAAGTACAAAACAATACAAGACTAAATATATGAGCAATTACGTGCTGTAAGACAAGTAATCGGTTTACAAGTATACTTTTCAAGATGTGCAGGACAATTGTGTTGTCCTCTGCTCTGTAAAAATGGAGGGCATGGATTACGTTCATGGAGCCTGTTGCAATCGGAATGTATAGACGTAGAACCTTTATTTATGGATGTGGAGTCCACATCCTAACATCAGCAAGCATTCACAAGGGATGCAACGGCCATTTGATAGGCATGGACAATAAAGTTAGATACACTTCAAGCATGCACACTTTTTTAATCCAGGGATATAAAAATTTATTTTAAATTATATTCTTCGGTATGTAGTCTGTGTTGCCTAGGGATGCTAGCCACCAAGAGGGACCTGGGGATTTCCCAGAATTACAAGCTGATCTCCAGATGACAGAGATCAATTCCCCTGGAGGAAATGGATTCTTTGGAGGGCAGACTCTATAGCCATGGTGGCGAACCTTTGGCACTCCAGATGTTATGGACTACAATTCCCATCAGCCCCTGCCAGCATGACCAATTGGCCATGCTCGCAGGGGCTGATGGGAATTGTAATCCATAACATCTGGAGTGCCAAAGGTTCGCCATCACTGTTCTATAGTATTGAACATCATTGAGCTTCCTGTCCATCCCTGGCTTAACCATCACTCATCAACTTGATTTCAAATTAGCCTCTTACGTAGGTGGGGGCGCGGGGGGGGGCGTTTCTTGGGTTCAAAACCCTCCCATTACATGTCTGGCTTGCTTGAAACAATGCACGGAATGGAACAGCCAGAAAGCCCTCAGTCACCGAACCCACCCCATAAGAAATCTATACCTACGTCACTGCTTTACTTCCAACAATTAGAAACCAAATTTAAAAACTGTGTACCTTGTCAGAAAAAGCAGACATGCATAAGAATAACATAGGGGCTGTTTTACAAAATAACGTTAAGTTTTCACTTTCCTGAATATATTTACATTCACTTCTTTGGAAATCAGGGTGTCATTTCTCACATCATCGTGACAGGAATGGTGACTGAATATACCTATTCAAAGAAATTTCTGTTCAGTGTTCAGAGAAATCATCACTCATCAACTTGAATTAAATTCAGTAAAAATTTCTTCTGTTTCAGAGTTGCAGCCTCTGAAGATGCTAGAGATGCAAAAAATCAGAATGTCTTAAAATAGTGATGTTCAGTAAGATCTTTAATGTAAAGCTTCTGTCTCCCTTCTCTTCACTACCATGGCGACTGTTCTGAGGCACTGTTCCATTTCTTCTCCTTAAGTCTGACCACAAAAATTATTTAAACTTCATTGGAGTAATTGCAAAAAAGAGGGATCACAACCTTGCCAATTCAGAGTGAAGCAATGACTCTCCCTGCAGTTGTCTGTGAATCCTCTAGGTGGAGCTTCAACCCACTTCAAATGTAACTACAATATGTCAGCAAAACCTGTACTTCTTGCGATGGCCCTTTCTTCAATAATGTTGTAGAATGTTACCTGTCACTTCCCAGGGCTCCCTACCTCAGGGAGTGAAGGGGTGGAGCATGGGCACAGCAGCAGCCCAGTGGCAGGGCTGAGAAAAGGGCCGGGTGAGGCAGCTGCACCAAGGGTGTCACAATCAGAAGGGAAGGCCACGAGTAGGAACTTGTGGAGCAGAGTACTTCTCATGGGTAAAGGCCTTCTTTATCATTAGGATAGGAGGAGGAGGAGCAGGGAAATAGAAGTGGGGGGAGTAGGATACAATGCTCCGTCTGATTGGGATAGGCTCACTGAAGGCCAGGAGAGGCTGTTGACAGGGAGTCATGGGCCCTGTACAGATAGGAAGGTGCCATACCTCCTGTTCTGTCACAAGCAGGCAGGAAGAACTTTTCACACCTGCCCCAGGCAGATGGGTTGCCCCCCTGGCTCGGTGTGGCACCTTCCTATCTGTATCAGGCCAGTGTGACGTAGTGGTTAAGAACAGGTGGACTCTAATCTGGAGAACCAGGTTTGATTCCCCACTCCTCCACATGAGCGGCAGATTCTTATCGGGTTAATTGGATTTGTTTCCTTGCTCCTACACATGAGGCCAGCTGGGTGACCTTGGGCTAGACACAGTGCTCTCATAAGGTGTATGTTGTGGGGAGGGGAAGGGAAGCTGCTTTGAGACTCCTTGTGGTTGAGAAAAGCAGGGTATAAACCTGAACTCTTCTTCTACCCCAGAGTAAGAGTACAATGACCAGGGCAAGAGCAGCAGGACAGGGAAAGCAGCCTTAGCAGTGTGGAAGAAGGGAGGAGGTATGAGATAGCTGAGTCACAGGGTGAAGATTGACTTCTTCAGTGTCAATGTAAAGGAATCCAGCCATTAAAGTACCTACTTCACAGTTCTTGTGTTCTGCCTCCTATCTGACAATATGGAAAAAGATGTCCCCCCCCCCCCCATGGGGGGATGAAGCCCCTGGTCCTGGTGATTTCATTATATCCATTCAGAATCAGCACATATGTAGTTATTGCCCCTTTTTTCAACAAAGACATTCATTTTAACACTCCTGCTATCAATCTGCATTTTTGCTTCCCTCTTAACTGTCCCTTGTGATTTACACATTCCTAGGATTATGCATTCCCCAATTAGTTTATTATTAGCATGAGCATCAGATGTGTTTCCCCAAATAACTGCAATAAAGCTTGGTTTCACAGGGACTGAATATGTGCTATTACTGTGTGTTTTTTTTATCATCAAGTCACAGTTGACTTATGGTGACCTCGTTGGATTTTCAAGGCAAGAGACTTTCATAGGTGGTCTGCCATTTCCTGTCTCTGCATCACTCCTCATATTCCTTGGAGGGGTCTCCCATCCAAATACTTGCCAGGGTTGAGGCTGAAATGTTCAGAGAAACCATCGCTGGCTCAAAATCATCCAGCGAATTTTCCATCGCAGTGTGAGGATTTGAAGCTAAGTTTCCCAAATCCTGGTCTGTCACCTTAACCACTAAACTACACTGGCTCTCATGTGCACACAAAGGACCAAAATGACTTCAATGTGCACCGTAAACATTTCAACACACCCTTTGTTTATGGTCAACATTTGTCTATCTGTGAACACATCTGCCATGTTCTCATTTCACTTTGTGAATCTAAAGAAGTGGTCATCATTTGCCCTAAAACATACCTCTCCTAATCCATCCTGCATCCAGGAGCTGATCGAGGTGTGCCAACATCCATCTAACACCCTGGCTGACTTCTAAGTCACAGGAGCTGGTTCAGCAACTTTTTCAATGGACTTTGATCAAAGTAGCTTCCGAAATTTTATCATGTAATTCTACGTAACACAAATAAGACCCAAACTGATTTGAAGTCTAGGTGCAATTTTTTTAACAAAGGCCTTTTAAACTTTCCTACCCACTCTTGAACATTGTGCAAATTGTGACAAAGCTAATGTCAGATCCGTATCTGGATGTTCAGAACTATAACAAACATGACTTTTTATAGGTTAAGAAGTCTCTGTTCTGGCCTATTGTTGTTAAAATTATTGTTAAATCTGGTGGTGGCACAGTAATTGAATTCAGCTTTTTTTCAGGACCTGATGTGGAACTTTGCAAATTAAGATTTACATGGGTCTACATCAAAGCTCGTAGATGTTTAAAACCAAAGTCACAAATAGTCTTAAGAAAACAAATGCCTGGGAAGATACTTATGCATATAGGGATACAATAGTAATGTACTGTAACTTAGCTTTACAGTGGTTTTGTTTTGATGTAAAAATGGCAAAATTGGAGTCAATATCTCAAGTTATATTGGATTCTTACCAAAATACGCTAGAATAAAAAACATATATTTTCTATAACTCTTCTGTATTTATACTAAATCATATGTGTCCATGTGTCTTAGTAGTTCACACATGTAAAACTTGAGTCTGTTTAAATTAAATTATGAGTATTTCTGCATATGTAATTTGTGTATGTTAATGTGTATTTTAAAATTGTATAATTTATGTATTCACAGCTTAGTTGTTGCATTGCTTGAATCTGAGGAGATAAATGAGACGGTTTGAATAAATAAATAAATTCAAAGTTTAACCAGACACAACCCTTTACTTACATGTTATTGGATATATTGGGTGTATCTAGACAACAGCAGAACTAAATGGATAAGGAACATGCGGTGTGCCAAGAAAAGATAACGAGGTTGCATGAGCTGAAAGAAACTGAGAGGCCAGATATGGCTGTATATTTATACTTCTGTATGTTGATAACAGAAAACAACACTATTATTTTTTCAGCTGTGTCTACTATAGCCTCTATAAAGTTTTTTTAGAAATAGTCAAATAAGGATCACAGCATTGGTAGCCACAGATTGTGCAACAGTCCCTAAGGACTATTATCCCCATCCCCCAATAAGGCCTCAGTGCTGCATTTAAACTTCTGACTTTATTTCTGTTGCTTTTTACTTTTGCTTCTTGTCTATCTTTAGTAATTTTAAGAGTTTGAAAGGGTTACAGTTTTATTTTCTTTGGCTATAGGAAGACTCTTTGTGCATTGTTGCTTGATAATATTTCAAGCCAGGAAGAAGAAGAACCCATAGTTCTTCTTGTTCACATTCACTTGAACTTAGTAATGATGCAGCTCTGTTCTTTTCATGGTCTTTAGACTCTTCAAAAATGCTTCAGTTGGATTTTGTTTTGATATTTTTCTTCAGCTAAGTTTTGATATGAATAATTTGTGGTCAGTAATCCCAGAACTGACTCCTGGTCTTGTTTTAGCAGACAGAATAGAGCTTCTCCATCTTCTGCTTCTCATTAAGTAATCTATTTGATTTCTAATTGGCCATGTGGTGATGTCCATGTTTACCATCATCTCTTGGGCTGCCTGAAACATGTTTACCACGAACAAATTATTGTCTTGCTCTCCTGATTAATTTTGCTCTCCTAGTCCATATCTTCCAACAATATTTGATTTATTTTGTTTCCCACTTTTGTGTTCCAGGCACCTATGATTATCAGCATATCTTTCCCACATGTCATTTAAAATGCATCTTGCCATCAAATGCTTTGTTTGTTTTCCTTAGAATTCTACAAGGAAATATTTTCCCTTCATTGTCCCTCCATTGTTTTCTTGAACACTTTCACCATGATGTTTTTTCTGAGTCAGTTCTCTTAAGCATGCCATCATATTGAATTAACCTGGGAAACATATGGGTGGATTTCTTTAGGGAAGGAAAAGCATGCCTCCTTTTTCATACCACATGGTCTTTTTTGCCTCAAAAACCGTAGAAACCATGTTTCCATAGGAAAAGTAATAGAGCAAGAATAAAATATACGATAATGATTGATGAGAAAATGAGAGGAGGATTAGGCTTGCTGGACCTACAAATTTGAAAATGAAGAAAACTTGTACCCACAGGCTGACAATAAAGACTTCAAAAAATTAGTTCTCCCACTGGAGTAGCAATGTTACTTCTAAGTAACCAAAATAAATTTATAATTTTACAAACAGTAACCAAATGTTTTGGAAAATTGTTTTCATTCTCCCATTGGAGTAATATATATAAACATAAGCTAGAACGGCACGGCAAAGTAATCTCAATGTAAATAAAACAGCTAGCCAGATTCTAGATTATTAACCAACTGGCCTCGTTAAACTTCACGGCTGTTAAAGGTAGGTCAGGGTTTTTCAAATACAATAATGGTTACAATCAGTGAGGACAACACTCTGCAATTGGTTTGTTCTTATGCCTCTCAAAATGTCATTGCTGCCCCACCCATGCCTGGTCCTGCCCCTGCTTGCACCTGGGGGGGGGGGGAGAGCTGCATGACCTACTGTTGGGCTTAGTGAGAGGGTGCCTTGCTGCTGCCGCCGCTCCACTAGGCCCTGCTTGCTTGGGGGGGGGGGAGGAATGGCCAAATGTGCCTCCCACATGACAATTAAAAGTGGTGCATGGATTGTCAAAGGATAAAATGCTACTTTTTATGGATCTGATTTGTGCTTCTTGAAGAATGGTCAGCCTTTATGTTACTTAGGAAATGCCAGTTTGTCTTAATCGTATACAAAGAAAATGCACATTAAGGACTCTGCATCAAATATGGAAGACAATGGTTCATGCAGTGTATCATTTAGTCCTTATGTTCCTAAATAAGAATACATACTAATGACTATTTAATACAGTGTTCAATAATCCTATGTATTCTTGTTTAAGAACATAAGGACTAAATGATACACTACAAGTTCCAGTATAGAGGTTTTCCATGTTTGCCAGTTCATTAAATTCAAAGGACGGGAGGGGCTAACTGATACTCTTTTTTTTTTACCCCAGTGAGGCATAGTAGGTACATGGGGAAAGGACTAAACCATCTACACAATGTTACTTGATTTGCTTGCATCTCCTTACCAATGAGTTAAACAAAATGCAGCAAAACGATCTAGTCCCAGATCTTCTGGCACCTTGGCTAGTTCAGTCCTACTGAATGCCCTGGTGGCTCAGACCACAATCCTCCTGCCCGGCATTCTCTAAAAAGCACTAGACCACCGAGAGCCTTCCAGCGGACAACTGTCTTCCTTCCACTTGCTACTGACACGGATGAACTCTGCCTGATCATAAAGGGTCTGTATTTGCATTCTCTTGGGTTGGAGGGATTATCCGGAAAAGATACCGTTTTCTCTCTTTGTGCCTGTCTCTACAGCAGCACAATGCCTCCAAGGTTTCCGATTTTTTTCTCTGGATTCCGACCAGGGACGTAGGTATAGATTTTTTTATGGGGGGAGTTTGGGAGGGCCACACCCCCACCCGCCCCTAGGGTATGGCCACGCCTCCCCAAGCCCCACCTCTGGCTTAGCGCTTATAAAAGCAGCTCTCCAAGGTCGGGGATGGCAGACTCCCCTGCTCTGCCCTCCCCTGCCCCTCACCTCTGAGCAGAGGCATAGAGGGAAAATGGAGTCTGGTGCAAAATCTGAGTTTGGGGGTGGGGCCTGGCAGCCGCTGTGATGCTGGAATCCACCCCCAAACAGCATCACTTTCAATGGTGTTTAAACTAGACAGCCCAAATTCTCCTTTGAAATCCACCTTAAAGGGAGAATCTGGGGTCCCTAGTTAAACAACATTGAAAGTGATGCTGTTTTGGGGTGGATTATCCCCCACCCTGAAACAGCATCACTTTCAATGTGGCGTAGTGGTTAAGAGCAGGTGCATTCTAATCTGGAGGAACTGGTTTTGATTCCCTGCTCTGCCACTTGAGCTGTGGAGGCTTATCTGGGGAATTCAGATTAGCCTGTGCACTCCCACACACGCCAGCTGGGTGACCTTGGGCTAGTCACAGCTTTTTGGATCTCTCTCAGCCCCACCCCCCTCACAGGGTGTTTGTTGTGAGGGAGAAAGGGCAAGGAGATTGTAAGCCCCGTTGAGTCTCCTACAGGAGAGAAAGGGGGGATATAAAGCCAAATCTCCTTCTTCTAAACTGAGGACCTCAGATTCTCCCTTTAAAAACATGCCGAAGGGAGTGGATTTAAAAGGAGAATCTGGGGAAATTTGGGGGGTGCCTGCTGTCAGGGGTGCAAACTTTCAGGGTATCTTCAGGAGTCTCTCCTAATGATATCACCCAGGTTTGGTGAAGTTTGGTTCAGGGGGTCCAAAGTTATGGACCCTCAAAGGTGTAGCCCCATCTCCTATTAGCTCCCTTTGGAAACAATGGGGGATGGGGCTCCCCCTTTGGGAGTTCATAGATTTGGACTCCCTGGACCAAAATTCACAAAACCTGGGTGGTATCAATAAGATACTCTCCTGATACTACATCCCAGGTTTGGTGTAGTTTGGTTCAGGATATCCAAAGTTATGGACCCTCAAAGATGTAGCCTTCATCTTCTATTAGCTCCCATTGAAAACAATGGAGGATGCGGCACTCCCTTTGGGAGTCCATAGCTTTGGACCCACTGGACCAAACTTCACAAAACCTGGGTGGTATCAATAAGAGACTCTCCTGATAATACATCCCAGGTTTGGTGAAATTTGGTTCAGGGGGTCCAAAGTTATGGTCCCTCAAAGGTGTAGCCCCCATCTTCCATTAGCTCCCATTGGAAACAATGGAGGATGGGGGCACCCCTTTTGGGAGTCCATAACTTTGGACCCCCTGAACCAAACTTCACCAAACCCGGGCAGTATCATCAGGGGAGTACCCCAAACATTCCCTGAAAGTTTGGTGCAGCTAGCCCAAACAATGCGCCCCCATAGGCAAAAAACCGAAATGTTTTAAAAACCCACAAACGGGTGGGCGGAGCTTCGGACATGAATGGGGGGGTTCAAACCAGAGAACCCCCTTTACCTATGTCCATGATCCCGACCAAGAGTCTATACAAGACCTCTCTTTAAAATGGTGCTGCCTTGGGGTTTTGCAGTTCCTCTCACCGATAGGGACCGCAGCACTACACTTCCCAGGGATCCTCGCGCGCCCTTCCCTGCGTGGCTTTTATCTTCTGAATCCCGCCGCTTGCTGGTGCCAGATGATCCTGCTTATCGGTGTGCTGCTTGGCTGCGGTTCAGGGGCTGACACGAAGCGGGAGCCAGGGCGCGCTGCGCCTCTCGCTTGAAGCTGCGCGAGGAACCCTCAGGGGAAGAAGCCGCAGGAGGAGCGCAAGGGCCGGTCACCTTTCGAGGAGCTTCTGCAGGGAGGTAGACGAGAGCACGGACGGCAGGATGGTCATTCGGTTGTTCGTCGCCTCTTCCTCGGGCTCCGTGGCGGTGAGCGGGGAGAGGGGCAGGGAGAGGCAGGCAGGGAGGGAGGGGGCGCACGGGAAAGCGCAGCGACGGGGATGGATGCAGGAGGTCTCCACTACGACACGCCAAAGCCATCGCAGGCTGGACAGGCACTTCCAACGCTTCTTAGGAAAGGAACAACTGAGGATTAAAAAAGGGGCGGCGGGGGGAGAATTGGGACCGATCCGAGAGAGGCAAATGAAGCGGAGGGATGGAGCCGGCGGTGTGGTCGGTGTTTTCCTCTCTCTTCCCTGCCGTGCGGCATATTGGTCAGCAGGCTTTTCACTTTTTACGCACAGTCGGCTGGGCTGGAATGCGGCTGACTGACCAGGGTGTTGCTACCCACATTATGCCGAGCGAGCTGCACCTTTGGCACGCCCGCCTTGGCCGGAAAGGAGAGGGGGAAATGCCTCGTTCGTGATTTATAGCTTTTCAAAGGTCAGATCCGCAAGGATGATGGCAGCCTTATGGGTTTCCCGGAAAATATCTGAACGTCTGAAAAGCACAACAGAATCAACATGTAGTCGGTCGCCACGCTCAGGATGTTTTGTCTTAAAATTGGTCACACGCTTGCGAAATGATTGAAGGTGCTAGTCTAGGAGATATGTTTAGACTGCCAGTCTATGTACTTATTTGTAAATCTCATTCAGCTGAAACCTGCTTCTGAATAAACGTCTTCTGAATCTGGAAACATGTCAAGTTAAATATATATTAAGTGCTTTATGTTATATCTTTAATGGTGCTACTGTCTGTTGATCTGTAGGGTGCTCTATAGAAGTCTTTTATCTGAAATGGCTGTAAGGTTTGGAATCAGCTCCCCTTTTGAACGTCACCAGAGTTGGAATCCAATCTCCTTTAGGCTTTTTATAAAGTCAATCTGTATTGAAAAATAGGCTTTATCGTTTCCAGGATTGAAATGATTTCATTGAAAGCTTATGACTAAGTTTAAACAAACAAATAATATCCCTATAGCATTCTCTTGGTAAAATTAAATTTGCTTGTGACCTGAGATTTCCATAAATGGCACTTAATTTTTCTGTGCAATGTGCTCTGAATGAGATGATTTCAAGGACTATGCTTTAATGACTTTTTTGGGCAGAAGTAGTGACCTTTGTTCTCAGTTTAAAAAAACACACATATAAAATTGAATCCTGAGAATTTTAAATGGAGTTCCATGAACAGAACACATTTTCACTGCTTCCCCTGTTATCTTTACCCATTTTTCAGGCATTGCCCTAGAAAGCTTATTTTGAGGGTCACCAAACCCATAGGAACAATGTGGGACGGGGATACAGCTTGAGTGGAAAATCTATGGAAGTAACAGTCCCCTTTTGCTTATCCAAGATCTCCTTTGAATCCAGACCCATGACTTTGCACTGTGCAAAGCATTGGAATATTTGCACTGTGTATGTGGAGCTCCCCTAGCTATGCAATATTGGCATTCGTTCGCAAAATGAAAGCCAAATCTACATGCTAAACTGATACAATTTGTCATGTAGTGTATGCAGTAGCTACGTGCTATCAGCCAGTAACAACTAATTATCCATTTCAGGAGCTTGCTGAGTAAATAGAGATTCTGTAAGTCAGTTCTTGGCAGTCTGTTTACCCTGTAGTAATGCAGTGCCAAAATGTTTCATCTTTTGTCACATATTTACAAATAACGTTTTTAAAAAGGAGCCTATATGTATCCGGTAACTAACAATGATGGATTGATAGTTACAGCTCTGATCCTGCACGTATTTGCTTAGATTTTCCATTGAAATCTGTGAGTCAGCCATCCTTATGCTTCCCTGTTGATGTGACTAATGCATGTGCACACAAGATTCCATATTCATGTCACATTCGGGAAGCAGATTTGTATTCTTGCTGGACAGTGTTAGCATATAGGGCAGTTGACCGGTCAGATATTGACAACTGACTTACCCAACTGACCTCTAATTAGCTGACCGTGTCAAATATTATCAGACATCCCATGAGGCCAAGATTGATGCTGAACAGGTGACATCTGATCTTTTTCATTACAGGATGGTGGCATCTAATAGCAAGGGTTGGTTGTGAATTGCATCACTCGCCCCTGAGCACTTACGAACAAAGTTAGCAAGTAGGAAATTTTCCTGTTGGCTACTTCCTATAACTCCAGGCATTTCCAGACTGACATTTCATTTTAAATAGTTCCTATGATTTTTCTTTATTTTAATTTCATTTCCCCCCCTCCCCCCCAAACAGTAAAAACAGGATGACCCTAGTGTTTTAGGCTGAAGACTAAAGTGAAGAACTGTTCAGTGAATTGTTTCCATTTATAGATGCCATATTTATAGATGCCATTATGAAAATTTATTATAAAATTAACTATAATCATCTCTAAAAGTCACTGTTTCACAATTGCAGTTAATTGATTTAATTAACCTAAGTGCTGAAGGTTTTTATGTTATTCTAATACAATTAATACTTGACTAATATTTTGCTATATTTGAAAATACTGGGCCAGTTTATTGACTTTTTGTCAGTAGTAAAACCATCAACCTATTTGCCAATTGGAATTCTGCATTTTTTTTTTGCGTTATTAGTAATTTGCTAAAGCAGGTCAACTGCGTCTAGTGTTAGAGTGGTTTGCCTTCTAGGTATTATAAATGCCATCAGTGGAAAAATCCCTTTTATATGTAGAATTATTTATGGAGGATGAGGGTACTGTAGTGATTCAGCATGCCCACTAGATGAATTCTCCCACCATTTCAGTGGAGGTTGCCAACTCAGGAGGTTAATGTTGTGTGGATGCTTAGCTCAATGTTACACAACCATACTAGATAATAAGGAAATTGTAATGTATCTAATTCTGGCATACATCATTTGTTTAAGCTAAATAATTTAATTGTAGAATTCACTTCCATAAGGAGTGGTTATGGCAATGAGCATAGATGGCTTTATAACAGGGAATAGATTCATGGAGGCCATGACCATCAATGGCTGCTATTCATAGTGACTAAAGGAAACTTCCCTATTCAGATTTAGGCTGATTCCGCACAGGTTGCAGTCATGATAACGGAACCTGTTTCCCTATTTTCTCATTCACATGTGTTCCATACAGGCAGTGATTGGAGGCCATGGAAACAATCAGGTTGCTTTTGCACCTTTGCACGGAGACACTTCTCTCTCTTTTTAATTTCTGGCAAAACGTGTGTAGCTACATGGACATGCAGACGTGAATCCCCACGGCCATACTGATCATTCCACAATAGGACTGGCTGCACCTGCGTAGCTATGCAGATTCTCCCTGACTGTAGATGATGTGGTGAAAGGGAGGGAAATAAAGTGACTCCTGCCTGGCCATTCATGTGATAGTGGCTCCAACCTGAGATTTTTTCAAAAGGATTGCTAGCTTAACAATTTTCAAAAAACCCAGGAAAAATAAAATAGGGCAGGCTCATTTTGGGGGTGGGACCTGTATGAAGTTTCCCCTTTAAAACTGATTGTATGACGCCCTACACTCGTCTCTTTTGGCCTGTGCAGAATCAACCTAAGAGAACTTTTGAACTCTAGTGTTAAAATGCAACGATAGAGGAACGCTTGTTTTTCTGTTTCTTGTCTGTTTTCCCTCCAGACCAGCTGGTGGTCTGAAGGAGTTGGCAGTAGACTGGAATAGAAACACTACTATTCTGATCCAACAGGTCTCTTCCTAGGAGATGGGAATGACTGTGGAACTGGTTTCATACTAAGCCTTGTAATCATATTTATTATTTAAAAAGTTTGTCACATGTTTTCATCTGCCCTGGCCTGGAAGCAGTGTCCCTTAGAGGCAGATGATTCTACAGATCGGTTGTATGAGTGGTTCTCTGGCAACAAGAGAAGAGGGTAACTCTAAGAAGGAGGACACAGAGAGAAGAAGCTGAAACTTTTTTTTATCCAGAATGTCTGGAGAGTTTCTTAAGGAGTTCTTGAGAAGAAAACCTGTGGATACTGAGAAAGACAGTTGGTGGCCACCTTTAATCCTGAGCATTAGCGGGACTTCTGTTGTGACTGTGAGGAAAAGTGGTGACGCAATCCACCTGTGACTCAGAGATAAGAGACCACCTTTTTCACCCTGAGTTATTGGGATGCTCAATGTAATTTTTATTCACATTGCTTTGTTTAAAACTCCCAGTTCTGAATCCATTGTTTCCCCCACTTTTCAATAACAGTTATTTAAGTGTTGTTCAGGTTTTGAATGGGGCATCCACAATTCTGTGACCACTAACATGGTCCTTTCAAGGCTAAAGGGGTTGCACTGGATTGCACCCAAAGTACCAGCTTTGGTTTCTTCACAAAAAATATCACTCAAATACTTAATATGACTCCTTATTCTAAAATCTGGGTAGGTTTTTTTTTTGCTTAATTTTGTTTGTTTAAATGTTTTTATTAGTACCCAGGGTAGGATTTCTATTATTGCATTCTATTATTTTATTTAACTTTTTGCACATCTGTTTGAACAAGCTCCACTTATATCCCATAGAAACAAGTGACATTTAAACCCATCTTATTTGCTTATTATACTGAAACAATATATATAGCTAATATAAATAACCTATCAATCAATTTTAAATTCCAGTTTGGTTTGGCTTGTATATGTGTTCCAGCAAAATCATAACTTATTAAAGCAAGACTGAAAACTATGGCCATGTTCAGACATGACTACAAACCTCTGTATGAGACTGGCACAAGTAGAACTTGTTTATTATGCCATCATGTTCTTCCCTCCCTCCCTCCCTCCCTCCCTTCATCCATCCATCCCTCCATCCCTCCATCCATCCCCTCTCTTTCTTTTACCCTAATGCATGGAATGCAAATGGAAGTTTCCTGGTTTGGAAAGCTTTCCATCAAAATTCAGTTTACTGCCTCATTTGAATACAGATGTCTGGGCCAACTGAAGTCTGTGTCCTCTCCACCAACTTAAATTTGACACTCCCATTGAAATGAATAAACATTCCAGATAATTGTGCACCTCCTTCCTGTCTACCCTGCAACCGCATCAAGGGTAAATATCTGGCTGTCTCTGCGGCCAATCATAGTACATAGTACCAGGAATATATAAACCCCACTAGGGGATGCAGGTTGCATATCAAGATATATTGCACAATGTCTCATCCCTTTGTTTTCCTTTTCATGTTAATGCACATTAGTAAGGGAGACCAAAACTAAATGAAGGATAGAGGAATTAAATAATACTTTTTTTCTAAGAACCTTTCTGGTTCACTGAAAAACCTGGCAGAAATCTTGTCTTCAGTGCTGAGGAAGAGCCAAAAGGACAGGTATTCTACACAGGTAAGCCATAAAGTATGAATCCTGCACTTCTTCCATCATCTCTTCTTCCACCTGCCTGCTTGACTTACCCAAGGAAAATGATGGATATGTTGAGCACTCAGATCTCCATAGCTATAGAGAGCTTCCCCACACACCCATCTGTAATATGACCTAAGTGTGCACTCTATTAACAACCCTCCCTTACTAGCAGGTTGTAGCAGGATCCACTGCACAGAGAACACAAGAATAAACAAGAACAAAATGTACGAGGAGGAGACAGAATGTAGAAAATTTCCTGTCTTTCTCTGTTAACAACAGTGTAGGGCCATTTTAATAATGTATTTTGCTCTACCTTCTGCCACTTCTAACTAAACACGTATGAATCATTCTTACTTGTAGGATCAAAGCCAAAGTGCATGCAGCTGAACAAATTGACTAACCATAGGTTTGCAGTGCAATTTGCTACAATAGATGGTTGAGTATATTTGCTTAAGTGAAACTCCAAATATAGATTAAGGCATTACAATAAAAGACTAGAGAATTAAGCTGAGGTATTTAGATCAAACAGTATTTACATGGCAGCACTCTTCCTCATTTTTATTCACTCACTACTCCTTGATAAGTCCCTAGGCACTATACCACTGGTGGCGAACCTATGGCACGGGTGCCAGAGGTGGCACTCAGAGCCCTCTCTGTGGGCACACGCAAACAGAGTCGCCCCCCCACCCCCCACACATCTAGGCTGGTCTGGGCTGCTGGGTTCAATTATTAGCATTAAACCTAAGACCTAGTTTTGGAGAAGCAGTGTAGGTAACTCTGTTAAGCGCTGTTAAACCCCACTGATTTTCATGCGAAGAACTAAAGAGCGATCCTTTACCTGGGAGTAAGCTCGGTTGCTGGCAATGGGACTTGCTTCTGAGTAAACCCTCCTAGGTTCGTGATTCACCCGTTGGAAGAGTTACACAGTTGCTTCAAAGCAAAGCCACCGACTACCACCAAGCGTACTCCCGAGTAACGCACGCCTCGGAGCCAACCGTTTTTTCTAATCTAAAACCGTAGTGTTCAGGTTAAATTGCCGTGTTGGCACTTTGTAATAAATAAGTGGGTTTTGGATTGCAGTTTGGGCACTTGCTTTCGAAAAGGTTTGCCATCACTGCACTATACCAACCTGCTATAACTAGTAACCTTCATGAAAAAAACTACTCCCTCCCTCCCTCCCTCCCTCTATAGGCAGGCAGTTAACAAAAAGAAAAGAAAGGACGTTTGCCACCACAGACCTATGTATACCACAAGTGAGGACTCTGGCAATGACAAGGTGGAAATCAACTAATACTTTTGTCAGATTGTCACAGACTACAATGCCTTTGTGCAGTATTTGATAGATGTCAATGTTACCAGGGCAGATCAGTCAAATATGGAGATGAAGTGATGGAAAGTAGCACCGGTTGTTCTTCTGTCTGCCAAGCAGCTTTCAGAGGGGCAGAATCTCTTCAAGAACAGAAGATGACAGCCCTGATTCCTCTCTACAACAAATGCTGTTCGGTAAAAACTGTTTGTGCTCCTTCTCTGCTCCCACATTGGCTGGCAGAATCATCATCCATCATTGTTACATGCTGAGTGCTGCCATGTTGAGGTATGTACACTGGAAATGTTCTCCACTGGAAAGGTACTTCACTGTCCCACTGCAGAGGGGTTTGTAACCTACTTGTCGGACGCCTCTATTATTATCTATTATTGTCATTGTTATTGTTATCGCTGTTTTAAAGGTTTTAATGCTTATGTTTATATTTTTATGTTGTACACCGCCCAGAGCCCCTCGGGGATGGGGCGGTATAAAAATCCGAAAAATAAATAAATAAATAAATAAATAAATAAATAAATAAATAAATAAATATGAACTGCGCTTCTCCCAGTTACCGACAATGGCAGTTAGCCACTGTGGAATAAATGGGATGACAATAATATGAGAGGCATCCTGGGGTGTGACTGAGTCCAACCAGTATGAGGCTAGAATGAGACAAGACTACTGTAATATACATTGTAGGTGTCTCCCCTCAAGGTCTGTTTGGATACTTCAGTTGGTGCAAAATGCCATAGGTTAGTTATTAACAGGAGCTAGGATAAGCATGCATATTACTCCCATTCTGCACTCCCTCTATTGGCTGCCTACCAATTACCCCAGTTCATTTCAAGATATGGTTTATCACACACTAAGCCCTTAATAACCTTAATTCCTCCCATCTGTGTAGGACCATGTCTCTTCCATGCTCCACCATGAAAGCTGCACTCATCTGCACCTTCTGCAGGTACCACCCTGCAAATGAACATAATCAACCACTGCCTATACACATTCTGTGGTGGCTCCAACATTATGCAACAGCCTGCCCAATATAGTTAGGAAGGCTCTCAGCAGGCATCCTGCAAACTATGCAAAACTGAATTATTCATGAGGTCATTTTTACACAGGTAATAGGGCTGTACAATAATGGAATGGTTTAGAAAGGATGCTTTAATGAAGGGAAGGTACTAAGGACTATACTACTGTGTATGTACCATTTATTATGATATGTCCTACTATGGTTATGATTATCCTACTATGACATTTTTGCTTTGTTTAACATTTCATGTTGTACTTTGTTTCACCATCATACTTGGTTTCTGATTTCTGCAATATCAGTCCTATAACATTGTTCACTGGACGTCCCATCTTGTTGATTGTAGTGATTTGCACTGTGTAATCTTGAATCTTAGTGAGAAAAGCAGACTATAAGTAATGTAAATAATTAAATAAATAATAAATGAACATTGGTTCATGTCATCTTATCCTACAATACTCTAAGGGAAATGCATATTAAACATCTAGTTCTACTGACCTGTTGCTTTTCAAGATTGTTTTTTTAGTACTGGGATAAACGGTTTGGGCGCACAAAAAGGAGGTTCTTGTCATAGACTCCCCACAAAAAAACCTACCAAAAAATAAAGATAGGTTGGGAACATTTTTTGCCAGCTACATAAGCCCTCTGTTTCCCTTCTGCTCTTGTGCTGTCTGCATGTTGGCAGATGGGCAAGCCAAAAGGATAAAAGCCAAAGGAGTCCAAGATTAGCCCATGAGTTGTACTTGTAGTATGTGTGTATATGTGGAGAAAAATACAATATAAGTAAAAAATAAAAGTTTAGCGGCAGGTATTTTCTGATTGTATGTCCTCATAGGTGTGGATTTGTCTGCAGCATTTAAGAGACTGGGAAATTCTGACCTCTTAAAAACTTTGGTTGTAATTTCAAATACAGTGTTTTCCTCAGTCCAGCTTGTGAAACAATGTCTGGGCAAATAACAAAATTTTCTGGCACCTAATAAAGGTTGTTACCTTTTGTGATTGAAGCTTTCATAAGCCCCAGCTACTATGTCAGATAAAATGGGCACTAGTTCACAACAACCTATGCCACAATATAAGTGGTACAAGAAGACTCCTTGTTTTATTGGCTGCAGTGAGCTAGTGTGGCTGATCCTCTGGGATGGACGGGAGAAGAACTTTTGGGCATGAATTGCCCTCTGAAAGTAGATCTCAGTCAGAACTCTTAACTTTATTAAACACTCAAAAGTGCATACAATTCTCCAGCACCAAATGCACATCATCTGTAGTATGGTAGGTGTTTTCTTTTCTGGCACTGAATCCAGGGAGTGAATCAAGGTACACTCTTCCACCTTCTACACCTGGTATGTGTGCTGTCAGAAATCAGAGCACCAAATTGTGACAGGGAGGAGGTGGTGGGAGGAGATCTTTTGTAACTACAATACCCTCTACCACCCAAAGTTCTGTGTATCAAAACTTTGGGTGGTATCAGGTAAGGCCTTTCTTGGCATATACAAGATGACACAATAATATCAATTCTTTAATTTTTGCACTGCTGCTTTTCAGTGTGAAAACATACAATAAGCAACCACATTTAATCATTGCAGTGTCTTTGAACAAGAAACATATAATGACTAAGAGTCTGAATGACTTTCCCAGGCGTTTGGTTGCTAACAGAACATTCTTTGGGGGAAAAGCATCTTCATCCAAGCCTTATTTGAGATCATTGGCAGAAGGTTAGATTTGTATGATCAAATCACAATATTTTCCTCTGGTTTTAGTAGAATTAGTGTGGTGACATTCTAGTTCACTTCTTGAAAACATGGAAGAAATAATACACAGCTTGTGATCTTCTGTTTTGACTTGGCTCATACTTGACAAGCTCTTATCATGCTTAGCATATCTAAACAGCATCATGTAGTCATTGGGCTTCAGCCCACTCCTGTTAGCAATCTGCTGATTGTGCTTTGGGGCTAAGCTTTTGAATAGTTTTCGCTCTGGGTTGCAGAAATACTAGTATTAGTTTTCTACTACTGGATGAGCCAATTGTCCCAGCTGAAAGGGGAAAATGAATTGTGCTTGTGAAAAAGGAGGTAAGAGTTGATGGCTTTCTTTTCTTTGTTCAATGGAGTTTATCTTTGTTTAACAGAACTAACAAGCAACTGATTAACTAAGGCAAGTTGCTCAAATAAAGTATTATTTGTTGGTTTTAAAACTGGAGGAAACCTCTGCCTCCTGCGTAGCTTTTGTACCTGGTCTGGAAAGAGTCTTCTATTTCTCTCTCCTTATGCCATTAAAGACACTAGAACAAAAAAACCAGATAATATTTTTGTTCATTTTGCAGATTAAGTGCAAATTATTTCAAATTGGAGTATGATATTCCCTTTTTTACCTTTTGACTTCCATGGTTCTCTGTCCTGTAACTGGTCACTCTTCAAGGCTCCACATCTATTTCTTTCCTGCCATCAGCATTTAGTTTCAGTTCTATGTATGAGATTGCTTCACAGTTTATATTTCTTACTAATCTCTTCTTGCATCTTTAGACTCTCTTTCCCTAAGGTCTCTGCCTCCCTCATTTCTTATGTAAGTAGATTTGCCTACCTTCAGGTGGGACCTGGAGGTTGCCTGGAATTACAATGGATCTCCAGTTAAGAGACCTCAGTTTTCCTGTAGAAAAGGGATGCTTTGAAGGGTAGACACTATGGATTGTTGAATGACTGTTGGTTTGCTATGTGTGGCATCATCTAACTATAGCATTAGACCCTGCTGAGATCTGTGTACTTTTCAAACTCCACTTTCCCCAGGAGTTTCCCAACCTGGCAACCCTTTATGTAAGATGGTAGCCAAGACTTCCATGGTTCTTGTTCACTGAGAAATCTATTTCTGTTTCTTAGCTCTTCCACCTTTCAAGTGCTATTTTTGTCCCCCTCTCTCTCTGTTTCCAGGCAATTCATGCATTATAGATCAGAAGTTTTACTGCCATGTTTGAAACAATTAAATGCCTTCCTTGTGTTTGGGTGCTTGACCTCTTCCTTCTCAGAATCTCTGCCTTGTTTTCATGCAAACAACACAGCTGTGTATCTAGGGTACTTTATATCATGCTCTTAATCATGTAGCTCATAATGGCATATGTGATTCTCCCTTTCTCATTTTATACTACCATCAACCTTGTGAGGTAATTTAAGCCAAGGATCAATGTGACTTCTTTACTCATTTGGTGGTATTGGAATAGAGTCTCTTTTGTGATATCATAACTAAATCGCTTCTGGTAGCTTTTGAAATCAATGTGCGCAAAATAGTTATTCCAAAGTAGTATCAGAGTATTTATATGTATTGATGGTAGAGAGGCTGAACTTTGCAGAAATATTGGAAATGAGAATTAGATTGAAAATATGTCTGATTCTTAGTGAGGCCAAATCTGTGGATACTGGAAGCATGAACATACAAGACAGTGCCCAAGTTTGCAGAAAAATCTGAAATCTTAAAAAGATTCAAAAAACCTTTTGGGAGAGGTCAAGCACCCAAATGATAAAATGAGTTCCTATAGTTTTAAGAAAGAGATGTCCTCAGTTGCAGTTGTTAGGCAACCACAATAGTATTGCTGACCTTCAAAATTTGGTTTTTGTCAGTAACAGGGAGAGAAAGGGAAAAGTGTTCTTTTAAGGTATGTTTTGGACTTTTAAGGAGGATTCATGGGACCAGGTCCATCAGCAATCAGCTTGCTGACTGCTTGCTACTGTTAAACAGTAGCCACCTCCTACAAGCCAGTGTTGTGTAGTGGTTAGAGTTGCAGGCTAGGATATGTAAGAATCAGGTCCAAATCATTACTTTGCTGTGGTAGCTCACTGGGTGACCTTGTGTCAGCTACATATTCTAATCCTAACATACCTCACAAGGATAAAATGGAGAACAGGCGAATAATTTAAGCTACTTTTGGTCCCTAGTGGGGAGAAAGGGGGCATTCTATTATATAAAATAATGGCCATGGTGACGATGACTAACTTCCAGCCAGTAGCCACAACATGACTCAGTTCCAGCCAGTCGCCACACACAACTCACTTCCAGCCAATTGCTATGCACACGTAGCTTGGGGGGGTAGGGCTTACACAGAATGGCTCAAAAACAACACAAACAAAACAGTGTGATGTGGTGGTCACTCACTCTCTTGTGTGTTCACCCTTCTCCCCCACTGCTGAATAATTATGGTCACTGTACCATCTGCAGCTGCCTGAGGAAGAGCAGGTGCAGGCATTGGTTGCTCCCTGTGGTTCAGTTGCAATTGCTGGCAGCCATAATAGTTGTTAATCGTTGCATGGTAACGCAGGCCTCTTGGAAGAGGAGCATGTTTTTCAGGAAGAGGAGGAGAAGGGTGCTGGTGACATGGGGCTGAGGGGGGGAAGAAAGGCAAGAGGGGTCTCCTCCTTCGGTGAGTGCTATTAATTCTTGTGTGCCAATGCAGGCATCCAGGAAGAGCAGGAGGATGAGGGGGGAGCTGATGATGCAGGGCCAAGGGGGAAGAAAAGGCAGGAGGAGTTGGCCCCCTTGGTGGATGTCATTAACCCACTAACAGTTTACTAGAGCCTGCAGCATTTGTTTATACTACAGGCTTTACTGCTAGTAAAGGATGTAAGAAATAATTAATAGAATCCTAGTGTTGGAAGAGACCACAAGGCTATCCAATCCAATTTCCTGCCACGCAGGGATATTAATATATGTGAGCATTAATATATGCAAATATGAGGGGACAAGTAAAGGCAGATTGATTGGTGGGAGAGAAGACAACCGTGAAAAACAAGGATATGGGATGAGGGAAAGAGAAACTAGTGTGAAGTGGAGGATGCAGGGGAAAGTTAAGTGCCTTGTCAGGTCCTTAATGTACGGCTGGTCCTGTCTAGGCTGCTAACACACACATAGCAATGTGCAATTGGGTCATATATTTTTTGTGCAGGGGTTGCCGAGTGGGGAGGGAAAAATTGGTTCTCAACCTGTGGGTCGGGACCCCTTTGGGGGTTGAACGACCCTTTCACAGTGGTCGTCTAAGACTCTCTGCATCAGTGTTCTCTATTTGTAAAATGGATAAATGTTAGGGTTGGGGGTCACCAGAACATGAGGAACTATATTAAAGGGTCGTGGCATTAGGAAGGTTGAGAACCACTGGGTTAAATAGTTTCAGATTGGAAGACGAAAGACTATGGGACTTTCAGCAAAGGCAAAAAAGAAAAGACAAGATAACCCCTGCAAGTAATTGCAGGCTTTCTGTTTCTGTATTATAGTGCCTAGAAATTGGTTATGCAAGGCTTTTGTAAGGAGAAATGAAAGTGGGGATACAGCAAGTGTGACTTAGTGTGATTCGCTACTGAAGTCTTTTTTTAAAAAAACAACAACCCCATTTTCTCTTGTGCAAGATGATTCTTTCTTCTTGATCCAATCCAATGCCTATTTTCTAGTGCAATGATTTTCTCAGTAGTTGATACTACAGCTATGCAAGCCATTCACAAAACTCTCAACTCATTTTTAAAACAATTCTTTGAAAGTCACATTAAAGACAGTTGTGCTGAGCAGTGATATTTTGAAAGGAAAAACAAAACTGGAACTGGAAAAACAAAAAATCATGTAATATATTGCATTAGAGTCAATTGAAATGTTTTAAAATTGTATGCCTAGCAAGATGCCATGCAAACTTTTATCTGGAGCTCTTCATTAGGCGGGCTGTTCATTTTAATTTTTTTATAATGAAGCAATGCGAGTAGTTTCAGGGCATGGTGGCGCAAAGCCTGCAGCTGTCATGATAAAGTAGAAAACAGGATGTGCTGCAAGCTAACTGAATAGGTTTAGATGGTGTTGAGTGTAGAACAAGTTCATCATCCCCCTATGAATGTGAAGCCAACACTTAGTCAAATGTATTTCTAGCCCTGAAGGAGCCACACCATGTCCTTCTTAAATTAGAGAGCAGGGGATTCATTTCACTGGGAGAAGAATCTACAGATGCCAAAAAGTGTATTGTTATATAGAAGATGGAGGACAAGCAGTCCTCCAAGCAAAATATCATTTTAAGTACTGTCTTTCTTATTTGTATCACCCTTCTTTTTAAACCTAAAGTTGGTATTTCCCATGAGGGCTTACACTGTATTTATGTTTATATAGTCATTCAGTGAGTAAGCTTTCAGCTTGCAAAATTCATGGTTTGTTCAAATATACCACCTTGATAGATATCATGTTGGGCAATTAATTTGAGTATAGCAAATAATCTGGATATTGTCTAAGATTTTTTTTTTAGAAAAGGCACTCTTTTCTGGTGTCTTCTGGAGAATTACCTGTTTATAAACAAAAAGATACTAGCAAGGCTACCTATCCGTCTTTAAATACTCATTTATGTTCCTCGTTTATGTTTGGCTCATCATATAATGCATTTCACTTTTGACCTTTGTATTTCTTCCAATTACTGTGTCAGAAGAAAACAAAATGCATTGTTAACTTGGCTGCTAATTCCGCAGGCTGTCCACACGTTGCACTGGTATTGAAGGATCTGCACTGGATCCCAGTTCGGTACTGGGTACAATTTAAGATGTTGGTTATGCCCTATAAAGCCCGAAATAGCCTGGGACCACATGATATGTGGAAGCAACTTCTGCCATACAGACCGGCCTGGGTGAGGACATTGGGGGGAGGTTCCTGTTGGCAGCCCCTTCCCCCTCTGAGATGAGAAGGTGGGGGCTGCATGGAGGGTTTTCTCTGTAATAGCCCCCATTTTATGGAATGCCCTCCTATTACAGGTCTGACAGGCACCAACACTATATACCTTTCGGTGCCTGGTTAAGACCGTCACCTTTGCTTGGGCACTTGAATGATCGATGCCATACACCCCTGTCCACTGGGCTTTCACAGAACCTGTCCTCCAGTTGCACCTGGGAGAGTTAGGGAGGGGGCGGATATGTTTAGGTATGATTTTAGGTATGTGTTTTTTTGGGGGGTGTGTTTTTGTTTTAGAGATGATATTGTTTTTGAGGATCTCTTTAGTTTTAGGTATGTTTTTAGGAATTTTTATCTGTGTATGATGGTGTTTTAACTGTAATGTGGGAAGCATTTTTAGATGATTGTAGCTGGCCATGGAATACATTTGAAGGGTGGAACAGAAATCAACTAACTAAATAAATAAATTCTGTCATGCAATGTGCTTTATGGATACCTTGATGTGAGTAGATCTGCCTTTGGTGTCTTAATAATTGTTGTACACATATATATGCTTCTTGCTCTTTGCAGCTGACTTCACCAAAATACTCTTTGCTTTCACTGTTTGTGAAGAAGAGGTGAAGGAAGCCTTTACAAGATGTGTAGAAATGGTGCATTGAGCCCTGCTCACAATTCCAAATCTTAAGCTGCAAAAACATTGCACTGTTTTGGTAGGATATGGGCAGATTGCACTACTAGTTTGAGAGATTGCAGAACTCCAAAGAGCAATCTCTTCAGTGGCATTTCTGTATTAAACACAGATTGCTCTTGCTGATCTCTGTGGGCTGCATATGGTGCCTTTTGCGTAGGAAGCCCTCTTAGTTTGTTTACAAAAAATTAACTTCCAACTGCTGAAAGAAAGTGCTTTTATAAGTGGAGAACATATTGCTTGATATTCTCTTCCTCCTCCCCACACCCCAAATGCTGAAAAGATTAATGTATTCAAAACTAATTGAACATCTGCCTTGAGAAGTGAGCATCTCTCTTGTGATGCTTAGAATGAAGCAGTTGTTATGGCGACTGACTTGCAGATTGCCTTTCACAGATTATCAACATGGCCTTACTAACAAAGAAAGTTCTGTGTATGTCTTGAGCCTGATAAGTAGTGCCATGGCTGCCAACCTCCTGTTGGAGCCTGGATACCTCCTGGAATCACAACTGATATTCAGACTACAGAAATCAGTTCCTCTACAGAAAGTGGCTACTTTGGAGGCTGAATATATAGCATTATACTCCATTGAGGTCCTCTCTATTGCCAAACCCTGCCTTCCCCAGGCTTCACCCTTAAATTCTCCAGGATTTCCCCCTTTCAGAATTGGCAGCCATTACTGGTGTGTAGAAAAACGTTTTAGGTGGTATCTGATGCCGTCCTCTTGTGTGAACTCTTTTCCTCAAGTTTAAATTAGAAGTGAGATTTTATGAGTGTAATTAATGTAAGGCCTCCATGTACTATGAAAATGAGATCAAAAACTTTTTACAGCTTTATATAACTTCATTAAAGATTGAGTAGATGTGTTCTTTCAAAGTTCATATAGCCCATCTTTCCATGCGGAAAATGAATTTGGGACAAAATGGGTCCTGAAGGAAAGTTTCACATAATGTTTTATTTTAAGGCATGATGTTAGAGGTATCAGTTATGGTAGGGTACTCACACTAGTCTACTGCATCAAACAATGTAAAAAGGAGCCTTTGGCACCTGAAAGACTTAACAGGTTTATCCAAGTGTGTCTGCATTATTGAATGCATTCTGTAGTTTAAGAGGGTAGCTGTATTGGTCTGCAGTAGAACAGCACCTTAGAGAAAACAAGATTTTCTGGGTGCGAGTTCTGTGTATAGCCTGGGGATGCAGTTGCATTCAGGCCTATTGCTGGATAAGCAGATGGCAGCGGTGGCCAGGAGTGACTTTTTACTAGCTTTGACTTGTTAACCAGCTGTGCCTTTCTTGGGCAAAAAGGATGTGGCTGCTGTCGTGCACCCCCTGGTTACATCTACATTAGATTTCGGCAGTTTGTTCTATGGAGGGGGACTGCCCTTGAGAAGTATTGAAAAACTTCAGTTAGAGCAGAGTGTTGACTGGAGTTGGTCATAGGGACCATAGGGACCATATCACTCCAGCCTTGGTCCCCCCTGGCCACTGGTGAGGTGGGGTTGCATGATCCAGGTTGGGAAACTCCTAAAGATTTGGTGGTGGAGCCTGCGGAGGGCAGGCATCTCAGTGGGGTATAATACCAAAGAGTTCACCCTCTAAAACATCCATTTTAATTTATTTATTTATTAGATTTCTATCCCGCCCAATCCCCATGGGGCTCAGGGCGGGTTACAACATAAAATTTTACAATAGTATAAAATTAAAAACTTTAAAATAATATAATATACAGTACAATACTTCAGTACTATTATATTAAAACCAATACTGAACAGATGTTAAAACAGATGGCGATAAAACTCCCCCTCTCCCCCCAGAGGCCGAAAGAAGATGACATATTGTTTTGTTTAATCCGGCTGGCTAGCTGGAAAAGGCCTGATGGAGCAGCCATGTTTTACAGGCCCTGCGGAACTGAGATAACTCCTGCAGGGTCCTGATGTCATTCCAAGCCCTGGCTCTGGTTGAGGCCAGCCAGATATGTCTCAGGCCAGGGATCATTAGAAGGTTCACCTCCGTTCATTGTCTTTGAGGGCAATATGGGGAAATGTGGTCTTGAAGATATATAGGTTCAATACCACTTAAGACCTTAAAGGTTGAAATCAGTGCTTTGAAAATTATCTGGCACTCAACCGGCAGCCAGTGAAGGTCTTTTAGGACCAGTGTTATATGGTCTCAGCTTGCCACACCGGCAAGCAGCCTAGCAGCTATATTCTGAACAAGTTTAAGTTTCCAGATCAGAGACAAAGATAGGCCTGCGTAGAGTTAGTTACACTAATCAATTCTCAAAGTGACCGTTGCATGGATTACAGTGGCAAGGTCGGGTTTAGAGAGGTATGGAACCAGCTGCTGCACCTGCCGAAAATGAAAAAAAATGCGACCTGGGCTGTTCTAGAGACCTGGTCCTTTAACGAAAGGCTGGAATTCAGGATCACGCCTAGGCTCTTAACTGATGCGAACAGCTGGAGAACCACATCATTCAGGGCAGGCAGCCGGAAATCCATACGTCTCTCCCCCTGACCAGGGGAACTGCTCCTTATAGTCTGGAGATGAGCTGCAATTCCAGAAGGTTTCCAAACTCCAATTGGAGGCTGGCACCCCTAGTCTTGATCTGTCTGTACTGGCTCCCAGTCTGTTTCTTTGCACAAGGTGATGGTGTTGACCTTTAACGTTGTATATAGCTTGGGAGTGAAGTGCCTGCTTACTTTCTTACAAATGTATTCATCACTGTGGTCATCTTCTGAAATCCTGTTTGGGTGTTTCCGCCTTCTGAGATTAGACAGTTGCCAACCTGGGAGAGCCGCTTCACAGTTTTAGCACAATGGCTTTTGTGCTAATTTTATTCTTTTTCATTTTTCTAGATTAAGAAGAGACAGCAGGACATTGTACGATTTCTGGAAGCCAACAAGATTGACTTTGAAGAAGTGGATATCACCATGTCAGAAGAGCAAAGGCGCTGGATGTATAAGCATATTCCTCAAGATAAGCAGCCTGCACAAGGCAATCCGTTGCCACCTCAGATTTTTAGTGATGATCAGTACTGTGGAGTAAGTAACTTTACATCACTGCTTTGCTGCTTACACTAGCCTAGATAGCAAAAACAAACAGAAAAAGAGCGGGGTGGTGGTGTTGGTGTTTCAGCCCAGAACAGACCAGGTAAGCAAAAATGTAAAAAAGAAGAAAAAGCTCTTATATATGTAATCATAATTTTAGGTTTTTTACTTGACAGTAATATTTCAAAAACTTTAATCAAGTTACAAGTATTAAGAAATGTGCATCAAAATACATCAATTGTTGGTTACGTATATATGAACATTTCTTCAATATAAAAAATTAATAACATTGTACTTGCACACATAGATTGCAGAGGTTCTGGGCTTCAAGGACCTCTTTATTTTTCTCACAGAAATAAATGAAGAGGGAGATGCTGAGTGTTGTTTATTGTGCATTTTTTTAAATGCTACCAACTTAAGTGGAGGGAGGAGTCCAGAAACAAGGCACACAGGATGCAAAATGGGCAGGTAGCTAAATTTGCAGCTTCTTGTCTACCTAGAGCAAATACTTTTGCAGTTGAATCCTAAACAGCTCTGTTGGCTGGTGACAGGTAAGATGGGAGGGTACATGCAGGCACACTCCCTTGCATTCCTGCTACTATTGTTACATTTAATTGGAAATGATTGCATGGGTTGACAAAACCCTCCCTAGGGTTAAGATGCATGTTAATTTAATTAGACGTTGGTCTCATCACAAAAGCCTTGTGACAAAATGCATTTCCACAACACAGTAAATACCACTGTTGTTATCCTGTAGCTCTAGAAGGGCATTGTCTATTGTGTTGAGGCTATACATTCAGAGGGTGTTTCCTTTTAAGGATAGGGCCATGTATTGTAGTGTTTTACAATTACAATAGCAATGTTTTCTACACAGGTCAAATAATTATCCATTTTGCATGCAGGCCAAGTAATTATCTAATCTGCAGTTACATCATACACAACCATTTTATTGTTTGCCCATGGTTCTGCACAATGATTCCCTCTGCATGATATTCAAATATACAAAAGCTTGCCTCATTTTAGAGGGGAGGCTCTAGAGCAGAAATTCAATGGTTAGAAATCAACTCTCCCCTTGCCCCCAATCCCTTGACAAAACATACTTACAATTGGTTGTGGTGGGTATTCCTGGCTGTGTGGCCGTGGTCTGGTGGATCTTGTTCCTAACGTTTCGCCTGCATCTGTGGCTGGCATCTTCAGAGGTGTATCACAGAGTCTGTTACTTTGGAAGGTCAACAACAGGGCATAGAGGCCAAAGGCTTCTCCAGTTTTCCCTTCTGGCACTGGTGTTTAGAGATTTACTGCCTCACCTGCAGAGGCTCCCTTTAGTCACTGTGGATTGTAGCCATTGATAAACCTATCTTACATGAATCTATCTAACCCCTTTTAAAAGGTGTCTTCCTGCGGCTACCACTACTCCCTCTGGCAGCAAGATCCACATTTTACTCCAATAAATAAATATTTCCTTTTTTCTGTCCTGAACTTAATGCCCATCAGCTTCATTAGATACTCATGAGTTCTAATATTTTGGGAGAAGGAGGAAAAGTTCTTTCTATCCACACTCTCTATTCTGTGCATAATTTTATAAACCTCTATCATGTTACCTCCACTTTTCTAAACTGAAAAGTTTAAAAAATCATATGCGCGTGCACGCACACATACACACACAGAGTGATCACAATTGCGCACAACATTCTAAATGAGGCTGTACAATAGATCTGTACAGAGGTATGGTAATGTTGTTTCTTATTTTCAGGGTTTTTTCCCCTAATAATCCCAGCATAGAGTATGTGCTTTTCACTTCTGTGATAAACTGTTCCCTTTCTCAGTCTCAGCAAGTTCAGATTCAATGGTTTGCCATTGCCTGCCCCCTCATCATGGCGCTGACATTCCTTGGTGATCACCCAGATCACACAGCAAGCTTCCATGGCATGAGTGGGGATTTGAACCTGAGTTTCTCATATTCTAGTTCGACCCCATAATCACTACACCATTCTAACTTTTAAAATCCCATTACAGTTGGCTTATTCTCTGTGTGATAATCCTTAATGAGCAGCTGATTTTTGAAAAAAAACTGAAAATGGCAGACCCAGTCTTGTGACAGAATGCATCAGGAATGATCTCACTCTGACTTCCGAAGTACTTATATATATGACTTTCTAGTTAAAACACCTGTTTACAGTTGAGTCCATGCTTGGCATGCTGTGCAGTAGATACCTCTGAATCCCCTTTCCCTATGTTGACAGATGTCAATGAAAAGTGGTGCAGATTTTTTTGGAAGTTTTCTCACAGTTAAGTGATCTGCCCGGTGGATATACAGTGCTCCTACTTGTATGAATGAAAATGCATTACAACTCATACTGTTGATTTGTACAGTTTCCATGAAAATAGCTGGAAAACAAGTGTGTACCTGCCAGAGGAGCATATGGGGACAAATGTCCCTGGGCACAGGCAATTTAATCACACTCCTCCTTCCCCCCACCGCTGTCCTTTGAATGGCGGCCTCACCGAGAGCCAAGCGTGGGTTGCCCCTGGCTGGCTGGCTGGGTAGCCAGCCTCTACCTTGCTGGCCCTCTCTGTCTGGCAGGGCACAGTGGTGTATCTACAGAAGATGAAGCCCAGGGCAAGAACTGATCCCCCCCCGCCCCCCCGCTTGAGCATCCAGCACCCATCTTGGTGGTGGGAGGCTGGGAGAGCTTGCTCTGCCTATGGATCCTCTGATCCATGGGCGGGGGGGGGGGGGGGCTTGTTGGGTGTGAAACCAAGTCCAAAGAGTGAAACCAAATTCAAAGAGATAACTGCTGCTTGTGCAAAAAGTTACACAATAGCTTGCATAACCTTCAGTACAAGTGCAAGCAGAGGAACTGATACAGAGCATACCTGTTAGTACATCACTTCATGAATTCTTGTGCAATAGATACAAGCATATTAGTAACATGTTGCTTGTTGCACACAGTTCTTTGGATTCAGTCCAAACTTCATTAGATTTTTCTTGGTAATTTTGTTATTATTTTAGTGAAATATTTCCTTTAGTATTTTAGTGAAACAACTCATATTTTACTCTGCTTTTGAATACAGAATTGAATATGAGGTGACAGTTTTATCTCAAAGAATTCAACTTTATGTAGAACTTGGCAACAATGAATATACTTAGGCTAATTTTTGCAAGACCTGTTGGGCGTGGTGGATATTTTCTGAGTAGCTAAAACATCTGACTTTTCTTGCCTGTTACCTTCAAATGTACTTCATAGAAGTTGACACAAACCTATGTGGTAATTGAACCATCAGATATTCTTCTCACATGATATATCATAGGCAGAAGGTATTTTCCTGTCGTTACAAAGTTTGCATATTTGCGTAAATGTACTGGGAATATGAAGAACCAAAAAGATGACCTGCTGCAGAGCACAAATCTCTTCTCTCTAACCCACAACCACTACAAAGGTCATGTGCACACGCACACGCACACACTTATGAGAAAGCTAGAATGCTTTGTTTCTGTTAATGGCTTATCAGCAAAAACAAGGAATTTTCCTTTCACACAGTCATTTTATTGTAATGCATCTTCCTGGTTTTTGTGTGGCACAATGTAGATGCATTTTAGAATTCACTTGTAGTAATCTTTCCCCGAGAGCACCACCAGCTCAGGTGTTATGGGATGGTGCAGGTACCAGAGTTCAAAGCTCTTTGGGGGTCCCGCCCCCCTAGAAACTAGTTTTGACCCAAATAATTTGTAATGAAGCAGTGGAGCATGAGTATCTTGCACTCTGCTTCCTCTTCTCCTATCAGAAAATGGGAGATTGTGGCACTGGGACCCTGTAGTGGGCAGCATGCTGGGAGAAGCATCGGTGCAGAGCTGCCCACTGGCTTAGTGGACAGAGAACTCACTGTGGGCAAACTGCCCACTGGCCAAGTTGGCAAACAACTCACTTTCTGACTGGCCAGGCAGCCAAGTAGGCAAGAGACAAAAATCTCCCAAATTTTAGTCTAAAGTCTAACCAGTGTACCATACTGGGGTTCGTTCAGTGACTGCATTTGAATACTGGCAAACATCTGATCCTGACAGTGATTGCTATTGGCCCTGGCCCCAGGGGTTCTCTCTCAGAGTTCAGAATAGGCCTGGAATGGGCCCTGTCCCATTTCCATGTGTTTTGCTGACAGAAACCCTGTGTACTGCAATGGTGTTCTACCTCTCCTCTGAAGAACAGTAGGTCAGGAGGAACAGGTGGATGGTGAGTGCTGAAGGTGGGTGCGCATGACCAAAGAGCCAGTGCTGTCCCCTTTGGGCATCCAGACTGCTGGTCATGTGGAGGAGAGAAGCCAGGAACTCCCAAACTATCCCCCACTGCCAGGTGTCAGTGAGAAGGATGGGCAGGTGGGCAGGGGGAGGACTGAAAGCTGTTAATTGTTGTCGTTTAAACTGCAGGTGAGAAGGAGTTGCTGACACTGTTCCTCCCACCACCAGGAGCAGATATGGGTGTGAGTGAGGCTCCTACTCACTCATTGCCCATCTCAAGCATTACCACCTCAGTTGCCATCCCCAAATGTTCACAGCAGTTCATAACTGTCAGAAAGGAAGGAGGCAACTACGATGGAGTTGAGCAGTTGCGTGAGGAGCTGCTTCTCACTCACTCCTCACCATTGCCTCAGTCTCAGCAGTCAGCAGCCCAGGTGGAAGTTGGGAAGGGTGGCTGAGGCTGCAGCACTGGAGTTTGCAGGGCCAGGTAAGGCGGTTACATTTCTTCAGGAGATCATGTAACAACCGCTACAGAGATTAATTCTGAGCTCCTGGGAAGAAGGTACATTACCAAATTAATCTGTGTGTTTTTCATGTAATTAAAAGTGTAATTTGCATGTCATTTCCATAAATACTGCAGGTGGAAAGCATATTGTAGTTAATCTTATTATTCTCAAATGTGAAAAACTTATATCTGCCAGCGTAAATGAATTCTGAAATATGAATTACAAAAATTGCAATGAACCTACTGGATTCTTTGCCTTTTTTTCCCCAAACGTTTCTGCTCCTGTAACCCAATTCTCCACTCCAAATGAAATTTTGCATTGTAAAGACTTGAGTACATGCCAGAGCCCCACTGAATAACACCAGTGGTCCATTTCATCCACAATCCTTTTTCACACAGCAGCTAATCACTTGGCCTAGAGGGCCAACAAACATGGCATAGAGGCCAAGGTATTCCTGTGATAGTTCCTTCTATACAGAGGTTTGTGGCATCTGAATAGGAAGTTCCTATTACTCACATGTGAATCTTCCCAAGTGCTTAACGTTTCTGTGAGTAAAAGGCAGAGCGAAAGGGAATGGCTAGTGGGAGGGGGAATGGCTAGAGGGCCATAACTAGGAGTAGGGTTTCCAGTTCCAGGTTGAGAAATTCCTAGTGATTTTGAAAATGGAGTCTAGGGAGGGTGGGGCTGGGAGGAAGGGAGGGAGGGGCCTCACCAAGAATGCATCCTCCAAAGCAGCCATCGTCTCCAGAGGAACTGATCTCTGTCATCTAGAGATCAATTGTATTTCTGGGAGGCCTGGAAACAACCACTGTGTGACATACCAGCTAGCCCAGTTGCCTGCTGGTGTTCAGCAGCAACCATCCTACGTGATAGCAGTTAGAGTTTCAGAGTAGGGTCTGGGAGACCCAGGGTCAAATCCCCATCTTTATGTGGGAGCTCACTAGGTGTTTTTGGACGAGTCATACAGTTTCATCCTAATTTACCTTGCAGGGTTGTTGTGAGTATGAAAAGGGGGATAATGTAAATTGTTTTGATCTCCACTGTGGAGAAAGGTGGAGTATAAATAAATAAATAATAAATATAGGTGAAGATGGGAGACAGATTAAAAAGTAGCTTGGTGAATGGCTAAGAAGGAAAGGATGAAGCAGAGAAAGGGGAGACAATATGGGGGTTTCCAGGAGGAGGGAAAGAGGAAGCACAGTGGGGGCAGGAATAAAAGGAAAGTGAGCCCACTCACAAGCCATTGCGGTGTCCCTACCATGCAAATGGTCCTCACTTTGTGGTTGGGATCACACAACTATGCCACAACTTTCCTAGGCAGAGTCTACTGGTTGCAGTGTTACTCTTGTATACCCTTCCATATCTTTGTTTCTGCCTTTCCTCCTTTTTCAGTTTTTAAAATGAGTTTCTTTGTATATTAAACATTATTATATTTTCTGTTTCTAGAATATCAGCAAAGGCATTAGAGAGGAAAAAGGGCTGTTTCCCATCCGACCGCTTTGATCAGTTTTACCCTCAACTTGAGCCCTTCTGCCATTTACTAAAGGTTGCCCCAGGATGTAGACTCTGTAGACTCTGATTCTGGGTACCTTTTAAGCACAAAAAGTACATAGCTATACTCAGCTGGTTCTGCCAGTTCTGAAAATATGTAGTTTTTTTTTTTAAATTGAGGAGCTGTCTTCTAAGATACCAAATACGAATTAGAGAATCTTAGCTGCTTGGAGGACTCCCATTGAAAAACACTCAGATCAAGGAAGACAGGTCTACCAATGGGTAGTAGATCTGTTCTCTGGGGTCACAGTGATTTTCAATGGGAGTCCTTTGAGTAGCTAAGATTCTCTTATGCATTTTGGTGCATCGTTGAAGATAGCTCCTTCCCCCCCCCCCCCAAAGCAGTGGCGTATTTACCCAGGCATTACTCTTCTGGTCATGTGGGGGGTGCAAAATTGGCCCCCCACGTGACCAGGAGGACAGCAGCGAAGGGCGGAGTCGGCACCCATGACCCTGCCCATATTGATGATGACATGGGTGGGGTCAAGGGTGCTTGAAGATGATGGGGCAGCAAGACTTCCTGCTGCCTCGTTGTTGACATGGGCAGGGTTGAGGGCATCCAGCTCCGCCCTCCCCCCCGCCACCAGCTGGGCTCCCAGCTGGCAGCCAGCAGTCCCTTCTGCCCTCCCCTCCGGGGAGGCCAGAAAAGACTGCCATCCCTGGCCTTGGAGAGCTGCTTTTACAAGCATTGAGGCTGGGGGTGGGGCTTGGGGAGGCATGTCCACACCCCCAGGGGCGGGGTGGGGGAACATGCCCTCCTGAGCCCTCATTTACCCCCATAAGCCTTTGCCCAGGGGCATATCTGCCATGGGGACATGGGGAGTCAAATGTCCCCAGATGCCCCCATTTGGTTATGGGGGAGGGGCAAAAATTCTGGTTCATTTGTGTGTGTTTTGTATTTTTAGTGTTTTTTCAGTTTTTGGCCTGCAGGGGGCACAGTTTTTAGGCTAGCACAGGGGTCTGCAACCTGCGGCTCTCCAGATGTTCATGGACTACAAATCCCAATTGGCCATGCTGGCAGGGGCTGATGGGATTTGTAGTCCATGGACATCTGGAGAGCCGCAGGTTGCAGATCCCTGGGCTAGCAGCACCAAAATTTCAGGGATTTTTCAGGAGACTCTCCTGATGATACCACCCAGGTTTGGTGAGGTTTGGTTCAGGAGGTCCAAAGTTACGGACTTTCAAAGGGGGTGCCCCATCCCCCATTGTTTCCAAAGGGAGCTAATAGGAGTTGGGGGCTACACCTTTGAGGGTCCATAAGTTTGGACTCTTTGATTGAACCAAACCTCACCAAATCTGGGTGGTATCATCAGGAGAGTCTCCTAAAATACTCTGAAATTTAGGTGCTGCTAGCTTAACAATTGCACCCCTGACAGCAGGCACACTCCGAATTTCCCCAGATTCTCCTTTTAAATGCACCCGCTTTGGCATGGATTTAAAGGGAGAATCTGGGGTCCCCAGTTTAAACATTGAAAGTGATGCTGTTTCAGGGTGGGGGAGAATCCACCCCAAAACAGTATCACTTTCAATGTTGTTTAAACTGTTCAATGTTGTTTAAATTACTAGTGTTTTACATGGCCCTCCATTTCAGCTCTGCAAGGCTCAGATTCATCAGCTAATCTTAAAATCCAGTTCAGCATGTCTGTCACCTTTTAAATAAGACTGGAAGCTGTGAATTAAATAATTGAAAATGTTTGTTTTAAATATGTGATGCCAGCATATGGCTAACAGCTATTTATCACTTGTGTGTAGAATGGCTAACCTCCAGATGGCACCTGGAAATCTCCCACTATTGCAATTGATTGCTGGGCAGCCAAGATCAGTTTCCTTGGAGATAATGGCTGCTTTTCAGGGTGAACTTTATGGCATTATGCCTTGCTGAGGTTCCACCCCTCCCCAAACCCTGTCCTCTTCAGGTTCCACCCCCTGCAAATACAGGTATTTCCCAACCCAGAGCTGGCAACCCTATTTTGTGTGTGTATGTGCACACAAACACAATGCAGAGAAGTTTGGTTCTGCTGCCATTTTGAATCACTTAAAATTATAATACTGGCAGATATTCTGTTGGCTTCTTTGCCACGGCTGTAGTAGTGTGGAAGAAAGTACAATACAACTGAGCTGTGCTATACAGCTGACAATCTCTGAATTACTTATGATCCACTAGATTGAACTTAGCTCACCAGGTATTTGTCAGCCCTCCTGTTTTTGAATTTCTCATCATGTGTTAAAAACTGAACTGTCAGAAATGACTGTTGGTGGGTCACGACGGGCCTCAAGTTAAAAATACCTATGGTTTGGATTCTAAAATATTATGCAAATCATGGTTTGGTGTAATGTGAGAATTGAATTGCATTGTTGTAGTTGAACAAAATTCTGACATATTAGGTACACTCTGAAGTGAATTCATGTTTTGCCTACTTTGACGGTGACTGTAGTAAACTACCTTATGATTTTCCATTTTCCTTTTAGAAGTCTACCTTTTAGAAGTCTGTGGTTCTCTGCTAGACATTTTGTGTTTCCTCAAGGTTTTTACTGAACATGAGGCATTTTAACCAGAGGTAGTAAGAGAACTCTTAAGGCAGTTAGACAAATATCTTTCCTTTTTCATGTCAGACTTGTAAATGGAATAGTAAAGGAACCCAACTGTAAAAAAATCCTGCGAAACCTGTTTCTAGGGAGTAGGCTTGATATTAATAGTGAGTACATAATGAATAATGTATTTTGTAAAATGCATTTACTTTCTACCTTGTATCTGAGAATTCATGTAACTATATGACAAAGCACAGCCAGTCATAGTAGGATGTACCATTGGTCTGATTATTATAAACTTTTGTTGCTTCTATTCCTTCAGTAGTAGGGAGGTACAGATGTTAAAATGCACAGACATCTAACCCCTCAGCCCTCAGCATCCATGTGTGTAGCTGTGATGGACTGCACAGGTAAACAAGATTTTAAAGTGCAGCTGGAAACAAAGTGCAGTCCAAAAACAAAAGCAAAATCTTCATAGGAGCAGGGCAGCACTTTGATCAGATAAACTTACTTGCACTTTGATTGTTGGAGCAATCAAATAATAAAGTGAGGGAGTAGTTATCTCTTTGATAGGAAAAGAAATGAGAAAGTCTGGGTTTGGATTCCAGTTACTGAACATCGAATCCCTCAATTGTGCAGGGGCGTAACGAGACAAACTTTAGCCCTGGGCAAAACCTGAGTTGGATGCCCCCCCTCCCATGGTCGGCCACTTCACCACGACCAAAAAATATTTGCACCAGGACATTGGTGCGTGCAGGGGCTGCATTTTTAGACCTATCAGCACTAAAATGTCCGTGTATCATCAGGAGACTGTCCTTATGCTATCCCCCAAGTTTAGTGAGGTTTGGTTCAAGGAGTCCAAAGTTATGGACTCCCAAAGGGGGTGCCCCATCCCCCATTGTTTCCAATGGGAGCTAATCCCCAAATTGCGTGCCCTATGCAGCCCTTTGTCTGGAGTTAGGTCAAAACTCCTTGGAATCAGCCACTTGGCTGAGGGCTTTTAGATTCTGGCTGCAAATTCATTTTCTCTTGGACTGTAATTCCCTGGTCCACCGTCTGCTCTCTGACACCCATTCCAACCCCTGGTTTTCCATAATTGAAGAAAAAATGGCCTCTATTGGACTGTCAGTGGATTCACTTTGCCCTTTGTCCTATTCAGAAGCTTATAGAAAATTAAAAGGTCAACTATTGGATAGAGAGTTCTCTACCCTAATCACCACAGCCAAGAAAACATGCTCTCCCCTGTATTTTTCTCTCCCATTTCAATGGAGCCACTTGGCACACTACCTGTATTGCTTAATAAACCCTGCTCAAAGGAGAGCCATAATACTTGCCAGGTTTAATGTTATACCTTCTGCCTTGTTACATGGCAGATTTAATAAGCAAGAAAAGGCTAAAAGATTGTGCCCATGTAATGATGGCTCAGTTGAATCTCTGGCCCACCAATTACTACACTGTCTCAGATTCAAGGAAATCAGATCCAAGAATGTGAATCTTACTCCTTTACATTTACCAGATCTCCCCGTTTTAATTAGATTACACTACTTGTTGGACAATCCTGATCCTTCTCTCTGTATGATAGTGGCAGACTTTCTCCTGGAAATTACTAAACGCCAGTAGATTTCCTTCGACTTAACATTTATTTCCTATATTGTATATGCTTTTTAATCCGTTCTTTATTATTGTTGTACTGTTGGCTATGCCAATAAAGGCTTGCAATGGGAGCTAATAGGAGATGGGGGCTACAGTTTTGAGGGTCCATAACTTTGGGCCCCCTGAACCAAACTGCACCAAACCTGGGTGGTATCATCAGGGCAGTCTCCTGATGAGACCCTGAAAGTTTTGAGACTGTGCCTTCAGAAATGTGCCCCCCCTGCCTGCAACCCTCATTGACAGCAATACAGAAAACTCAATGCAGAACAAAGATTCTTGGGCAAATTTCTGGGATGTTCCTGAAGGGGATGCATTTTTGGATGTATCAGCACCAAAATGGCAGGGTATCATCTGGAAACTGTCCTAATGGGACCCCCCCAAGTTTGGTGCAGTTTGGTTTAGGGGGTCCAAAGTTATGGACCCTCAAAGGGGGTACCCCATTGTACATTCTTTGCTAAGGAGATGGGGGCTACCCTTTTGAGGGTCCATAACTTTGGACCCCCTGAACCAAACTGCACCAAACCTTGGGGGTGCCACCATGACAGTCTTCAGATGATACCCTGAAAATTTGGTGCTGATACATCCAAGAATGCCCTCCCTACAAGAACATCCCAAAATTTGCCCAAGAATCTTTGTTCTGCATTGAGTTTTCTGCATTGCTGTCAATGGGGGTTGCAGGCTGGGGGGAGGGCACATTTCTGAAGGCACAGTCTCAAAACTTTCAGGGTCTCATCAGGAGACTGCCCTAGTGATACCCTCCAGGTTTGGTGCAGTTTGATTCATGGGGGCCAAAGTTATGGACCCTCAAAACTGTAGCCCCCATCTCCTATTAGCTCCCATCGGAAACAATGGGGGATAGAGGCACCCCCTTTGGGAGTCCATAACTTTGGGCTCCCTGAACCAAACCTCACCAAACTTGGGGGGTAGCATAAGGACAGTCTCCTGATGATACGCTGCAATTTTGGTGCCGCTAGCCTAAAAATGGAAAACCACTAAAATACCCAAAAACGAACCCAGCATTTTGATGCCCCCCACAAGATGATACCCTGGGCAGCTGCCCACCTTGCCCAATGGGCATTACGCCAGTGCAATTGTGTGTGTGGAAAATCTACTCTGACAGAATTTAAGTCTGAGAGTGAATCTGATCTGAAATATATTGTGTGTCAGTGTATGCTGCAAGCAGAAATGTACAGACAATAGTAGTGGAAGTTTATTTTAGTCTAGGTTGAGATGGAATAATAGAGAGAAACTTTTCAGTGTGACCACAAATAAAGAGTGAGGGGAATGTATCTTCAGGGAGATTGAATTCCTAAGCCAGTTAGAAAGGGAATTGTTCTCAAAAGAGGATTTCCTGTCTGGTGTATTAGTGTTCTGCTGAAGTTACCTTATGAAGGATATTTTTGTAGAGTCGGTGTCTTAACAGTGGAGAGGCTGTGTGTACTGAGAGAAAAGTGCCAGCCTGTGAGAACCCAGAAACTTTGGGTAACACCTCAGTAATTCAAGACATGTTTGTACCATTATAGGAAAAGAACCTGTCTTATAACAGTTAAGAAACTGATGGACCAAAAAGGTTTTCAAAATCTCGAAGGCTATAACAGAAACTAAAGACTGTATACAGTTTACTTTTGTCTGATTTCCATCTATTGAAACATCTCCTAATTCCATCTTTATGTTCAATAAATCTTTGTTTTTACATTTTGAACCTGCCTCAAAGGATGTTTTTGTTTTAAATAAAAATTCTCTTCATCTTTCAGGAATTCCTTGGGCTGAGCAAATAATTTACTGAAATAGCTGCTATAGTGTGGGGCATTATTAGAACTTAAGCTAAAAACTCTTACTCACTACCTAAAGACTGCTTAGTCTTGATAAAGGTGGGAACAACTGCATCTGCAGAGAGAGACAGGTGTTGGGACACCACAGTAGCACAAAATGCTGTTGTGTTGAAGTGCATACGCATCTAGGCTTTCCTGCCGGATGGGAGCCCATTATATGTGCTTTTCATCTTTCACACATCCTCAGGGCTAATGGCAAATTGAATGGGTCCTGATGTTTATTTTACTATTTGTTTGTCTCTCTACTGTTATTATACTCTTGTTTTCTTAAGGGTATGGAAAATGCATTGTTATATAGTAAACTATAGAAATGTTATTGCATATTTAACACAGCAGCAGTTTTACTTATTTCTTCATTTATGTAATTATACTGCTTCTCTGTAAATAATATCAGTGAAGGGAATATCAAGAGAAATGTTTGTTATTCTTTCCCCACTTCATCTTTAGGATTATGACTCGTTTTTTGAAGCCAAGGAAAGCAACACTGTCTTTACGTTTCTTAGGATAAAGCCTGGTCTGGCATCAAAGGTAAATATGTTATATGCAGCTTAATGATATGTAGTTTTAAATCTTTGGTGGCTATTCAGTTTCTTAAGTGGATGCTGTGAACAAAAAACTGAATATGAATATTTTAGAAAACATCAGGCAGCCCAATCCATTTCCCCAACCAGCCAGGGATGGCGCTGCTGTAGTGCTGCCATGCTACCTCCAGAAGGCTTTCTGGTGGCATGGAAGAAAGAAAACGCCAATTACCACCCCCCACCCGCTGTAAAGCACTCCATAGCACTTAATGGACTTACATCAGGACCCGGGTCATGGTGCAACTATCTGCAAACTCAGGGTGGGAGCTGATTAATGTTGGCTCCACCCCTAAGAATGCCCCTGCCACATTCGCACTGTGCTGACGGGGCTAGTGGTGGCATGGGAGTGTTGATACAATTCTCAGTGCCCCATCCGGGCGTCCCAGAGTGGTAGTGGCCACTTGCCAGTACATGCCATAGGGAGGGCAAATCTGCCAGCGCAGCCTTGTACCGCCTCCTTTAAATCTGTATTGAGATTTGACTTGCAACAGCACCACTAGTTTTCTAGGATAAAGATGTTTTTCTAGTATAAAGTTTTCTAGGATAAAGATACAAATAATTCATCAAAATTACTCAATGGATTTTAATGGAGCTGTTCTTGATATAATACCAACAAATTTGCCTCTTCATCGGAAATTTGTTAATCAGATCAGTTTGTAACATGCATTTTCAAAACCCTTTGTATCTGCTTGATTTGCCTAGCATCCCTTTAAAGGCAGTGGGTTTGATCTTTTAGATTTTTTTACTGGTGCTCAAAATTGATTAGGGGTTGCATTTAGCTTGTTTAGCCCCTCCCCCACCCCTGCAAATTAAAAATAGTTGCACTGAAATATTTAATTAGCAAAACAAGTTGTTAAACTGCATTAATGTCATTTAAACTTTATATTTGAACAAATGCAGAGGTTTTACATTTTAAATTGCAACTTGTTTTGTTGTTTCTATTTACTATTTTGTTTTTATCTACAGTTAAAAGCAAAAAACAGTTTTCTGGACCTAAGTCCCTCTGAATAGACCTGAGCAGGATCTGAGCAGACCTGCTTAGGATGGTCCTGTAAAAATATTTGGACTCTCTCAGAGAGCTGTGGAAATTGTTTTCTTTCAGTTTTTCAAATTAAGTGCCAGAAGTTCCTCGAGAGCTAAAGGGATAGATGATTCCACTATATTCTCTGCCAAAACCCAGCACTCCAGTTTCTTGCCGGCTCAGGACCTCTGATGCAAACAAGACCCAAAGTGTGCTGCCCCCAGTTGGGCTTATTGCCTGAATTGAAGGGATTCTGTTTGCATTGTGACGCACAATATGTGGAACTATAGTTTGCTGCAGACAGGGGCATATGTGAGATAGGCCCCTTCCGCACACGCAAAATAATGCGTTTTCAAACCACTTTCACAACTGTTTGCAAGTGGATTTTGCTATTCCGCACAGCTCCAAAGAGCACTGAAAGCAGTTTGAAAGTGCATTATTCTGCATGTGCGGAATGAGCCTGAGAGAGAAGGGGATAGAGAACATGTAGTAGCTTTGAACCATTACATGGCCATCCTAAGCAGAGACTTCAGTGGACATAGATGGGTATAACATTACATTTTATTTTGGCTTCTACAGTATTGTACAACAAAGGTTAAGGTTAAAGCATTGTGAATTAGGCCACTTCTATCAAATATTTCTGTTTCCCCCCACTTATTTGTTAGATTTGATAGATAACTTATTTTATTTTATAGAATGCAAACCAGTTGTAATTAGAAATGACAGTCTGCTAACCTTTTTATTTGGAAATCCTGCATTAACATTGTTTCATGAGCTCAAGTGTGAATGAATTAAGTCGGAGACGAGCTCATTGGATGTGCATTATAATAAAATAAAGAGCTACACAATTATTCTTTACCTTCTTTCTCAAATAGGAGTCAGAGCCCTAGAAAACTTTGAGGATTCAACAAGCAGACTGTTTGGGTGAATGAAGTCCTTGATGTTCAGCATACAACAGCTTCCCTAGTGGATCACTGTGATACAAGCCAATATGCACCATCCATATTTTGCTTGACACTAAAGAGGTGGATTAAGAAAGTGGACGCACAATGGGAAAGGTGGTGGTGGTGGTGGTGGTGGGTTCTTCCTTCTTTTTAACATACCTGAAGCTGATGCTGGCAACTGAATTCTGACACTGAAGGTGGTAAATGTTTGGTCACTCTGAATGAATAGTGTGTGTATTGCCAGAGATCCAGACATATCCAGTGCTATGAAATCCAGTGGAAATAACTACAATTCTTTAATGCAGTTAAATGTAAAGCTGCAAACACTTCAGTCCAGAAAGCCAAATATTGCAGTATTCTGGTTTTCAGAATATCTGCTGATTGTGCTGTTTGTGTTGAAACATACTTGCCGCTGGAGATGTGGCCTGGTATATATTCCCACTTAAAAGTAAAGCCAAATTGTGAAGTACCATCTGGATGGTATATAGAAGTATTCCTGCATACAAATTTAATTTCAGCTATGGTGACCTAGCTACAAGTTACAGCAATCTTTTCACAGGGCTCAAGCAAGGCCGTTGACAAGTAGATTCTAAAGTGAGAACTACAACAAAACCTACCTTCTCTAGATGGGATGTTCAGGTGCTTTGTCAAGTCAAGCTACATTGCATATATTTGCCAAAATTTATATTTTTGAGCTATAGATCATATTTCACCTCCAAAGTAATCATATCACCTGTGGAATTGTATTGTTTCCTATGAGAGTATTGTACAACAAAGATTAAAAATCTGTAGCATGCTGTCTTGTCTTCTTACACCCTGTAACCCAGAACTTTAAGCAGATGAATAGTTCTGTTGCCTTAAAGATGAAATAGATGGTGACCAGGGATGTTCTTAAATACAGAATCATTATTTTCTGCCTTTCCAATGTGTCACTTTAAATGGCTGTATTAGATTTGGCTTGTGATTTTTCATATTCCAACAGAGAGTCATATGCAGCTGTTCTTACTTGTAGGGATTGCACAATGTACTTCATTAGTATGACTAAAAAGAAACTAAATGGGAAAAAGTAAAACTAAACAATTACTGCATTTTAAAGGTGATGTGTTGATAATACATTTTACCTGTTTTGCAGCCTCATCCAAACTCACCAGTGGCAGGCCACGGCACTGATGCTGTCATGCCCCCACAGAGGCTTTTGTTATTGCCCCATTAAGCTTCAGTTTCCCTTTAGTTAGCATGGGTTTAGTTCATTATAAATTCTTCTAAGGAAGGGAATTTTAGTTAGCTCCTGTCCCTTTAAGACATTTTCCCAGGAGGCAATCTTCCTTCTTTACCCAGCAATCCCCTGTTTTAGCTCTAGCCAATCAGTCAGAGTGAGGTGCCAAGGGTAGCTGGAGACTGTAATATTCGTGACATATATGGTGGTCCATAGTAGTCTATGGTGACATACAGAGCACAAGTTAAGGTTAACAGCAATTAGAATCAGACAAAGACTGAAGGAACTAAAAGGAAGCCAGGCACAGTGGACTTTCTTGAAAGCAACCAAGAGAAGACACAGTCTACAGCTTCAAATCTGCTCAAGACAATCAAGTACTTTGATTTAGACAGACCCAAGGGAGGAGTTAGGGTCTTGATTCTCCTAAGCCTTAGTAATAAACCTATAGTTTTAATTGTTAAACTTGGCTTGTGTCTCCCCCACTCTGTCCTAGCCAAGTACAGGGCACCAAAAACAGATTCACTTGGGGGGCAGAACAGATGCAATGCTGCCCCGCCACTTCCAAAAGGCTTTCCAGCAGCACAGGGACCAGAGAAAAGCCCTGAAACCCACTACCATCGAAAAACCCCATAGGATAGAAAAAACATATGAAAAAACATATGAACCAAAAGGTTGGTGTATGTCAGAGGACTGTTGTATCATGCAACCAGCCCTCAACCCTGAGAGGGAACTGACTAACGGTAGGATTTCACTTTGAAGACTGGCTTCCTTTGAATGCTTTGCATCACATACTCTTCAAGTGCATCATTTTAAACAGAGATACTGCTTTGTCATCACTGTCATTAGGGGAATGGGAAATTTGCTGTAGACAAATAATTCAAGTTAAGCTTACAGCGAACTTTAAATTGGACTATCCAAATTAAGGTTACATTGTGTGCTACTGTCTCAAAGTAAGATGCAAGAGAAAGTCCAGAGAGAATTGTGACTAATCTAAGTCTCATTAATTTGGACTGGCACCAAAGACTTTATGCAGGGATTTGTTGCACACACAGATTCATCAGTGCAGACACAGGGCTTCCCTCTGCAGAGGTTCTATTCTTAATTTTGCTCAAGCTGCCCTTTCTGAGTGCACAACAAAGCATTTGTGAACTGTGGCTCAGGGCAGTAGAGTGGTTCAGAGTATGATAATAAAAACAGATAATTAAAAAGAGACAAACAAAAGTCACTCTAGATCAGCCATTAAAGTATGGATTGAGAAAAGCACCTGAGGCTCTAATAGCAGATAAATCTGAAGAGAGTCTATGGGTCTTACAGTTGTTCAAAACTCAGGAAAGATTCAGAAGCAATCTATAATATGGGAATTGTGGGGGTCTTTTTCCAAGGGAAAAAGTTTATCAATTCACTGTGCTATCTATTCTACTGTGTGCATGCAAGTCCTTAAAACTATGCTGAAAGTACATGTATCTGGATCACTGTTAATGTTTATTTGTAAGTAATGTTTGATAGGCCAAAATCACCTCATTGACATGCCTTCATGACTGAGGTGGGAACATAATCCTAGAAGACAAGCATCAGATCAAAAATTATACAACTTTTCATGCATATATCAGCTCTCTAAGTGGGTGAATGTTATTTCAATCGTTTGGCTTTAATTTTTACATAAAAAGTTTTTCAAGTGTTTGCTTTATTTGCATTTCGTTTTCATTGTATTGCAAACTTGAGTTCGTTGGGCATTTTTTGGGGGGGGCAATCATAATTAAAATGCAACCTTTGTTCTTTTTAACTGTAGTCTAGTGTAATTTGTTCATAGACAGTCCTTTGTCTACACATAATCTTGGCTTTGCCAGCCTCCTAATGATTTGCTCATATCAGAAAATCAAATAGTCTTAGAACATCAGATAACCCTAAGCATACGTGTTTTTCTTCATGGACATCTTTACAGGTTAAGACTGGCCTTAAACTGCTATAGTTGTAGCCTCTCAAATGAACCAGTTCTCTTGCAAATGTGTACCTTTATTTTGGGGGGGATTAAGTATTTCATTAGGTCTTTTGAATAAACCTTGATTATTCGCAACAAAAACCAAAACAGAACTCTCTCAAGGTACATTCCAAAGTCTTAATTTAAGAGTGTCCCAAACAACTTGATGTGGTGACATGATTATTTTTCCCTGAAAGGCAGTGAATAGTAAAATTGTGTAGGGTAACAGGAGTTGTAAGATTCAGGCCAGTTCCAAAGAGGCCCAGGTTTATTATTATGAAGGCTTTCCTTAACACATTGTAGTTAACCCTCCTATGTTACAAAACAATTCAGGGCTCAAGTCCACATTATGTATTTCTTTTAGGAGAAAGGGGCAGAGGGGTTATATTTTCTTTTCATGTAGTTTTCTCACTGCAGATTGCCACTAGAGCCAAAAATGAGTACTTGTACATTTTTGCCACTGCAGTAAAAGGCGGCAGTTTTTGGCAAGAGCTCCTCTTCCTGTTCCTTTAATTGCAACTTCCAGAACTAGTGATGTGGCATTAGTGGAGGTGAGGAAAATTATGTTACAAGCTCATTTGGGTTTCAACTGAGAAGAACAGCAGGGTATTAATAATAAATATGCGCTGGAATATGACCTGCAGTTTTGTCAGAATTGCTGCTGGTGTTTTGATGAACCAAACTAGTGGGCAGCCCTGGGTGGGCAGGGATGGTGCCAGTGCAACACTGTCCCACTGCCTCCAGAAGGCTTTCAAGCAGCCAAAGAGGAAGAGAAAAACAAACAAAAAAACCCTGCCTGCCACCATAAGCTCTCCATTGGGCTCAGTGGACTTGGGCCATGGTGGCACGCTTTTGGACCCAAACCTCAGGTGGAAACTGACTAAGGTTAGCTCCACCCCAGGGATGCCCCCAGCCATGCCGATGCAGCATCCTGTGCCAACAGGGCTGAGACATGGTAGCCACTTCCAGGATCAGATTCCGCGGAGTTGCATGGCTTCTGAGCACCCATGTACGTATCTGCCCAGAGGTGAGTCTGCCCCACTCTGGAATTCACTAGATTTAAGACTTTGTTTGCATAAGTATGTGCTGACTGTGGGAAGAATTGACTGTTGTTTCAACAGTGAAACACCGTGAGGCACTGTGACTCTATGCTGGTAACACAGCTGATTGCATCAACACTGTATTTATTCCTGCAAACATTGCCTGACTCACTGCCATATCATGATCATGATCATCACCATCACCATCACCATCACCATCACCCTCATCATGAATAGATCTATTCCTCAAGCAAGACCCCCATCTGAATCTCAGATTGGGCCATGCTGACACTAAACAGGTTTTCCTACAAACCTGGGTGGTCCCCAAACAGGTTTGCCAAAAAAAAAAAAATCTGAAATCTTAAAGGGCATATTGACAAGAAAGGGAGGGGTGGAAGAAAGGGGAGTATTGTCAGAGAAGGGGAGGGTAAAATAGGGGAGAAATAGGGAGGGGGGTTAGTTAACCAAGTAGGGGAGAGTAAGATTGATGGAGAAAGAGTGGGGCAAAATAGAAGGTATAGGTTGGCAGATAAGGGGAGTGGAGAAATAATGAGGATAAGTTGACTGAACAGAGGTGGGGGTAAAATGAGGGAGGTTAACAGTAAGGGGAGGGGATAAAAGTGGGATCATTGCGAGAGAAGTATGAGGAGGGAAGGAAGCAGAGGGAGAAGTAATGAACCCTCCACACGAGTTTTTTGTATATTCTAATAGCCAACTCAGCCATATCTTAAATGTGGGGTTGTGAATGGGCAAGTCTGATCTTTCTACAAAGCTGAAAAACACCCCAGATTTGCAGAAAAACGTGTAATCTAAAAAACACATTGAGTGGGTTAAACCCTGTGAATGATAAAAGAAGCACCTGTAGCTTTAAGAAATGGATTCCCTCAGTGGCTATTGTAGGCTTGCTTTCTATGAGTAGAAGGCAAGGGGAGGGGGCAAAGTCCTCTCCAGGGCTGTTTTGACCTCTGAGGGAGAACTCATTTTGCCAGACCTGACAGCAACCACTAACTAAGCTGAGTGCTACTACCTGACTTTCAAGACTCCTCCAGGCCTAACTTCTTGCTCAACAGGTGCAGTGATTAGAGCTTCAGAGTAGGGCCTAGGAGAGGCAGGTGTAAATCATCAGTCTATCACGGAAGCTCACTAGGTGATGTTGGGCCAGCCATTGTTGCAAGAATAAAAAGAGAGGAGAATGATGTGATCTGCTTTAGTCCCCACTGTGGAAAACAGTGGGGTATAAAAGGAAAAAATAGATATAGATGAAGATGGGAAGCAGGGAAAAATGTAGGTTGGTAAATCACTGAGAAAATAAAGCCACAAAGGAGCGAGGATATTGCGGTTGCTAGGAGCAGCAAAAGAGGAGGATATAGGGGATAGTGAAGTGCCATCCTCAAAGTCCCTCACAATGTAAGTGGGTCTGGTCTAATGGCAGGCAATACAAAGCTGAGCCATAGTTTTCTTAGGTAGAGGCTGCACGTGTGGGGAGCTGAAGATAGGGAGGACTTATAAAGGTAGGTTGGCTGTTGAATAGGAATCAGGAATCAGGAAAAGGGGAGTTGAGTGGGAATCAGGAAAAGGGGAGAGGTATGGGGTTTAATGGAAGAGAAAGAGGAAATAGTGAGGGAGGGGGAAATAAAGTGCCCCCCCCCCACAAGTCCTTGTGGGTTCCTGCTTCTAATGTCTCTAATTTAAACTCAGGTCACAGACTTTCTTTGATGTTTTTATTCTTGTTCATTGTGCTTTGCTTTTCGTTGTGTTGGTAATTAATATAACCTTTCTCTAACTCCAATATTTCTCTGTCTCCCATACTTGCAAGACTGTCTCTCCCCATATCGCCCCATTAGGCCCCTCTGTTCATCGGAGGAGGACCTATTGGTGATCCCTGGCCCTAAGGCTATCAGGCTGGCCTCTACAAGGGCCGGGGCTTTTACAGCCCTGCCCCCTATCTGGTGGAACAGGCTTCCAAGGTAGATTAGGGCCCTGTGGGACCTGCAGAGTTTCTGCAGGGCCTGTAAGATGGACCTGTTCTGCCAGGCATTTGGCCTGCCTGGTTAAATACATCGCTGCCATTTCATCTGGCCTCCTGTGGGCATAAAAGTGGGGTGGGGGGAGGGGAAACGCCATCTGACGCTATATGGTTCCTGGTTTTATTATTGATAATTGTTTTATGTTGTGTTTTTAAGCTGTTTTTATTACTGTTGTTCACCACCCTGAGCCCCTAGGGGGAGGGCGGTCTAGAAATTTAATAAATAAATAAATAACTGGTATGCATAATTAAATATGGCCAGAAAAGCTATCACATTTGAGAGAAGCATATCGGAAATAAAAACATGTAATAAGAAGAGGTGTTTCCAATATATGCTCTTATATTTTTTAATCCATTTTCTCGATATCCTCTGGAGTTATATACCATCTGTAAAACATCTTATACCAATTTTCTTTCTGCAGTTGGCTAGAAATTTGGAATATGGATAAAGTCACTCAAATATTTAAGCATTCCAACTTCACCTTTAATGTCTTCTGTAGAAAATTAGTATTATGTGACCACCCAAAATAATAATGATTTTTATTAAATGATTAATATCCATGGAAAAATTAAATCTTGGCAAGAATTGAGGAAAAAGGGAGAAATTTTCAATGGATGATATGCTTCCAAATCATTTCAAGACTAAGGAGAAATTTAAAAATAACAGGTGTCCTGAGAGAAATGTCAGATTTTGAAAAAGAAATTGATCAGCAGAAACAACACCTAATGGGAAGAATCTGTAAGATATTATGAAATATGATTCAAAAACGGAACAAGTTAAGGATTATATGATAAAATGGATGCAAAACTCAAGAAGAGATCAACTTTCAGCAGTGGGAAACATGGATAAATACATTAAATTTACCACTAGCCAACTGCAGAAAGAAAATTGGTATAAGATGTTTTATAGATGGTATATAACACCAGAAGATATCGAGAAAATGGATTAAAAATATAAGAGCATATATTGGAAATGCCAAAAAAAACCCCACCTGACTTTTTTTCATATTTGGTGAACTTGCATCAAAATAAAAACATTTTGGATATCAATTTACACAGAATTTTTAAAGAGTGGTTTTTTATTTTAGATTGTATTTTATGTTCCTTTAGTATAACTGATAATCAGTTCAGATCTCCTTCCTCAGTTTGTATTCTTATATTCTTTTCTCCTGTATCTTTTGTTATAATATTTTGTGAAAAAATAACATTTTTTGTTATTTAATTGATCAAGCAATCTGAAGGAGCTAGAAAAGATTCTGAATTGTAAGGAGGTGTCATTGGCAACCAAGATCACGTAAGCTCATGGTCTAGTATTCCCTATTACTATGGATGGATAAGAAAGTTGGACAATGAAAAAAGCTGACAGGAAGAAAGCAGATTCTTTTGAAAGGTGGTATTGGAAGTGAGCATTATAGGCTCATTGGGTGACTGTAATTCAAGGACCGCAACATTAACTGGCAGCTTGCTACTGTGAAAGAGCCATTGCAGAGGAACCACTGCAAGCAAAGCAATCATGTCACTTGACTTCACCCCACACATAATGCTTTTCAGAACAAGTTCATATTCAGCCCTGAAACTGATGTGGGTTGACCATTCTGAAGCAGATGTAGCCCAACTTCACACCTTTATATCACTACTGATGAGTTGCCTATTGGTGCAATTTAAAGAATGCTTTCTTGTGAGTAAGCCCTCATGAATAGTACTGAGTAGGATTCTGAGAATACCTGCTTAGAATGACACTGTGTCATTTTTTTAGAGCAGGTACTTGTTTTTTGTAATGAATTATATGTAGATCACTGATGTTCATATACTTCGTGTTAAGACACATCTGCACAGCAATTTCCCTGATTTCAGGATCTGCCCTTATTGCGTTTAACATAGGCCTAAAAGACTAAGTGTTAAATTTAAGATTCCTTCACTGGCTGCCTTTCCAAGTACTTCAAATAATGGTGCTCACTGCTCACCTTTGAAGTTCTACATGACTTAGGGCTGTGGTGGCGAACCTTTGGCACTCCAGATGTTATGGACTACAATTCCCATCAGCCCCTGCCAGCATGGCCAATTGGCCATGCTGGCAGGGGTTGATGGGAATTGTAGTCCATAACATCTGGAGTGCCAAAGGTTCGCCACCACTGACTTAGGGCCTACATTCTTGAAGAACTTCCTCCTGCCTTGCTCTGGTGTGGCAACGCCACATTGCCCACCAAGGCCAATTATCAGCTCTTCCATTGTGCTCTGGCTGCTGCAAACCCTACAAACAGCCTCCCAGAAAAGATCAGAGGGGCTCTCACCCTTCTGCCTTTCCAGCTAGGATCAAAACAGAGCTATTATGGAGAGTTTGGGGGCCACCTAAATAATGGTGAGCAAAGGAATGGTGTGGATATACTTTGTTTTTAGTGCTGTTTGTAATGTGTTGCTTTACATTGTTATCCACCACGGCTCCTGAGATGCCTGGGAAAAAGATACATATATAAATATTTTAAACAAACAAATGCTGTTTTTCTCATAGTTTCAATGATTTTGTGATTACTACTTGTAATTTCACTATTTTCTGGCCTCTCTTGTGTATTTCTAATTTTTGCCATCTGATTCCTCATAATCATTAAAAAATGGCTTGCTATGTTAAAGGTGATGTATATTTAGGAACACACCATCTAAAACAGTTTTGTAGAAGTGTTTGAAGTTGGAAAAAAAGATTTTTTAAGAAAGTAAAAGAGAAAAAAAACCCCTTCAACATGCATTTGATTTAGCAAGGTGGCACAAGAGACCTTGAGTGCAAAATGGTTTTCACAAAGGAACCTAAAACTGAGTTCCTGTTGCTAAAAGGATCTTTCATGTTACTTCAGATCCCAGCAGGTGCTTTTAATTTATTCTGTGAAACAAACGTGCTATTTGTGGAGAACTATCCCTTCCTATAAACTATTCTTAAGGCAAACTATTCTTTCCATTCTTTCTCCTTTTATCATTTTTTCCACGAAAAATGTCCTTTTCAAGTATAGTTTTGAGTTTCTATTCTTCATTTTTTAAACACTATCCTCTCAATAAATGTCTGAAAGTGAAAATGACATTTCTTGTATCAGCCAGCATGTGTGGTCTCTATGTTATTCCTTTTAGAGGGAAAGTAAGTATGAAATCTGTTACCAATGATAATGAACACTCTCTTTTCAAAAACAATTTTATGAAATAAAGAACCCATAAGCAACTACTTGCCTCTATAAGATTTATAAAAGACCAACATGTAAATGCTGGAACTCAACAAAAACATTCAGTTCACAAAGTTAATGGTCAGAGTCACATTGTCGTAAATAACGGGAACTGCAGCTTAATTTTTCTGAAATCTCCCTCTCTGATGCTAAAGGCATCATGTTGAGGCATGAATTATAACTAAATACCTTCAAGCAATCCCTCGTTTGTAGTGAGCTCAACAATGGCCTTTCTCATTAGACTGCTGAGTGTATTTCCTTGGCCACAGATATTAGCCAGTAGAGTTCACAGAACACTTACAAATGCCGCAAGACTGAGAGAGAGATTTTTCTAGCCACAAAATGTATTGGTGTTAGTGATGAGAAAATGTGATTTGTCTTTAACAGAGGTACCACCTGGAAGAAATTACATTTTAATCATTTTAAACAATTGTGTAAAGGATGCACATATATGCATGATAAGATGTTCCTCTGAAAAGCCCCGAAAGAAAAGTAAAGGACAGATCAATAAAGGGCCTTCAGTGGTTTTTTTGCTACTGACCTACATCAGGACTTTGCAGGCTGGAAGAATAAAAATCATTCTCTGCTCAGAATATCTTCTCCAAGGGGAGCTGGAAGGACTGGAAGGAGGCTGGCATAAGCAAAACCTTTTCATACAAGTTCTGTGCGTGGAATGAAAAGTGGCTATCTATTCCCATTTCTCTCCCTGGTTTATTCCTTGCCCTGATTTGCCTAATGCATTTCATTGATTAAGGCCTATGTCACTCTCTCTCACACGTGTTTTCTCCACCTGGATGTAGGATAAAAATATACTCCCATGCTCGATGTAAAAATTGTGCAAGTGTCTGTTTTTTAAACATGTTCATGCGTTGGATCCAGAGGAACAAGTGATCTGGCATGAAACTGACCCCACTGGCACCATGCTACCTGGAGTTTTCCCACACATGACAGTAATAGAGACACTGTATATCTAACATGTCCTCTGCTCCATGGGATACCCCACATCCATAACACTGGAGGCTGAAGGAGGCAAGGAGCTGTTGATCAATTAAAATGAAAGGGATATATCCAAGAAGGTCCAGTCTAAATGTATAAACAGCCAGGAAATCATACATGCGTGTATTTCTGAAGCCCCAGTATTAACATCCCTGACTTTAGTCCTGGTTTAATCTGCAGTGTCTAACAAATGTACATTAGCTTGTTTTTTTTTTCTGCCAGAGGAGTTTGTTTAGGTAGGATGAACTGTGTGATGCTGCCATCTAGAGGGCTACAGTGACATTACAGCCAACACAGGGAGCGAACAGAACACATCCTAGGGATCCTATCAGCCCACTTCTGGCAACTTTGTGTGTGTGAGTTAGAAAGGGGGGATTTACAAACATGAATACACATATATAGTGGCAGCACGTGCATGTGTCCGACTTTGTGTATGTGCAGTGGGAAGTTGCTGCAATCCCAACTTCCAACCTTTCATACCTGTACAATAAAATCCTTTGTTGAGGACCCATTATGGGTTAATGAAAAATATATTGATGGCATAAGCCATCATTATTTGCAAACTGTTCTGGTTCATATTCAGGTTCCAGTTGGTATATTTTTGACAGCTATGTTTTAGTGTAGATATGATACATACATTCATCCTCATGGCTGAAGTGACCAGTGTGACTCTGGGGAATAACAAATGGGGAGCTCACCAACTGCTTGCCCCAATGGGATGCATGAGGACAGGATGATTTCTTCAACCTGAGTCACCGACAGCGATTTTTGAGCTGTCCTACTTGAACACTTTGAGATGGCCTAGGAAGTTGTGACAAGGAGTGATGGAACTGAGAAGAAGAGTGATGACTTCTGGAATGACCCAGCTGTCTGTAAGATTCAGACCCACACTGGCTAACAGACAAACTAGAACCTTGATGCTGAGCCCCAGCTGCAGGTGGTGAAGGAAGACTGGCATTGACATCTCCCTCCCTCTCTGGCCTTGTGACCCTTTTGGCAGAAAATCTTCCTGCCTACAGCTTGGAGGGGGAGGGGGGAGGGAGCACACTGTTGGTACAGGAATGTCTGAAGAAAAGCTTGGTACTCTTGTCCATGGCAGACCTGCACATGTGTAATCCAGGTGTGCCTGCACAGAAGTCCACTCAATGAACAACAGTTAAAGGTAAGCACAACATTGTTTTTCTTTATCCCTCTAGGCTCAGTTATCATTTTAACAGCTCCTGATGTTGGCAAAAGGATGTAACTACATATTGCACTATAAATATCATCTGAACATGATGAGGAGAGAAATCCCTCTACACTTTGCCTGGAAGAAAACTATGGCACATGATAAAAATGAACAACTAATCTGTTACCGGTATGTTCTATTGTCTTGGGTATTCTATTGTTCCTTTATGTTTTATTTTATATTTTGGTTTCAAAATTATAATAAAAATTGAAATAGATTGCCTGTACTTCTGCATAAATTTTGATAGGAAATAACATGGGAAAGCCAGAAGACTACACGATTTTTCTGAATGTGTGAATAGACACACACACATTAATATGTGTGTAAATGTATATGTGTATAAATAACTTTTAGTAGATCCACAAGCAAACAATGCCATTGCCTTTCACAGAGCAATCCTAAGTACAATTACACCCAAGTTTACTTCAGTACACTTTGAAGGGTGTAAGTCTGCTGAGGACTGCAGTGATATTTGACTGCCACCATAAATTGGTGTATCTCAAGTCTTCAGGTAGTCACATTTGTCTTGGTTTGTGTGTATTCCAAAGTCAATGTCATTATTCTTGGAATTTGGACAATTAGTGTAATTTAACAACTAACTGCGGTGAACTTGAATACATATATGACATCTAAACTTTGCTCTTCAGATGCCCTTCAGACACACTTCTGAAATGGACAACAGCAACTACCAGTGCCAATTGTCTGTGGAAGGCTTCATTTGCTTAATAATGAACTTACCAGAAACCACTCATTCTAGGCAAGGAAGAAAAGCTTGGGTCAAGTAAGGAACGAAGGATTGTCATTCCAGTGTCAACAATTTGCCAGCCCTGAAACCAGTAACGACAACACTTGGATATAAAACGTATAGGCAAGCTATGTGGAGGGTGGAGAATGTACACTTTGTTTGCAAGACTATAGTTCTGGGGAACAGGAGTTATATAATTTAATTTTAATTTTCACCTCTTGGAGCAGAGGCTTATCTATGGAAAATAGCAACTATGGCAAGCACTAACATTGTGCCCCATCCAAACATCTGGCACCTATAATAATCAAAAATAACAGTTAGAACATACAGTCACTAAGAGAAACTTAGGAATGCCCTTTGTTCAACTTTTTGGTTTTGTTCGTAGAATAGCACTTTATGTGTGATTATTTCTCTGGAGTAATCTCTTAATGCCAGATCCATTAATATGCCTTTCACAAAGTGACAATGTAATGAGAAAATCACAGTTCCTGAAAGCTGGAGGCAGGTGTAGAAATAGTATTAAGAACTGTTGTAAATTCTTCATTTAATTAGCCAGATACTCAGCCTGACACCAACATTCTGAAAAGGTAGGCAGCCTCTCTATAGTACAGAGGAAGGGAAGTAACCGAAGCAGTTCTTGATGCAGAGACTCATGTCCTTTATACTGGGAAACCAGGAGGAAGCTACAGTCAAGCCATGACAGTTGCTCTGTGAGTTCTGTTTTTCATATTACATTTTATCCTTAGGGACAGCCCATCTGGTGTTGACTTGCATATGTAAAACAGTCATCACAATTTAACTACCGAGCCATTGTTTTTCTATCACCTGGTATCAGTCCAAACATCATGATCCAGATGTATCTGCATCAAGTTGCATGTAACAGTTACAGCCTTTAGGTGGGGATAAACACTCTCACAGGAATCAAAAGACCTATTCAGTCAGTTCAGCAGATCTCAGATATGTATTGTGATGTGATTAGGGATGTATAACCTCCCAAATGTAGACCCGAATCTACACCAGCCACTGTGTGTGGATCTTCACTGAACTGGGACATGCACTTTTCAACTGAGCATACACATTTAATGGAGTCATCAGTGATAAGACTAAAAATGATGAGTAGTGTTTGCCAAGATTCATATCTGAATCCAATGGAAGTGTATGTTGTGGAAAGAAATGTTGAGACTTATAGATGTCAGCTTCTCAGTGAGGGACATCTAACAGCCTTATGTTGCATGTTCAAGAAAGACAAAAGAAGAGGAATACGATAGGATGCTAGTGAGCAATAAATAACTTCAAGTTAGTGTTGAAGCTTGTAGCAAAAGAGTAGGTTTACATGCTTTTCCCATGGTTTCAGTCTTGCCTTAAGATATTATCCATTTATACCCAAACTAACTAGTTTCTGCTGGCCTGGTGCATATTGAGCCCCCAACTAGAATATGAAACAGGCCTTCCCTTCTTTTGCAGCTATTATATGTTGTATGTCCAAATGGATCACAGGTAATAAGTGTTGACTCCAATGGTGAAGGTGCATGTCTCAGCAAGACAGATGAGGTGAAGAATTGGACTGTTTATGGAAAGGAAGCTGCCTGATTTCCATGTAAGGCTCACAAACACTGAGCAAACAAAGAGATTTTGGAACGGGTTGATCTAGAAATGACACATTATGATGGTACTCTAATTAGATTAGACTTTAGTTTCGGTAAGGATTAGGACAAAGTAGAACTAATCTCTTGCTTAAGAGAACAGAAGAAGTGAAGCCAGTACTGCAGATAAACTGCCATAGGTAGAGTGGGAGCATAAGAAGGGAGAAAGGCGAATGGCTGAGGACAAAGAGGCTGGCTACAGATTGCGAGAGCTGGGGAACCTTGTGTGCCAGAAAGGAGAGGCGGCAGGTGAGACCTCCTCCCTCACTACTGAGGCCTGCAGACCACCTGTGGAACTGGCTGACACCAAAGGGCAGCAGGTGACCAGGTGGCCCTTGGGCAGAGGTGCGCCACAAATACATGGATTTTTGGAAATAGCTGATTTATGCTGATATATAGCTGATATATGAGTAATACACTATGGGAGCTATGATGTGTTAGTTATAAAATGAACATGCCTGAAGACCTTTCATTGCCATTCAGCGGTCATGGTCTAGCATGGAAGTAGTTGGGTAGTCCTGCTTATTTTTTGTTTTGCCTTTAATAACAAAGTACAAACATGTAAATGAAAAAAACCATAAAACTGAACAAGATGGGTTCAGAGGCTGAGAAATATTCTGTTTGCAAATATTAGAAAAAGACGCATATGAATTAATACCAACTTAAAAATGGGAGATTATAAATATACTACATGGATGCTATTTCACCTGAAAAGATCAGCATTGCTTTACCTGTTCTTTCAGAGGAACACATTCAGACATTTTATCCATTCTGGCTATATGCCATCCTTTGATGTATTATTTCATTTAGATGGATTAATCTGATGACAAGCTTTGGCAATCAGTATTCTGTCAGCAGTTCACTGTATCTAAATTAACTTAGATATCAACTTTCTACTGAACTTGCTACCCTCCTTGGGATGGGTTGCCCATCTGATGACATTTGGTCCTTTATTACTCATCAGGACTTCTACATACATACATAGCCTTTATTGGCATATACATTAATCATAAAGTTACAGTACAAAATACAATAAAATCAAACAATTTATAAATGTATTTAAAATTGTCAATTATCTCAGATTAGAATTTTGCAACTGACTCAGAATAATCCGCATCTGCATTGTCCAGGAGAAATTTTAGTTTCTGTTCATCTGCTAAACCATCACATTGCACAAAGAGTTATGCCCAGTATTTTGCCCTTATGTGCTCCTTTTTTGTGTAGTAGAACAATGTATGTAACCGTATATACTCAAGTATAAGTCGACCCGAATATAAGTTGAGGTACCTAATTTTACCACAAAAAACTGAGAAACTTATTAACTTGAGTATAAGTCTAGGATGGGAAATGCAGCAGCTGCTGGTAAATTTCAAAAAGAAAATAGATACCAATAAAATTCATGAAGGTATCTCACTGGTTGTACAGAAAAGTTGACTGAAAGCAATCTTCATGATCAGAGGACGAACAGGATGAAGGCAAGAACGGAGACTGCCTGGCTGCTTCATGCCAAAAACTGTGAGTACCCACAAGGCCTCCCTCAAAAATGGCTCACTAGAATTTTAAAAATATCATTAAGCAAGGCAGTTTTTAAAGGAAGCAGATACTGTTTGCTAGCACCACCTTGTGAACAGTGTACGCTTTTATCCTTGCATGTTCAGGGACATATTTTATTCAAAGGTAAGATTTAGCCATTAGGAAAATCTACAGTGTCTCTTTGTCTCCTACCACACTTTCTAAATAGCACAGAGGGTTTTTCTGTCCTTAGAACTGTAAGACTCTCTCTTTTCAGCTTTAATTTGTACTGCATTACAGAGAGAAATTTGCACAAAAACTCAGCTTGACCTGATTTACTAGTAACAAATCTTGACTTGCATTTTGCCGTCTTTAAATGCTACAAGTTCAATGGAATCTCTCTCCAAGAGGATGTCATGCCTGTCAGAATACAAATTTCAAGGGCACAGAGTAATACCTAACACAGCATTCAGAGCCAATGGAGCAACTCTAATTGCAAAGACTGTGGCTTTATAAAAGCTGGAGGATTTACAAGCCTAGCTTTACATAAAAACACAAAAGGAAATGGTGAATTTAATACTCAAAGTTGGATGCAGGCAAAATGCTTCTGCCACAGCTGGTGTGATCTCCTTTCTCGGTGTGTAAAAGCTCTGGAATTACCATATATACTCAAGTTCCATCTTGGAACTACTGTATATACTCGAGTATAAGCTGAGGGGGGCTTTTTCAGCATTAAAAATGTGCTGAAAATGTCGACTTATACTCAAGTATATACAGTACTAATGTTTTACTTGCCCAGTATTACAAGGACAAAATCTTTCAGATTTAGGAACTCTTTGGTATTTGCCAGCTATTAAGGCAAAGGGGACTGCATTAAACCTTGCCTTGGTAAAAGTACATCTCAATCTAGGGACAATAAAATATTGAAGGTATTGAGGCATGCATCCTTTACCTCCAACTATAAGCTGATTTGCTGGAGAGCAGGTCTTGTTTGCAGCCATTAGAGATTTTTGATAATCCCATTCCAGCAGTCTATCTTTTAATAATCTATTGGCTTCTGTATAAGTAAGCATAAGTAGGTTGTTTAGAGAGACTCCAATCTCAGTGATTTTTTCAATAATTTTTCTATACCACATTGATAAATTTAATTCAGACAGCATCAAGTTAGAGAAGCTTCCGGGTTCAGAGTGGTAGTGAATGTTTAAACATTATTTTATTACTCTGATCCAGACCAGACTTGTCAAGGTATTTGAATCTAACTCAGTGCATAACGCTGTGTATGATACACAATTTGGGAGGCCCATAAGCTTATGCAAGAATTTAGAATGTATAGTGTTTAGGACCACAGCATACCGGACCACCAAACATTAATTGTGGACCACTTTTGAGTTGAAAGCCATAATTGTGGTCGGTACGTACTGATTTCCTTCTGATTAAGATGTGATATATGTTGAATGTCAGGTCAGTAAACAAAACATCCATTATCCAGTAGATAATTCAGGATGAACAGGTTAACTGGATATGTATTACTGAGACCCAGCTAGAGGAAGATGGTGGTAGATTCCTCTCAGTTCCCAACACATTTCTTGATGCATCACAAGGCTCTGCCTGGTGGGACATCATTAACTTGCTCTATTGTAATTCTATCAATTTAACAGAAAACGTGCTTCTTGAATTTTGACTGTTCTGATTTTGGACTTCTCAGATAGTCCACCAAATCATTTAGGCTGCTCTGTCTCCCTGTCTAAGCTGACCAATGGGGGCCTCCAGCACTGGTTTCATAGCCACCATAGCAGCCAACAGTATCTCACATATACCAGAACATGTTACATACTTATTATTTTGGAGAGGTTGCAACAATGATGGTTTCTGAGTGACTCCATAAGTCATTATCAGGTGGGTTTAATGTAAAGGTAGCACAGGACCTCCACAGAGGTGGGCTATCAATAGAATACCTCTGGAGAAAGCTGATATTCTGGCAGGGGCGGAGTAAGGGGGAACTGCGCCTGGGGCACACGCATGCTCTGCGCCCTGCCATGGTGCCACCATGGAACACCCCGGCCCTGCCCTCATTGTGGTGCACACCTGGGGCGTTGCACTCCCCCACCCAGTTAGCACTACACCACTGTACTCTCGTGTCAGGAAGCTATGAAGAAGATGCCATCTGCTCAGAGACATCAACTGTCCTGGTTCTTTCTAGAGCAGTGATGGAGAAATATTCAAGCTGCATCCAACTGAATATAATTGACATCTTATCTTATCTCCTACTCTGGTGGGGATCGTGTCATTTAATAATGCTACTTCAGGCTGAGAGAAGTCTATTAGATGTAGTCCCCTAGGATCAATTAGTGAATATCTTTATAATATACTATGACCAATTTGACAGACAGTTTCTGGATGAAATTGCTTATATCTGGACCTCACATGAATTAGAGAAGTCTTGTGATTTCTATTGGTCAAATTTCCATGGATACTTTTTTATTTACTGCAGTGGGTAAAAGGATGTGGATAGAATATTAAGAGTCTTGAGATGCTACATGTTTCTGGACTGCTGCACCACCTAGTTAGCAGTGATTTGTTTTAGTAGTGGATGACGATAATCAATGCATGATTCTGCAGTGCATTGTTTTGTGTATTATTTTAATCTTTTATGAATTCTGTCATTGTTATACTTTGCTATGTTCTTTAGATGTTGGGAGACTGTTCATACAGCGGTAGAAAGATTGCTGTAAATGCAGATTGTAGATTGAAGCCAGTAGGGTGAACTTGTGCTTTGGGGCATTGACATCCATAAGCCTGAGCACAGATCACAGGTGCAGGCCCTTAGTAATGATAACCAACCGTAGATGTTAAATGGGAATACGCTAAAAAATATAAATCTTGGATTATATATCATCTTGGTTCAAAAATTCAGGGGATTCTTATGAATACAGACTTGGCATAAAATTTCTTTAAGCCAAGTAAACAGCAACTCATTTGTCTGTCTTTGAGCAACAACTCCCTCGAAACTGAATTTAGATGTAATCACTTTAGTGGGTTTGTTTAAAGAGAACTGATTGATTTAAATTATGACATAACACAATAATGATTAAGGACATATGCTGAACATGCTGCATCCAGAACTAGTGAGTCTACTTTGGAAACACTGACTCTGTAATTTTTATGCATGTACTGAGACACTGTGTGTTATTCTTAGGTGACTTTCATGCTGCAAGCCTAATTCAGTGTAGTTTGCAGGGGCATACTAGTTCTGGATGCAGCATGTTCAGCATATGTACTTAATCATTATTGCGTTATGTCATACTAGTACTAGATGTACTAGATACTGTTTCATCAAGTGTGTGTGGGGTGCAGCCAGATGCTGGCTGGGTCCCCGCGCCCAGCCTTTCCTGCAGTGTGGCAACCTGGTTGGGGCTTGGCAGCTCTCCCCTTGCTGGGGCACTGTTCACTGGCTGAGTTGTTTGCTGTGGCTGGCTCCACCCCAGCAGGCTGGGGAGGGCATGAGCCAGCCTACCACTGCAGCGCCTGCCCAAGCCACCTGTCCAAGCCACCCACCACCGAGCCCCCTCCTGGCCTCCCTGCAGACCAGCTCCTGCCCTCCCCAGGCCCTCTGTCATGCAAATAGGCTTGCAAGTCATCTGCTTCTGAAAATAAGTCAGCAATGTTTACTGGCAAATGGTGATGAAAATTTTGTTGCATATTGTGATTTAAGGCCTTTGCTGTCAATTGTACATATTGTTGTTATGCATTGGTACCAATTTCTTGCTATTCTAAGCATTGCATAAATTTGTATTATTGTATATGTTTGGTGTAAAGCTATGTTGCCTATGTTATTAGAATACAAGTAATTATAGTCCATTACCATATTTTATTAATGGGTATGAGTAAGAATACATAGTAAATATATGCTGTTAGATTATCAAAATGAAGAATAAAATAAAATGTTTCCAAAACTTGTAAATATATCAAAATTTAATAAATATGAATTGTAATAGTTGGAAAAATGTAAGGCAGCAAATTTCATTGAAAGATTTTTTTCTCCTAATTGTATTGTTTGTCAAATTTTTTGAAAAGTAATTAAAATATTAAAAAAGAGAAGCAAATATCTCAACAGTACCCTGAGAAGTAGATCATAAAAAGCTATAGAGACTAGGTCAAGTTTGCACAGATTAAGGCTGTGACGAACTTTTACAACCTAGTGTCTGGGGTTGGGGGATTCCCCCCTCCCTGGATGCCTCCCTGGCCCCAGGCCAGGTCCCCACAATTTACCGAGGACCGGGAGAAGAGCCCCAGCCCCAGCCCACCAGAGAACAGCATGGCGGAGCCTGCTTGCCTGGGCAAATCAGGGCCATGTGGCTTGAACCGGGGGCAGAGCCGGAGCCACAAGGGGCCTGACGAGCACCCGACCAAGCTGGGGCCCATGGTGCAGGCCTGGACGAGCACGGGGGCATCAGTGAGTGCGGTCCTGCAGCCTTGCTTGCCTGAGGTCCCCAAAAAGGGCTGGCAGCCATTGGGACCTCCCCATGCAGCATCTGCAGTCCCAGGGGAGGCGGCCAACAGCCCAACTGAACTACGCTTTGCCGGCTGGGCAGGAGGCAGGATCTTGGGGACACCAGCCATTCCTGGGAATGGATGGGCCCGGGTGGTTGGAAGGGAGTGGGGCAAACCACAAGGAAGGGGCAAGCGATTGTGAGGAACGGGAGGGGAAGAGGATTTAAGGAAGGAAGAGGAGGAGAGTGGAGGTGGAGGTGGAGGAGGTATTGGAAAACAGAGAGAAGCAGGAGTTTGAGGAAGTGGATGAGAGTGAGGGACATGGACAGACGGAGGGGAAGAGGTCTGTGGAAGAAGTGGTGAGGAGGTGGTTGCTATAGGAGAGCCAGGGCACCCAACCAAGCTGTGGGCATGCAAGCTCCTGGGCACCGCAGGCCAGCAGGCCAGCAGAACAGGTCAGACAATACCCAGGTAAGGGAAGGTGGGAAGGACCAGGCCTCAGTGGGTGGGGCCAAGGATGCAGAGCTCCACAACTTTATAGGTTCATGTCTAACATTATCAAGTGGTTCTCACTAATCTCTTTTCAATTCTAGTACAGCATATGCTACATGTGAACCAGTGTAAAGGCTGGTAATTACTTGACAGTATTTTGTTATGATATAGAAAATAATGTGATGGCATGGTGCTTTGTTCACACTTGGAATATAAAAATTAGATCTCATAGACCATGCTAAATCATTAGTAAAATCAGAAGCAATAGAAAACTTCGCAATTTATTAAGATAAAAAGTAACAGCTAAATTTTGAATTTTAGCACTGGCAACCAGTGGGAGGTTTTGGATCAGCACTATGCCACATCCACCTTGAACCTGAAAATGACATCATTGGTGCAATTTTCTAGGATTCCCCCCAAAACTGTGGTTTTACTAATCTCCACCCCCATGCAATTTTTTTGAGTTTTATCAAAAAAGTGATTTCTATACAAATCCTTGGGAGATAGAGCCAGATTGGAGCTAGAAAAGCACAGTGCAGATACAACCTCCAGCAAAAAGCCATGATTTGTTCTGCTACAGCAGAAAAACGGATGTCTGTCACCAACACTGAATTTGAATTGAGCTACTGTAAGAGGTTTGTTTTATCTTCACAGAGCCAAGGGGAGTATTGAACATCTCCCTCCCATCCACTGGTTTCAGAAACAGGAAGGTCTCCACACCCTTTGGAGCCAGCATGGTGTAATAGTTTAAGAGCAGTGGATTCTAATATGGAGAAGTCTTCCACATGAAGCCTGCTAGTGATCTTGAGCTAGTTACAGTTCTGTCAGAATTCTCTTAGACCCACATACCTCACAAGGTGTCTGTTTTGGGGAGGGGAAAGGAAGGTGATAAGATGCTTTGAGACACATTAAAGGTAGAGAAAAAGCAGGGTATAAAAGCCAACTCCTCTTCTTCCATAAAATAAAATACTTATGAGAAGACATGGTCCTTCTTTGGGTTTCTCCTCCATAGCAAATCCCCTCATTTGTTTTATAAGTTATCTTTACTAGATTCAAATGCTTGTTACCATTTAAATGTTAAGTTTTAAATTGGCTTGCTGATTGAACATATGTGTAATCTGTCTCGAGTCCCAGAGAAAAGTGGACTATAAATGAAACAAATAAGTAAATAAAATTTAATTCATTCTCTTGAAGTGTCTTCCCGTCTCCCTGGACATTACCCACATATGATTCAATAATCACTTTCAGCTTACATCTTGGTAGCCTCTCTTGAGCCCAAAGAACTCAAGTTTTCCCATTGTTGCTCCTCCCACGTCCTCTGTCCTGACATAGTTCTTTTCATAATTTATTATTATGAGGTCCTGGGCAATTAGAAGTAAATAGTTCATCTGTCATCCATGATTTCCACAAATTAAAAATCCCAGGTCCAAGGGCCTAACTTAAAACAAACCATATGATAAATTGTAGGTAGAAAGAAGACTAGTTAGAAAATGTGCATGCTCTTCATCTCTTATTCTACCATTTACCCGAAACATTGCTTTGAGCTGTTTTCCTACTTAATATTTTCTGTTATTAATAATTTGAAGTGTGAGGAATGAAAATATGGCATCAGTTTTACTAACACAGCATGATTTTTTTAAAAAAACATCTGAATTATGTAAGCAGTACAAACTGACCTAATTAAACATTAACCAGTTATTTGTTGCTCCTTTTTTAGCTGCTTTTCAGCACGCTCATTGCCTGAGATGATTTCATCTATGTGAGCAGCAGCGGTATTTATTTGTGATGTGTCCCTTTTTCCTTGACATGCCCAATTATGCATGAAAAGCTTTCCGTATGCAATATTACTATTAGGAAGGAAAGTACGTTCACATTATTTAAATATACAATGCTTTTGCTGGATTAATCTTTCCAAATAAGCAAGTGATGCAGCTACATTTCGATTCTTGGGTTATAAATATTCCAAATGCCATTGAAAGTGTGAATAGTATGGTTGCCATTCCAGTGTGAAGAAGTTTTTATGTAGATATTGTTAGTGCCATTCACAGTTCCACCCCGAGCAGAATTATACCCTTCTAAATTATACCCTTCTAAACTCATTCAATAGACTTAAGAGATAACTCTGCTCAGGATGGCACTGTACATCTCTTCATCAGAACACTTGTTACAACTCGACAGTGAGCAATAAAGTGATCTTTGCAGTAGTGGCCTAGAGTGTCCAACAGTCTTTTCAAACCTATCCTAATCAAGGAAACCAAAGCCATGTCATCGGCATATAGATTTGGTACCTTTGTTTTCCCTGTTGATGGGGACATGAACCTGAGGCCTTCCATTTTCTTTATTATGTCATTTATATAGACATTGAATAGCACAGCAGCAAGCACACACCCTTGCTTGACAGTATCTGTATGTTTCCATTGTGGGCAAACAGTAGCGCCTTGGAGCCGATTGAGAAAAATATTTAACGTTATTCAAAAAGCATGTGCGCACAAACACACGCGCGCCAATTTCTCTCTCTCACACACACTCTTCCTAAAGAAGAAATTGCTAACTTAGAAAACCCCTAAATTGAACTACAAAAAATTTAAGTTCTTGGAACATATCTCTGAACACAATAAAACAAATTGCTACAACATGTCAGTTTTATACATAAACTGGTACATGGCACAAATTTCTTTGATCAGGATATTTCAATCTCTATTTTATTTTTTTCTTAATTGCATTTATATGACTCAAAACAAACCTTCAGAGCACTGCTGTAATTTGACCTAATTAATAAAATCATGAAGAAAAGTCCTGAAGTTTGGTTTTATGATTGCTGATATTTTATGTTGTTTTATGTTCACTGTCCTGAGCCTGCGGGGGAAGGCGGGCTATAAATCGAAAAATAGAATAAAAATAAAAAATAAAATAAACACATTCATTTCATAAATTTGATAATAGTAACAGATCTCAGATTACATAGCAAAAAGGTTGACAAGGAATACAAAACAGTAACCACCATTTAGAGAATTAGGTCGATTCCCCACTGGAAATTTAATATAGTTTAAACCAAGTTTTAAAATAAACTGTACCTTTTCATCGGGGTTTCAACCTCCCTATTGCAGATTTATTCTGCGAAGACATGTAGGTCTACATTGGGTTCCGGAAATGCAGCACTCCCCACAAAAAATTGATCTCCGTTTTTTGCCTCTCCCAATTGGCTGCCATGCCGTGCATGGGCGGATCCCTTCTTTCCTGCAAAAAACATGATCACGTCATGATGTGATCACGTTATAATGCTAGATGCGTAAGCACGTCCACCCCTGCCTTTTGTATAAAACATTAGATTGTTTAGGTGATTAAACTGGCGTATGGCAAATCATTTAAGTGGCTGCGCAATCTCACGTTCACCGTGCTCGCATGTTTTCCCATGTCCTCCTAGTGCTTGCATTCTCTTCGGACCCAAAAGGCGAAAATGAAACCAGTAAACGTTGCGCGCACATCGCTAAGTCCCAGCGACCGCTGATTGGTCGATGGGATCTGCGTCACTCTTTAGGGTGGGAAAATAGTGAAGCTTAGTACCTCATCTCTCCCCTCGAGACTGGAAAGAACCATGGCAAAACAGAAATTTGCTCTTCCAAGTAGGTACACAGAAAACGCGAAATAAGGGGAGAGATGAGCAACAAAACCGGGAAGAAACCCCCTTTCTCGGTCAAGCAGTGAGGAGGCATGCTTGAAACCTCATCTTTTCGTGTGAGTAACACGCGATTAATTATCCGTGGGGAATTGACCTTACATTGGGTTTTTTGCCATCAAGTCACAGTTGACTTATGGTGACCTCTGGTGAGATTTTTAAGGCAAGAGATGCTCAGCGGTGGCTTGCCATTGTCTTCCTCTGCATCATGACTCTAGTCATGAGGTCTCCTATCCTTGGAGGTCTCCTATCCAAGTACTAGCCAGGGTAAGAGCTGAGAATGTGTGGTGACCCAAGATCACCCAGCATAAGAATGGGGCCTTGAATCTGGGTTTCCCAGGTCCTAGTTCAGCAGCTTAACCACAATATCACATTGGTTCTGCCGTGTGCCTACAAGATGTTATAAACATTTGCAGGGGGTGGAAGGTGTTGGGAATTCATTTCATAATTTTTTCCTTTTACACTTATCTCTCTAGGAGAGTTTCCTTTTACTGCACTCACACACAGGACTGGGCTGATCCACAATTAACTAAGTGTAAAAGGAAAAACACTTACATTTATTCAAATATCTTCAATTTCACAGCCTTGTTTCAGTTGAGAGGTAGATAGAAAGAAATCTATGCTAAAAATATACTTCCCTATACAAATGGGCAGCTATTGTGCCATCATGCGCATGCAAGAATGTGTGGCACTGTAGGAAAGACCTACAGAGCCATCATGGAACAACCATGTGCCAGGACAAACGATAAAAAAAGAATGGCTGCAGGATGAAGGAGGAGGAAGTCAGTGGGTGGTCTCCTGGCCCTGACAAGGAGGGCAGTCAAGAGAGGAACAACATACTTCGAGAGACACAGCACCCCCCCCCCCCAATTGTCCAGGCGTGCAGAAGGGGGCACTTTCAACTGAAGGGGGAGGGTAAACAGAAGATCTCTGTACTATTGTATTTCATTTATTTCATTTATTGACTGCTTTCCCCCTTATGGTCTCAGGGAGACTTCCAACAATACACAAGTGCAATATCAATATAATAAAACAAGAGTCAAAATTCATATCAATAAATCATCCTAATATCTTTTGGCAACTAGCATTCAGCAGTTATAAAATCATGTATGTGTGTTTGCCATAAGCTATAGAATGGTGCAGGAAATGGTTCTGAGAATTGGTCCAAGAACATGAACAAGCTGAATTTGCTTATACCTTTAAGATATATTTCAATCAGTGTAGCCAGTAAGGCTGTTCGCTGGTAGAAACTGTGACTGCTGCTGCAGTGAAACAGAGGAGAACAAAATACCTTTATTGTTGAGGAGGTTACAGTAGAAGTGGGGATGCAAATGTGTGACTCTGGACAGGCTTGCTGATCTCACTTCGCTTAGTAGCCCGTGTCAGAGGAAGCTAGTTACAGCTGCACACTTGCATAGCACTAACTGCGGCATCTTCTGTGCCCCCCGCAGTTTCTGGCAACAGCAGGAATTCTCCTCCTTCTTGATTACTGTGGAAGCCAAGTGTCTGGAGGCTCCCATTAACAATCTCTTTCAATAGCTGCCGAAGCCTGTTATTTTCAAACTTCATACCCTTTCTACAGTGACTGATCTTTTGAAAAATCCCAGGATATTTGCCACAATGTCCTATGAGCTGAGGTAAGGACACGCTGCATTGCGTGCAAAGCTGTTAGATTAGCTATTCTTGCACAAACGGAACATGTGCTGAGAAATGCACCCAAACTCCTATGTAGTTATGTGTTGTAGGGGAACATGATGAACAAATAGTCTTTTAAGATGGTTTGTGTGAAATTTGTCCTCTAATAACCCCTGGTAACATTTCTGAAGAAACTCAGGGGCCCTGGGAATACAACATACAAATCACTGAAATAAAGTAATGAGATTCGTTACATCTCTCTAAACAGAGTTTGGAATAGCATTAATGAATTTGACAATACACAAGAAAATTCCATTTTATTGGTACTTTGATGTTATAGATATTATGTAATAGCATATCTATTTGAGACTTGAATTCAGAGAAGAGAAAGTGGAACATAAGCACAATAGAATTTGCTTACCTTTTCCTTCTTCCTGAATCTCCTTGGCCTCTGACAAGCAACTCCTGGGGTCATGGGGCTTTCGGTAGAGTACAGTAGAATGTAGCATGGAGGTGGAATGAAGAGAGAGGATAGAATGGGAAGAAATCAGAGATCCTGCCTTGGGTGACTAGAAATGTCCTTAACTTGTGTTACCGCTGGAGAAATGAAAATTATGTTTTCTTTCTAAAAATAACCTTCTTGCACCAAAGTACATCCCATGGAGCCAGAAAATGAAAAGAGCATGTGTGTCAGTGACAAAACTACTGATTGGAAACAAACATTCCTTTCCTTTCCTTTATTTTGTTTCAACATATATGTAGGCATTCTTTAGTACGTTGTAGATTCTTTGATGTTACATTAATCTTGGTTTGATTTTAATAACGTTTGTAACCATTTTGGGGAAGTTGTTGTTTTTGGGTAGAATATGTATGTATGTATGTATGTATGTATGTATGTATGTATGTATGTATGTATGTATGTATGTATGTATGTATGTATGTATGTATGTATGTATGTATGTATGTATTGGAGTAGCTTATAACAGTTTGTATTAGAACTCAAGGAAGTCAATCCTGGAATGTAGCAGAAGCCAGCACCCAGGAAATCCCATCATCACTAACAAAAGGACCTTTTGACTTACAAAGGATGGACTCAGGATGTGGACTGACTGTTGGAAGATGTCACCCTGTTTTACTATTGGACTATTTGAAATTTTACTCTCAGGATCCACAAGCTTATTGGACTGTTCACACTCTTACTTTCAGGATCCAGGAATTCATTGGATCATTTAAACTTTTCTTTGTCTAACACTCTCAAGGAAGCAAGAATGTGCAACCTTTTTTCTGGGATTTGATCTCATCTGCATTTGCAAAAGGACTGTTTTCTCCCTTTGGTGTTTTAGGATATTTTCTCTGTATTAGATGGAAAGGGACCCCCCCTCTGGTTTTACACTGTGGGGGTGGGACTGCCCAACACCCCTTTTCTGGGTTACTGGGGAAAGGTATAAAAGAGGCTGACGCACAGCTATGTGGGGGTTCCTTGCTGAGCTGTTTTGAGGAATCACTTGCCAATAAAGAATCTCTTGTTTTCGAAGAGTCTCCGGTCTCCTGCACCTTTCCTCTTTGCTATGCTGCCAAGAGATGAAATCACTTGAATCACCCCTAGATTCACTCTAAGTTTCCGGGGCAGCGGTAACCGTGTGCAAAGCAAGGACCTCTGTATTTAAGCCACACCATTTACCTTGAAGCATTTCTTCCCTGAATCCTTAACACTTCAGTCAAACAAATGGCTAGACTACAACTGGCAAAATCACAAGCTATTATAAATGAAAATATTTCACATAGTCATTTAATGACAGGGTTCTCTGTTTTCTCAGCAGATTACAACAAGCGTACACTGTTAGCGACATTATTCCTTAAGCTCAAATAGAGGAATAAAATGCAATTACAGCATTATTTGAGAGGATCATAAATTTTAATTAACTCTTCACATTTTTGAGCTCCTGAAAACAAAAATGGTCTGGCCTGCTGGCAATGAATAAAATCAAGATAGATGTGTACTACCTAAAAGCTGATATACCAACATGATAAACTTTCTCAGCTGCCACAGTAAACTATTTGGAACCAAACTTATAACTGCAACACCCATGTGTGAAGCTATGAATTTACACAATGATGTAACATTTTCAAAGACTGGTTTCATATGAAATTTTCTGTATTTTCTGAACGTTTAAAATGTAAATTTTGCACTGTCAGGAAGAGAGATCATCAGCTATCCCTTGTCAACAGTGGTTGATTTGTTTCAGACTGCCCCAGTATTTCTGGGCCCGATATAAAGTGCTAGTGCTCGTCTTAAAGGCCCTAAACAGCTTAGGTCTAAGGTACCTAGTGAACTACTTCCACATGGCTCTACTAGCTTATGCTCTGAAGTCAGCACTTTGTTCTTGTCAGTACATTTAGTCAATAGGTGGAAAAATTGTGTGTACAGGTCTATGGGGCACTCAGTTCTAGTTAAACAATATACTTCATTGGCTCCTGTCAGAAACCAGACTTCCATTTTATATCACTGCTACAGTTGTAGAAGGCTACCATCTTTCACAAGGAAAGAATTGGGGGGGGGGGGGCATTCCCATTTCTATTATTCATTCCTTCTGCTATCACTAAAATATTTTAACAGGCAAAAACCAGGAGAATAACCAAGTTAGCTTATCAAATTTCTGACAAGAATCTGTACATTTGCTGTGTTGTTGCATTAAGTAGTTGAAAGTGTCTGTGAAATAATAATTTTGCTATTTGCCTCACAGAACCTAACAATCTAGCTTATTTTACATTACCATATTAATCCCCTGTGTATTACTTTTATTTGGAAAAAAAACTACCCTGCCCTAGCCTTTCAAATTTCTAGCTATGATGGATGGATAAATGTCCTCCCCCTACCTGTCACTCACCAATTCCCTGTATCGCTTCTTTGTGTATGTGTATATATTAAGCAGCTAACAGCCATGGAATTCTGGAGGAGCAAGAAGGGAGGGGAAAATTAAAAATAAAATCCATAAAACTGCTGGTTTGAAGGCACAGCTAGATGATATGGCATCCCCAGGGAGGCTACAGCCATTTTACTGCAGGAATTCTTTGCAGAAGAAATGACACTCTTAGGTCAGTGATTAAATGTCCTGGAAGAGTGAAATGTTTTCCCACTGGTTTCCCATAACCAGGGGCAAAGCTACAAGGGGATCAGGGGATGCATATTGCACTGGGCGCACGCCTGGGGAAGGCCCACAAAAATTCAGGTTTGTAGTTTTTGTATTTTTTAGTGTTTTTTCAGTTTTTTTCCTGCATGGGGTGCATTTTTTAGGCTAGCAGACTTTCCTGATGATACCACCCAGGTTTGGTGAGGTTTGGTTCAGGGGGTCAAAAGTTATGGACTCTCAAAGGGGGTGCTCCCATCCCCCATTGTTTCCAATGGGAGCTAATAGGAGATGGGGCTACACCTTTGAGGGTCCATAACTTTGGACCCCATGAACCAAACCTTACAAAACCTGGTTGGTATCATCAGGATAGTGTCCTAAATATACTCTGAAAATTTGGTGCTGCTAGCCTAAAAACTATGCCCCCTGTAGGCCAAAAACTGAAAAAACACAAAAAACACAAAAAACACAAATGGACATGGTGATGGGGGCCTCAGATTTTGCAACGGGCTCCATTTTCCCTAGCTACACCTCTGCTGATTACTGTGATTTTTAACGTCAGATTTACATTTACGTCCATGTATTCTTTTGGGTAGAAACTGATTTGTTTGTCCAATAGAGTAAAAAGGTCATTGATGACCACAGATGGCATATAAACATTTGGAAGAAGAGCAAGTAAATGCCTGATACAAATAAATGAACCAGGTACAGCTGGTGTTGTTAGGTCCAGTGACTGCATGGAGTGCATATGGGAATAAAACAGTTATCTTGGTTTATTATAGACCTTGCTCCCATAGTCCATGTAGTTTTGTGCTGAGTCTAGCAAAATTATGTATTCAGATCTATAATTTTTAGGCATTTGTACATAACATTTACTTGATATGTTTACAGTTGCTTTTCTGCTTTTTAAACAATGGCCATTTGTGCACTGACTGTCTGCCACACAACATTTTGATTCACAGCCCTGCTACTTCTCCCATGCCGCCATTTTCTCTAGCCCCTTCTTTCCAGGTTGTTTGCTGCCTCTTTTTTCATTTCTTTTTTCTTCTTTTAGACATTGTTTCAACAATCTCTTACGGGGCTTTAAATTCAAAAAAATGAGGCCCAACTGATCCCTCAGAAATGTTTGGGGAATGCCTACTGCGTGGACATGTTGGAGTGAAAAAACAGTGTGAAGTAAAACTCTGCTCTAGCGTGCCCTGCTTTCCCTGTGCAGGCAAGGCAAAAATCACACTTTCTCCTTTCTTGGAAACTGCAAGCTTCCCTGATCTATGGTGTGGTGAGATCTGAAGGGGTGGGGGTGGGGAAGAGAATGTGTGCAATTGAGAATCTGACCTGAAGGTAATGTCCACTTGACTCAAAGAGACCAAATGTGCACAAACACACCATTTAAATTCTTTTTTCTATTATAGTTATTTTGTCAATTCATTCTCTTTATTATATTCAGTTTTCATTTGTTTTTTTATCCCAAATAGTAAAAAATGGATTTTTAAAGTATTGTACCCTTCACCTAAGGAACATCTATGGGAAATTAAAAGCACATAGGAGAAAACATTCCTCATGTACAGGCTTCTAGAATGCTCCTCATGTGGTGTATTGGTTAAGAGCAGTGAACTCTAATCTGGAGAACCAGGTTTAATTTTCCACTCCTTTACATGAGTGGTGGACTCTAAAGTGGTGCTCAAGGTTTGTTTCCCCACTCCTGCACATGAAGTCTGTTGGGTAACCTTGGGCTCACTACAAAACCTACCTCACTGCAGTCAACCCAAAGCCTTTACACTTCCTACGTAGGAATAACTTATAACTGATGGGAAGGTTTACCGTTCTGAAAAATCCTGATTCCTCCAAATCATAAGAGGCTGTGTGAGTCTCCTCAGTTGGTATAAAATGTCTGACAGATTCATACAATTGTTCTTCATAAGACAGAAAAGTCAAAAGCAGGTGGTGACTAGGATGCCCTGAGACCCTGAGACCTGGGGACATCCCATTTTTGCCATGATTAGTTCCCAATTTTCTATACATAAGTACAACTGAGTGTGAGCCTAGAAACAATAGGAACCTGGATTAAATTTACACCAAAAGACACTGAATTATGCCAAGAAAGAAAGGACTTGAGGGAAGCTCCTCTATCCATCAAGTGTAGACCCACCCCAGGAGGGATTCAATTGAGGGTTACTTCATCCAAAAACCTCTGAGCCTCTTCCTAAACCCAGATTTCTAAAACAATAAGGGATGAGTCAATTCCAGCAATTTCCCAGCTATCTAAATGACAAGACAGGGATGTTCCAGCTCTTCCCCAATTATAACTATGCAGTTATAGATAAATAGGGAGCACTTTAGTCACACTCAGTGCAAAAGGAAAAAAAAATCTCCTCTCCACAATACGGCGAGACGAGTTTGGATTTATATCCCCCCTTTCTCTCCTGCAGGAGACTCAAAGGGGCTTACAATCTCCTTGCCCTTCCCCCCTCACAACAAACACCCTGTGAGGTAGGTGGGGCTGAGAGAGCTCCAAGAAGCTGTGACTAGCCCAAGGTCACCCAGCTGGTGTGTGTGGGAGTGTACAGGCTAATCTGAATTCCCCAGATAAGCCTCCACAGCTCAGGCAGCAGAGCTGGGAATCAAACCCGGTTCCTCCAGATTAGATACACGAGCTCTTAACCTCCTACGCCACTGCTGCAGAGGATTTCTTTTCAGGGGTTCTCTTTTTTGACTGCTCTTTTTTGACAGAATGCACTTTCATTATCCTCACATTTCAGTGCCACTACACCTTCAGCTCTTCATCTCAGGCAAAAACCTATCCCTTGGCTCCACTTTTTATAGCTGGTTTTGCACTTATCCTGTTACCCCAGCTTTACAGTTGACTTCTCCTCTCTATGATCTCATCTCTCTACTCCACAGACATGCTGCTGTGCTTCCCTCCCTGCTTTGTCAATTTCATCTCTTGAAGCAGCTTCTTCCCTGCCAAGGAAAACTTCCCCTTCCCTGTTTCTCTTCAGGACAGGCTTGTATGTCTTGTTATCTTTTATAGGTTTATATTCCGTGCAAGTAGGTAGTAGTTTTAAGGAAATGTTATGGTGCATTGTTTATGATACTGTATTATCATCCTGTAATTTTCATTACTGCCCTACCTTATTGCACAGATTAATTTTCTCTCTTTGTAAAATAAAACCACATTTATTTGAATATTTTGCCCCATTTGTCAGGGTGATCTGTATCTGAACTTTGGTTATCTAGACTTTGGTCCAGATACATAGGCTAAAGATTCCAGACGTTTGTTCCATGCAAGCAGGGGAACACCTTTGCATGCTATCATTCTTCCTTTTCCTCAATAGATTGCCAGTGAATTAATATTTCATTAACCTTTTTTGTCACGATTCCAAGGCCTTCTTTGACATACAAAGTTTTGCAGGGTGTGATAAAGGTGTATTGATTCTAGGGCCATTTCCGCACGGCAGCGGAAACGGCTGGGTCGGCGCTTCTTGCGCCAACCCGAAGCCGCTGGGACCGCGTCCCTTGCGGACAGCGGTCCCGTGCGGAAGAGGCGATGGCAGCCGGCGCTGCGGATAGCGCCGGTGCTCAAGCACGACCCGGCTAGTCCCTGGGCCTCCGGCGCGTTGCCGAGGCCTGGGGACACTCCCCCCTGGCCCTGCGCGCCTGCTTGAGCGGCGCAGGGCAGGGGGGCGTGTCCCCAGGCCTCGGTGACACGCCGGAGGCCCGGGGACAAGGTGAGTGCCTGGTGGGGCAGGCTGACATGAAGCCGCTGCCGTTAAACCGGCAGAAAGCGGCTTCATGCCGGCCTTTCCCCAAATAGAGCGCTGGGAAGCGCACTGAGGAAACGCTCAGCTTCAGAACGGCCGGGTGGGCCGAGGTGCTGGCTTCAAGCGCGTTGCAGCTGCGCCCCCCCGTGCGAATGGCGGCCTGGAGACGGTGTTTTTACCGTCTCCAGGCCGCCATGATTTGCCCGTGCGGAAACGGCCTTTGTTTCCTGAAACCCTACAATCTTTGTGATGAATTTGATTATAAAACATATTGTGAATTATTTATAACTTGAATGCAGACTGTGTTTCATTGTATTACCCAGGGATATAACCTACATGTGTTGTGCTTTGTCTCTAGTCATTTAAAGAAAAAGCAGATGTCTTTTAGTAAAACGACAAATTGTGTCAGCAAATTGTATCTCCTTCAATGGGCCATTATTTTTCTGCCAGACTTTCAGAAAGCTGATACTTTATCCTTTAATGCAAATGATTCACAGAACATTTCCTGGATTATCTTCTGGATCTTGAAGTCAGTAATGTCTAAGACCCGTTATGTGATTCATCCTCCAAACTGAGACTGGGTAAAACATTAGCTCAGAAAAAGAGAAACATGTAAGATGCATTCGTCAGTTCAATGCATAACATAGGAAATATTAGTCCAAATAATGATGTTGATCTGGTGGGGTTTTGCATCTTCTCTGACTGGATTTATTTTCTGTTTGCCTCAGAGACCCAGAGCACTGGTCGCATGTTTTTGGTATTTAGAAGACGGCAAAGAAAGAACTGTTGCTATTCATAAGTCAAGAGGGCCGGCAGACCAAAAACTTAATGCAGCAACAATAGAAAAAGAAGGGTGAGGGATACAGTATATCCATTTTGAGAAAGGGTTTAATTTGTGTTGGCAGTAGCAGATCACAAGAACATAAGAAGAGCCCTACTGGATCAGGCCAGTAGTCTAGTCCAACATCCTGTCTCATACAATGGCCAACTAGTTACTCTGGAGGACCAAAAAAGAGGGCATCTTGGCTGTATTAGTATTCAGAAGGTTATTGCCTTTGAATGTGGAGATTCCCTTTATTCACAATGACTTGTAACCACTGATAGATCTATCAACGAATCTGTCTAATCCCCATCTTCATTCTTAGCTTTATTGTTTGTTATCAGTATTTACTTTGTTGTAATGTTTACTGTTTTATGATGTTGTAAGCCACCCTGAGCCCTGTGGGGATAGGGCGGGGTATACATCGAATTACAAAAATACAAATTAAAGCTCTCTATGTCCATGGTCCTATGGCAGTGAATTCCACTATGTAAATTCCCAATTTTAACCACTCACACAGCTTCAGCTACTGACTGTTGATTCCAAACGACAAAAACAAATGAGTTTCAATAAACTGACTAGGTATTCTAGACAGATAATATTCAATGTTTTTAATTCTGAGTTTAGTGAACGAGAGTTCCATTACTGACAATGCCTACATTTTTATTGGTGCCTGTAATAAATGGAACAAATTATGCTCTCTGGAGATTTAATTAGAATTTTCTAGCTTGTTCCTGATGCAAGTGTGAGCTTTCTAATATACTGATTGGTGTTCAAGTTGATAATTCCACAATGCTGCTGTATAGTTTTTTAAAATTCCCTTTCAACTTTGAAATAAGATGCTAAAGACAGAAAGATGAATGCATATCCTTGTAGAGACCTTCCCTTTGAGAATATTTCCATCATTTCTTTCCTTCTTGTGCAGCAATTAATAGCTGAATGAAATGTTCTGAATAATACCAGCGGAAAGCTGTTCATAAGAAAGTATGAAAGGCCATAAAACATTTGAGCTTAGGGGGAAGTTCTGGTGATAGATATTTTTTACAACTACTACTACTACTATAGGGAAAAGATTCAATATATACTTACTGGTTCACTGTTAAATAAATATTGTAATTGTTTTATGACTTGAAAAATTAGATGTATTCAAGCAGGATTGGAAACCCCTCTGCCTCTCTCCATTTTCTCTTCTTGTTTTCCCCTACCACTACCTTTGCCCTTCTCTACCTCACCTTCTCCCGACCTATTTCTTTCCTCACCCTCATGTCTCTTTTCCTCCCCTTTCTGCCTCTTGCCCTCCCATTGCTGCATCCTTCTCCATTACTGCTTTCTCTACCTCTTCTACATTTCTGCCTTCTCTACATTTCTGCTTTCCTGCTGTCTCTCCTCTTCCAATGCTCTCACTGCCATTTCGTTGCTATTCCTCCCCTTTCTGCCACCATCTCCTTCTCTTCTTCCCACCATCATATCTCCCCTTCTCCCACCGTTGTGATCACCTGCTCTCTTTGCCTTCTGCTTCCCCCTTCCCTGCCACCTATCACTCTTAGGTGATTTCCTCACTGGCGATTAATCCTGGGATAGTCACCTGAAATATCCAGGTTCCCTCGAGATCTCCTCACAGCCGAACCATTGAACACAGATAAGTCCTGCTTCTGGTGCTCCCCCCCCCCCCTTATCATGGGATTTTCCTGGACCTGCTTCTATATGCACCTTTTTGAAAAAACACTCCAATGGGAGCTTAGGAGATGGGGCAACACTTTTGAGTGTCCATAACTTTGGCCCCCATGAACCAAACTTCACGAAACCTGGGTGGTATCATCAGGAGGATGAGATCTTGTAATGTAGCACTGCAAGATCTTGTTTTAACTGAAGGTGAACTTAAATCCTCATTGCTTTTTTTAAAAAAAAAGGTTTTAGATTTTTTTTCTGAAAAAGTTTTTTTAGGTTTATTTAACATTTTCTTGATCCATATCTGGCCCCATTGCATGGATGATTTAATCCACACTCTAGGGCAACACCCAGCACTAGATATTAGATGTTCTCTGATCTTTACCTCCTACTTAAGGATGTATATTTTTGTTTTGTTATATTATTGTTCTGAGTCTTTTCATTTGCCAACTTTAATTGCCAGTGTTTCAGATGGATTTTTTTTTCTTCTATGGATTTTTAAACCATTCGTATGCTATTTTCATGCAACTGATGCAAAATCTGACATCAGTTGTAACATTAATAATTCTATTGAATTTGTTAATAGTATCAAGAAGAAAAGAAGATGGCAGTTCCATGTGAGTGGGGAGAATCCATGTGGAAAAACTGTTGATTTATAATTGAAATTACATATTCACAAAATTTGGTATCATCCTTGCTCTCATCCCTTCTGTCTTCCCCTTGGATGCAAGACATAGGAGATTTGCAAATTGACAAGTACATAAATAAAAATGCACTGTTAATTACCTAAGGCAGTAATATTTATTTATAGCTAGTCTATTTAATGTACTTTTAGATACAGGTTAAAAATTCTATTTACCTGTAATCTTTTCCCTCTGCAAGGCACATTTCTCTCTATTTTCTTTTACACACAAGGGATACATATTCTGTAAACTCAGTCACTGATTACCCTCTAGTGGTTGCTCAGGAGATAAATTCTTGAATGTGCCAACCAAAAGGAATGCCAGAAACATCAGTCATTTTGCATACAGAAATGAAGCATATACCACAGCAAACTGATAAATATTTGTACATCTGGACCAAAAGATATATTTTATCTATTATTTATTTATTGGGGGAATGTATTTGGATCAAAAGAATACACACACACATATACAGAGGCAAAGTAATTGCTGAAAAACAAGTGTGGGTTGTTATGATGATGATGATGATGATGATGATGATGATGATGATGATGATGATGATGATGATGATGATGATGATGATGATGATGGTAGATTTCACAGCTGCCAGATCTTTAGCTGGCTGTTGGCCTTTCATTACAATTCGAGCCTCACCCAGAGGCCTAGGAAGTTGTAATGTATTTTCAGGATGCAGAAAGGAAGTGTTCTGCCATTGGATGCTGATGAATGAAGAAGGCTGTGAAGAGGTTCAGGGTAAGGGTTGAAGGGCAGGGAGCTGGACTGTACCGCCACGCACATTCCTGGGGACTCATCCCGCCACTTCAGAGCACGACACCAAGCACAGGTGATCAGAGGCCAAGAGCAATAAACTTGTCTGCACAGTAATCAATCTGATGTCCATATGCAAAAACCGACAAATGTTTAGTAGTCCCAGGTGATAGTGTGGTTTGTAATCTGTTTTGATTGTATTTGGCCGTAACGGTGTTGTTAACGTGAGTACTTTTTCACAGCCTGTCTGTTAACTTCGGGGTGACATTCAGCATGTTTTTTGCAGCCTGTTTGTGAATGTTGGGGTGACATGCAGCATATTTCTTCACAGCCTGTCTGTGGACTGATGGGTTTGTTTTCAAATAGGTTCACATGAGTTGTGGAAGGCGGTGTTAGAGTGGCACACCATGGTGAAGGACATGAAGGATGTTTAACTGTCACCCTTAGAATGTTTGTGCAGCATGTCTATGGAGTGAGGGGCTGGTTTGCCCTTAGAATGTTCGCGCAGATGGCTAGAGATGAGCAGTTAAAACAGTAAATGTAATAACTCAAGTAAAACTAAATATTTTGAAAAATCCTTTGTTAGTGAGCACCTAAACCACATCATAAACCGGTGTGCCAAATTTCAACTTTGTAGGTTCAGTGGTTATTGAGTTCTTTTGATGAGTCAGTGAGTCAGTCAGTGGTATTTCGCGTTTATAGATATGGGATAAAATGATTGGTATAATTATTCCTATAGCACCATGGTGGTGAACCTATGGCACTCCAGATGTTCATGGACTACAATTCCAACATGGACTACAATTCCAATTGGCCATGCTGGCAGGGGCTGATGAGAATTGTAGTCGATGAATATCTGGAGTGCTACACGTTTGCCACCATGGTGCTATAGGAATAATTATGCCAATCATTTTATCCTCTGGCTGCAAGGATTGCTGAGATAATGCCTGTGAAGGACTCTAAGCACTGAAGAAGAGAATTACATAACTGCTAAGTGTTGTTATTAATTTAAACCTGGGCACACAAGAACTTAGCTCAAGGGTGGCTTGACAGGTTTAGCAGAAGCCTGTGATAGCATAATTCAATATTTCCAGAATAAAATCAACTTGTGTTTCATAGATTACAGCACAACTTTTGACTCTGTGAATCATAAAAAGCTGTGGTTGGTTTTAAAAGAAATGGGTGTGCTACAACATATGATTGTTTTGCTGAGCAACCGGTACTCTGAGTAAGAGGCTGTTAGGACAGAATATGGAAAAACATAATAGCTTCCAATTGGCCAAGATGTATTTTTTCTCCCTATCTCTTCAATCTGTATGTAGAACATATCATAAGGAAACTGGATTAGATTTCAATGAAGGTGGACTGAAAATTAGTGGGAGGAACATTAATAATTTGAGATATGCAGATAACATGACATTACCAGCAGAAAATTTCTAGCTACTAGACTTACACCTTGCTATCCACCTGAAATTGTCTTTGTGACAGCTTCTCAAAGGCATCTGGCTAGCCACTGATAGAGGCAGAATGTCAGGGCAGGTCAGCAGTAGATGTTCATGGACTACAATTCCCAGCAGCCCCTGCTGGCCTGGGTTAATGGGAATCGTAGTCCATGAACACCTGGAGGGCCTGACACCTGTTCTCTAGATGATTTGGGAAGAAAACAGAAATGACAAAATGTTCCATTTATCATTTTTATTTCTAGGATCTGCTCCTCTGAAATAATTGTGCTACACTATCAGTGTGATGAACCTTCCTCTCTAGAGGGCACATTAACACAGATTTACTTTCTTCATTTACAATGTCAGGAAAGGGTTGCAGGCCCCTGTAGTGGGAGCCATCCTGGATTCTGGTGCTGTTTTCCACCTAAATTCTATCCCTGATGACAACCTTTTAACTATCTTAGAAATATCCAGTCTCATATAAATGAACATGGAAAAGCTACTGTTGGGTGCCATGATGTTGTATACCATTGGAAGAGAGTGAAAAGGGAGAGTGCATCGGAGAGGCTGAGTTTAGAATCTGAAAAATATGATCCTGAAAAGCCATTTGGAATTTCAGTTTCATAGAAGGGCTTCTTATATGCTGTTCAAGTTGTTAGATTGTGAAGCACCTATTTTAGATATGGAATTCCAGCTAGCATTATAAGTGATGAAACCCATCAAGGTTGATAACAGGAAAGCAAAGAGGAAAAAAAATCTAGACTCCCCTATGCTGTCCCTCCAACTGTCCGGGCCCTGCGGGATCTTGGCGAGTTCCGCAGGGCCTGTAAGACCGAGCTGTTCCACCGGGCTTTTGGAGAAGCTGGCCGCTAATGGCATCCCCCTTCCCCCTTTTTAACTTCAGTGGCCCTTATTCATTTCTGGGCCTTTCCGTCTCCCTCTCAAGAGGGGCTTTTTAGAATGTCTGGATGCTATATTTTGTATGCTGTGTTTTAAATGGCCTTAACTATTTTAATGTTTAGAGCCTATATTTATATTGTATTTATATTTAAATTATGAGAGTGTTCTTTTGTTAAGTTATGTTGTTTATGTTGTACACCACTCAGAGCCCTTTGGGGGTGAGCAGTATAAAAGTCGTTGTCGTCGTCGTCGTCGTCGTCGTCGTCGTCGTCGTCGTCGTCTTCTTCTTCTTCTTCTTCTTCTTCTTCTTCTTCTTCTTCTTCTTCTTCTTAATAATAATAATAATAATAATAATAATAATAATAATAATAATAATAATAATAATAATAATAATAATAATAATAATAATAATAATAATATCATTACATTTGCTGGGCAATTAGCCGGAGTCTAGTGAATTCTCTTGCAGTACCATCAAAAGTGAGCAGGCAGCTTTTCTAGCATCTTTGACAGAAACCACAGAAGCCACCTATCCACCAAACATCTTCTCTCAATTTTAAAAAAGGTTTGGTTTTCTAAAGAACTGATGACTTTCTACCATATTCTTCAGTTGTTATTTATATGAGTTTGTGCTGTCTTATTGTGGAAAGCCCTTTTTCTTCATATAGTCTAGACTATGTTGGTTGATTTGGGGGTGACATATGGTATTCATTTTAAGTTATAGAGCTGGAAGGAACCTAAAGGTCTCAAATGCACAGAAGTTCAAATTTATTCTTATCTATCAGATCAGGGCAGATTGGTTTGATCAAGATGTTCTGCTAACAAACAGCAGAACTACTGAATGCCCAGATGACTGAATGATCAAAGGGACTGTGTCTGGTAAGAGTTTTCTTTTTCTTCCTTGCACCAGCCTTTTGCTCCCTTTTGTTCTCTTTATCTTTCAGTGTGTCTGATGATATACCTTCCCATTTTCTGCATCTGCCAGCAATATTCAAAGGCAAGAGGCTTATCAGAGTAAGTGGGCTGAAGATTGCAGCTTGTTTATCTTTTCTTTGTATCCATATGGATTACAAATATTTCTTTTTCTTTCCCACCCAGGCTAATTTGAAGTCTCCTTGCCTACACAATAGATGTGGTTTAGATAATTACGTAGCCACGTTTAATCAATACATTGTATGATCACCAAAGTCAGAAGCTCTAGTATGAGGTTTACATTAGTTACAATGACAGCATTCTCTATTTCCTATCTCTAGGGCCTGCTTTACACATGGAGAGGTGGTAGAATAGTATTAAGTACCTGAAGGTCGAGAAAATATAAACCAAGGGCTACTAATTACAAAATCATATATATGTATGTGTGAGAGTGTGTGTACACACAAGATTATTTGTAGGCCAAAAACTGAAAAAATAATAAAAATATCAAAAAACACAAACAGGGGCAGAACTTCGGATCATCCGGAGAGTCTCCCAACAAATCCCTGAAATTTTGGTGCTGCTGACCCCAAAAATTCGCCCCCTGTAGGCCAAAACCCAAAAAACAATAAAAATACAAAAAAATCCCACAAATGGGGGCAGAGCTTTGGACATGTAATGGGGAGGGGTTGAACCCGAGGTAATTCCCCCCACCTATGTCCTTGGATTTGAATGTGCATTTATCAAACCCTACTCAGAAGCTCTAACTGCTATATGACACTGGCTTTCATAGGGGGGCTGCTATTGAACAGTAGGAAGCAGTCAGGCCAAGTTGAGTCATGCAAGTTAGTCTGTATCAAGTCATCCAGTAGCTACTGCAAGGCCCATGCTTGGCCTTAATGTAGAGTTGCCAACCTCCAGGTTGTCTTGTAAGAAAGAAAAGGGGAGGTGGATAAACCAGAGATATTGCAATATTATAAATCTGTATCCAATGGCTTAAACCACGAGCAACATGGGTAATTTTATCCATAATGTAAAATACACAATTTAATTAAAAATGTTTTATATGGTGTAATTTTCACAACTTTATACATTTATAATTTGTATTGGAGTGGGTACAATTTTATATAAAGTACATTTACAATTTGTATTACAGTAAGTACAATTATGTAGAAAATAATACTTCATATATCAACTGTTGGTTCCAAGTAAACACAAAAGACGGGGCTAGTTAACCTATGATATTGGTTAACCTCGTAATGCCTTCTTAGGCCCCTCTATTTTAAATGAAATAAATCCTTATTCTATGGGTTTATAATCACAAATTCTCCTGTGGACTCTCTTCGTAACCATCTATCTCTAAGAATTTTCATAACTTGTAGTTCTCAACAAGAGTTGTGAAAATTACAAGATATAAATAATTGCTTATCAAATTGTGTGTTTTACACTGTGGATAAAATTACCCACTTTGCTCATGCCATTGGATACAGAATTATATTGTTGCCAAACCTCTAGGTTGTGGCTGGAGATCTCCCACTATTACATATGATTTCCAGGTGACAGGAACAGTTCACCTGGAGAAAATGGCCACTTCAGAAGGTGGACTCTGACAGCATACTTCATTAAAGTCCCTTCCCTTCCTAAACCCTGCCCTCCTCAGGCCCCACCCCCAAAATCTTCTGGTATTTCCAACTGAAGCTGGCAACTCTACCCCAATGAATACTCCCTCAAAAGGCCAGAACTACCTTATTTCTTCCCCCTTTTATTCACCAAAATCAACCCTGGAATGTTGCTGTTGCCAGCAATAGCCACTGAGGGTATCCATTTTTAAAGTTACAGTGTCTCTTGTGATAATTTTGGGTTTTTTTGAACACCTTAATTTTTAAAAAAAGTTTTCACATTTTTTTCTGCAAACCTTACACACTTTCAGGTTTATAGAAAGATCTTTTTTGCTTGTTCACAACTATCACTAGATTTAAGTAGTCCCAGATTTGGTTATTTGAATGTATGATGATTTACTATCTTTTAAAAAAGAACCATTGAAGCAATACAGATCTCTGCTCATACAATCATGTTTTTATATTTGAGTTTCAGTTCCCTAGTGACATTTGGCTTAAATGCCAAGTCAGCTGTTCACATGCTGTTTCTGATACAGGTAGATCAGTTTTGTCCCAAATATTATTTTCCCCCTTGGGGCTGTACACTGCAACCTTAAGCAGAGTTACACTTCAAAGCCCATTGACAATGGACTTTGAAGGGTGTTACTCTATTTTCATTTGCACTACTTCAGCACAATTCCATGAACACTTTCCTGGCAGAAAGCCCCACTGCATATACTGGAGTAGGATTCTTAGTAGACTTGCTTAGTATTGGTCTCTTAATCACATTTTTCTTGGGAGGAGAGGAGGACAACAGGTATTATCTGTACCTTACCATGTACTTCCAATCTGGGTGTGTTTAGAACTTTCTTTTCTTTCTTTTTTGAATCCCTTTTTTGATACCCAACATGTATACATGTATTTACAACATACTTTTCTACTCATATGTTGGCTTTGAAATCATCTTGCTGAGATGGTAGCATTCCTCAAGTCTAGGTCAATGAAACCTATGTAATTATGTATATGTAATTTATGATAAGTGTATTGGTTTCCCAATAAGCAACATAAACTTGTTTGAAAAATAGGGGTGTGACACACCATGCTAATCTGACTCATAGTAACTGATCGCAAAGTGCTGATGCTGATGTGGGACCTGCATTGTAGGAGTTATCACTTAAGAGTGTTTGGGAAATAATTAATTCAAAATATAGCAGCTATAGGCCTGATTCTGTCTTCTTGATTACAAAAGTGTTTACATACCAGTACAAAAAGTGCTCCATTGAGTTGCAGTTGTTTATGGGCACAATTCTGACATTCAAAGTTATTTAGGGCTTTGGACCAGGATATGTGAAGAACTGGCTTATCCCATACTAAACTGTCCCCCAATTAAGGGTGCCTAAGGAGACCTTCTTTTGGGTGCTCCTAGTTTCAGTAGTGAGGTAGATCATGGATGAAGATACAACCTTTTCCAAGATGGCCCCACATTTATGGAATTCCCTTTCTAGAGATATTCATATGGTCACTTCTCTGTTAGCTTTTATGCACCAGATGCTGAGTCTTTAAATAGAGCAACCTCGCCACTGTAATCCACGCAACAGTCACTTCGAGAATAGACTACTGTAACTCGCTCTATGCTGGCCTACCTTTGTCTTTGATCTGGAAACTACAACTTGTCCAAAATGCAGCCACAAGGCCACTCACTGGGGCAACCGGTCGTGATCATGTAACACTGATCTTGAAAGAGCTGCACTGGCTGCCGGTCGAGTTCTGGATCATTTTCAGAGTATTGGTATTGACCTTTAAGGCCATGAGCGCTGTTGGACCCACAGAACAGATGCTTCGGAGCAGCAGCAGCAGAAGCCCATTGCTTCACATCCTGCATGTGAGCTCCCAAAGGCATCTGGTGGGCCACTGTGAGTAGCAGAGTGCTGAACTAGATGGACTCTGATTTATTCCAGCAGGCTATTTCTTATGTTCTTATATCTCTAAGACCACATCTCCCCATATTGTCCTCAAAGGCCCCTCCGCTCATCGGAGGGGAACCTTTTGTTGATCCCCAGCCTGAGAGATATCCGGCTGGCCTCGACAAGAGCCAGGGTTTTCTCGGCCCTGCTCTGGCCTGGCAGAACAAATTGCCAGGTGATGTTAGGACCCTGTAAGAGCTTTCACAGTTCCACAGGACCTGCAAGACCTGGCTGTTCCACCAGGGCTTTTCCACCTAGCCAACCGGATTGAATAGAATGGTCAACTCCTTTCAGCTTCTGGGGGTGGGGTGAAGGGAACGACAGGATGATTTGGAAGGGATTATGTTCGCTATCTGTGATTCTTCTAATATATAATTGTTATTGGTGCTTATAGTACTGTTGTTTTTAATTTTTGTATTGTTTCTATTTTAAATGTTTTAATGAATTGTATTAATTTTTTGTGACCCACCCTGAGCTTTGCAGGGATAGGGTGGGATATAAATCTGAATAAACAAACAAATAAATAAAATCTGTTTTTATTTTGCTGCTAGTGTTCATTGTTGTTTATTGGTGTAATTGTTGATTTTTAAAAAAACAGATGATGTTATGAAGTATGCTTGCATGCCCAGTAGTCTGACTTGTTAATTAATGGGGATGGTCCCAATACCTATTTATGTTGTGTTCATGACAGCATGACAGCCAGCATAGTGATATAGTGGTGAAAAAGCAGTCTGGAGAACTGGGTTTCATTTCCCAAATGAAGCCTGCTAGATGACCTTGGGTTATTCACAGTTCTTTCAGAATCCTCTCAGCACCATCTATCTCACAAGATAGATGAGGGGAGAGGAAAGGAAGGAGTTTGTAAGCCGCTTTGAGACTGCTTACAGGAGAGAAAGGCAGGGTATACATTCAAACTCATCTTCTGCTGCTACTGTTTTCTTTCATAACATTGCCGTACAGAGCAATTGATATTTTTGAACATGCACATTCTCATATAGCCCAATTGAATAATATTTCATCAATCTTTGCTGCATTAGTGCTCTTCTTGACAGACAATTGTAACAGACAGTTAACAGTCACAAATTATATAAATCAGTCAGAAATAAATGCTGTTTTAAAAAAATAATCCATTGGGTATTCATTTAAATGGTATTTATTTATAGCATTTTTGCACATGCACAGTTCTGAGGGGACAAAAATTGATACACTTCTGTTTGACAGGCATTCAAATAACTCAGCACTAAGCTGAATAGATGATCACCTACATCTGACCATCACTTGAATACTATAAGTTTGACTGTAAACACACTCACTGCAAAATTTGAAGCATCCCTACATATAATTAGCTCCTGTTTATTAGCCACCTGAACATTCTCTGATGAGAAAAATAAGATATAAATATTAAAAACATGATGGGTTTTATCCAACAATTAGGTGGCTAGCAATGGAAAGTTTTATGTTTCATCAAACAATAACTTTTTCATATTTAAATGATGCTTGGAGAAGTCAGCACCATGGTCTGAGGGATTATATTTTTTATTCCAGGGTTCATAAAATCTACTCCAGAATTGATATGTTTTTAATTTCCAGAGCCTTGATCCATTGGTGAATGGAACTCACAATGACAATTTCCTGTAATCATGCAGTAGTCAGAGAGCTGTTACTTCTTGAAGGAGGAAAAACAATACACTCTGGGACATATGCACAAAGTCTGTAGGCATTAAGGAATTTAAATTATTTTTGAACGTAATTTAACTGAGGAATTTAATGAACTGGGGAGGAATTAAGGGAAGAAATATTAGTGTATATTTATTTATAAAGAAAAAAAGAGTGGACCTCGCATTTGGTGACTGTGAATGGTCACCGTAACCCTCCTTATCTTTCCCCCACCCCCTTTTTTTGTTGCCAGAGAGAACTTTCCTTAAGCCTCACAGCCTAAAGGGCTCCAGAACAACTAAGCTGTGTAGGACAATAAGTATATAGAGAGATAGCTTTTATTGTTTTTGTGTATCCTGACTCTGCCAAGCTGTAATTCTGCTTTATACATTTTTTAAAAAACACTGTTTGTTTTATACCATTTCTCCTTGTTTTATTCATTTTTTTAAATTACTGGTACAAGTTTACTGGCCAAAACCAGAAGCGCTTTGGATATATTACTGAGTCTGACAGAGCCCATGCTGCCAGAGTGTGTCCTTTCACAAACCTTCTAAACCAGGGGTCGGCAACCTTTAACACCCAACGAGCCATTTGGACTTGTTTTCCACGGAAAAGAAAACACTTGGAGCCGTAAATATTTTTTGACACCTAAAATTAAGATAACACTGCATATATTCTCATGCAGGGAGAAGTTCCCTTCTTTGGGGCCCATTTTTACCCATCAAAGCAAAAAAAAAAGAGGGGGGGGAGCCTGTTGTTTTGTACATTATTCAAATGACCAGCAATAGAACCCCCATTTCACACATTTCTCTTTTCTTGTGTTGAAAGATACTGATTACGCCTCCCCCCCAAAGAACCCCCTCAAATTCCACTTGGATGGTGGATCAAAACTGGTGCCTTTAATGGGGTTGCAAACTTCCAGCGGGGGTGAACTTCTCTCCCTTCCCTGAGAAAATGTCTGCCATGGAGGGTGGACCCGACAGCCATATTCCTCACTGAGCATGGCCCCCGCCCTGGTCCCAAAAGCCACAGCTTCTGAGAATCTACCCCCAAATGTCCTGGGATTTGCCCGCTGGGAGTTGGCAACCCGCGACAACCATGGCTGAGGATGATCCCTTCCACAATCTACAAGCTTACCCTCCACTGGCTTACTCTAAAGTAAACCTTCCAAGATCCACGTGCAAGGCTTTCCCCATGCGTGCCTGCCCTCCTTGGCAATGCAGAAGCAAACAATTCCCACCCACCCCCGCCTCCCCATCAAACAGCCCCGACGAGTGCAACCATGCAGGGCTGCAGGTAATAACTCCTTTAAAACCTGACATCGTATTTCCATCCTCCAGGAAAGCCCCTGGAGTTCAGTGGGGCTGCTGAGGGGTCTGCAACCCAAGGTGGCACTGCTGAGGTCCCCCATGTGGTCCCACCCCCTAAGAAGGACCCGGGGGAGGGGGGAATGAGGTCACCCAAAGCAGGGTCGACCCCTGACCCCCCATTCAAGAGGGGCGGACTAAGGTTAGGATTGCACTGAAAATCTGCGCTCCTGCAGCTCCCTCCCTTTTCCCGCCTTTCACCACTCACCTGTTCGTGCTCACTTCGGCAGCACATATACACTCACCTGTTCAAGAGGATTCATCAGCGGTGCTCCACCCCGTGCCATCATCACCAGCATCAGCCAACCGGGCAGCTGAGACAGGAAAGCCAGAAGTAACTTGGGATAGCTGTCTCAGGCTGTGCCTCTCTAGGAATGGAGACTCTTTCCCATTAACCCTTAGGGCGACTCTCTGATGAAGGCTGAGAGGACCCACGTGGAGCTGCAGTGCAAGGACGAAAGAGCCGCATGCGGCTCTGGAGCCGCTGGTTGCAGACCCTTGTTCTAAATTGTATGCAAGGATTTGTTGCTCTCTTTCACTTGAGCTCCCCCTATACTCAGAGACCCCTTCTTGCAAAGGCACACATCAGCCAGAAGTGTGTGAATGCGAAGAGGGTTGGGTTTATGGAGAGGCAGTTGTATCAGTCAAACCAATGGCTCCAAGAAGATTAACAAATGGATTCCAGCATAAGCCTCGTGTAAATCTTATCCCACCTGCTCTTATCTGTGAGGAGAAAATCATTCAGATCAATCCTGTGAACCTTTCTCAGGAGGAGGAGAAGTTGGGGCAGAGGGTGGTGTGGCATGAGGGACTGGGAGTGGGGAGGGTCAAGGGTAATCCTGAACTATCCATCCGCAAACAGACAATGGCACAGCATTTGAACATCCCAGACTTTATTGAACAGCAGAAGGATAGCAGTAATGAGGTCTGATGAGCAGGGTTACAGATGCTGTCTAGTGGAGCTCCTGTACCTCTTGCAGGGAGCCATGGGGAAACAGTATCTTTCCATCATTCAGAATGGTACAGTGAATGGTGCAGCCATTTTCACTAGTTTGGACTAGTGAAATGGCAGCCCCAGGGCAGAGTGTAGGATCTATCTAGTCATCACAGCCATCCCATTTTTCACCAGGAATGTCATCATCCCAGATCTTCTCCATGTAGAATTACTTCTGCACAGTTGCCAAGCAGAGACATAGGCAATGCTGATAGACAGCAAGGCGAGCATGGCCACTACAGACATGCCTGCAATTCCATCACCACCACAGGTCCATTTGCTGACATATCCCTTCATTGCAGCTATCACATCAACTCTCCCTTTTCCTTGTAATGAGCAGCAATTCAACTGTCTCTACTTTATCTGTGGGTGCTGCCGCATAGTGCTGCTATCCTGCAAGGCAATATGTGCCACTGATGTTTGGCCAGGATCCCTGCCAGTTTCTTTCCATCACAGGTAGCACTCCCAAGCAGACTTTCCTGAGCGTATGGTCCATTGTATTTCATGCAGCACATGGGTGGGTGGCTTGCCTCAGCTGCAAAAACCAGCATTGTCAGGTTGGGCATGCAGAGTGGGGGTGAGGAGAAAAGGGGATTGTAAGTGCAGACTCCCAGCCCAGGGGTTTCTGCTCCTGCTTATCTTTGAGGGGTGCAGTGTGTCCAAGGATGCCAGCCAGGCCCAGCACTAAGGCAGACACCACTGGCCGGGACATGGAGCTGCTGCCTGCCAGCAAGCCCCCCACCCCACCCCCAAGGCACCTCCAAAGGTGCAGGGATCAGCCGCAGTAAGGAAATGCCATCAGGCTGGACATTCCTCATCTTCCCCCTTCAATTGCCAGGGAAGACAGGGTGAAGCTTATTGTTTGCGGTCGCCCAGGCCTTGGTGGATGGTGGCAGGCGGCTCTGGCTGTACTAGCCAGAGGTGGGAGGTGTGAGCCACAGGTTTAAACTGGGAGTGTAAGGTTGTGGTTTGATTTTTTCTTTCTGTCTCAGCCAGCTTGGCCTTGGTAGCATTCCATGAACTGGGCTGCGTGCCCGGGATGGTTGCACTCGTTAACCTTGCTGTCTGTGCTTATCATATATGTTTGAAGCTTGCCTTTTTCTATCGTGGGAACCTGGGCTGGGAGCTGTGGGCGGGAATAGAATCGTCCGTAAAAGCGATGAACGGTGGGGGGAAGGTCAGAATCTGCATTTCGTGTACTGTGCATCTTGAAGTTTAAGAAATAAAGAACTCTCTGAAGTTACTGAATTTCTAGTCCTTTCAGGTTCCTTACATTATGCAGATTCTCACAACTTCGTTTTCGGATTGAAAGTGGCTCTTAATCCACTCCATCCATTCCTGTGGATCTCTGATGTCGTCCAACATGCAAAGATTGAGATTCCGGGGTCCGCTGGATGCAGAATACGAGGAGGGTGCGGTAGCCCCCAAAGAGTGTTCCCTCTCCTCCCTCCCGGTGTCCACTGAACTGGAAGAGCCGGCGGAATCCATCTCCCTGGTGACTCTCTCTAAGCCTCGGCTCAGCCGAAGCATGGCCTTTCTCCAACTGCAACAGCAAGTTGGATGGCCCGACGCACGGTCTCAGCCGAACGTCTAGAAGTTCGTCAGGAGTTCTACGATCCAGGTGGCGGGGTGTCGATGGATCGTGCCCCTCGAGAGCGGCACATCACCACCCGCCAACATGTGGATTACAAACCAGTGATGCGGACAGTCACCGAGGAAATTGGAGTGTCGACCATCCACGGAGACACCCAGGGGTCTCTGGAGAATTTTTTGGATTGCTATCTCGATGAGCCTCCTCCTGAACATCAATGGCAGAGCACCGGAGTGCGTCCGAAGGGTTCTCGCTCTTCAGCACTTCAAGATTCCATGGAGTTCACCTTGCCTGCGACTGAGGAAGCAGCCAAAGGGGTGGTGGATTTAACACGGGGGTCCCGGGTTTGGCTTTCCTTCGCAGAAGATACCCGCGTCCGAGATCCTCCGGACCCTAAAGAGCCTCAAGGGGCGACTGCCCTGCCTAGCATGGAGCACCGGACTTAGACCGCTGGGTCAAACAACTGGAAGCTCTCGAAGTGGCCAAGCGTGATTGGCAACAGGAACGTGAAGCCCTTGAGAAGGAACGAGAAGCCCTTGAGAGGGAACGCGAACAGCAACGCCAAGAGTTTGAGATGGAACTGGCGCGGGAGAAGGAGGTCCTCAGGCAACAATACCTCCAGGATCTTACAATCCATGATAAGGTGATGGAACAGTCCAAGCTTGACCTCCAACGTCGGCGGGACAGTTTGAAAGCTCTTCAAACCCAGAGTGAGGTCGACTCTGCGATACAGCGGGCCGAGCGGGAAAGACTGCAGCGTGAAAGAGACGCCCTGGATTATAGACGGAATGCCCTTGCACGCAAGGAGAGGGAACTTACCGAAATGGAAAGAGTGCTCCAGATGAACAGAGAGGCGTCTCAGGCTGCCCCAACCCAAGCGGACGCTGCAACGAGGGCTCGACCCTCCGTCGCCCCAACCTGAGCAGATGCTGCAACGGGGACTCGCCCCCCCCGTTGCTGCAGCTCCCGGAGCCGCACTGATGGGTCCTCCTCACGTAGGGGGCCCCCAGCCACAACCTAGGGTGATTCACCCCCCAGCACCAGGACCGCCCCCGCTGGCCAAGCACCCGCTCCTGCCCCACGGATGGCGCCGGCGGCAGGCAGAGGCTACCCTCGACCTCACATCCCAGCATGTTTTGACGGGACCTCTTCTAAGTTGCCTTATTTTATCCTACAGTTGGATGCCCACATGCAGGAGTTTGACGATTTTTATCGTTCAGAGGCGGAAAAAGTTCGGGATATCGGATCCGTGTTGGATGGAGAAGCTGCCGAGTGGTTCGTGGAACTTTATGAGGTGGGGGCTGATGAACTCCAAACTGTACCTGCACTATTCCAGGGGCTCCGGTCTTGTTTTGAAGATAAAGACGTGGTTAACAAGGCCATTAAGACTCTTAAAACCATTAAGCAAGGCAACAGATCCTTTGCGGATTTCGCCCGAGAATTCCGAGTGGCGGCTAGCAAACTGCCGGATTGGCCGGAGCGCATGAAATGCGAGTACTTCTATGAAGCGGTAGATCCTGATATTTGCACCTGGGCACTCATGCACCGTGAACCACGCACTATAGCCGAATGGATTGAAGTAGGCAGTGCCATCGCCAATCGCCTCACTCGTTCTAAAGCAGGAAAACAGCCAGTGACCAAAGCCACGGCCAAACCAGCTGCCGCTGCCCCACCGAAGAAAATGGGCGGGGGACCACTGGCCGCCGAGTCCACGTTGGAACTCCGCCGTCGCCTAGGATTATGCCTCTATTGCGGGGGGCCAGGCCATATGGCAGCCAACTGCCTGAAGAAACAAAAGGCCCCCATCCTGACTCCACGCAAGCTGACAGCGAAATCTCCTCGTAAGCCAGGACCAAAAAGCCCTCAGGGAACGTCAAAAGCTGTATTTGAAGACGACCCAGAGGAAATCGAAGACAGCGCTGAGCTAGAAGGCGCTGTGAGTCTTTCGTCGGCCCCTGCAGAGGAGAATCCTGCTCCAGACGCGGTGAGTGACGGAGGTGCCCCCATAACTATTATGACCTCTCTGGCCAACACTACTAAACACACGCGCATCCTTGCGTGCGCCCTAGTAGACTCTGGTTGTTCTCACTGTCTCATGAGACCCCAGGTTGCGGAGCAGTTGGGCCTTAAGCGCATTGCCCTAGCCAAACCCATCCCATTCACTCAGATGGATGGCAGTCCATTAGTTAACGAAGGTCCTGCCCGCTTTAGAACCCAGCCGGTGCTCCTACGTTGTGCGGAACACTGGGAGAGACGTAGCTTCATCTTGGCACCGGTCGCCAAACATCCCATAGTCTTGGGCATGCCTTGGTTACTGTCCCATGAACCAACTATACTTTGGAGCCAACGTATCGTCCATTTTACGGATCCCTCTTGTGGGGATCATATGCATGAAGGGGAGCCACCAGAAGACCCTAACGAACTGCCCGGTGGCCCTCATCCCGTGGCTCTCGACGTCACTCCCAGCTCTGATTTAGACAGCATCCCCAGAGTCTATTGGGACTTATCCAAAGTGTTTGAAGAACAGGAGTGTGATCAACTACCCCCCCCATTGGGATACGGATTGCAAAATTCTGTTAGTTCCAGGAACTCAACTCCCCAAGGGTAGGATATATCGGATGAGTCCCGCCGAAGAGAGGGAACTTCGTGCCTTCCTGGATAAGAACCTAGCTCGGAGATTTATCCGGAGGGCTACCAAGAGTACTCACGCTGCTCCTGTACTGTTTGTCAAAAAGAAGGATGGGACCCTCCGGCTATGCACGGACTATCGGGGATTAAATGCCGTCTCCATCTCGAATAAGTACCCCTTACCCCTAATCAAGGATCTCCTGGATGCTTTGGGAAAGGGCCGTATTTTTACAAAACTTGATTTGCGTGAAGCCTATTATAGGGTACGGATTGCTGAAGGTTTTGAACATTTAACAGCCTTTAATACGAAATTTGGGCAATATGAATACCTCGTAATGCCCTTCGGATTATCTGGGGCCCCAGGGGCTTTCCTGTCACTTATTAATGACGTACTGCAAGACTTTCTATTTAAAGGAGTGGTTGTGTATTTAGACGATGTCCTTATATATTCACAATCTGAAGAGGAGCACGTTCGCCTAGTCAGAGCCATGTTGCAACGTCTCCTTGACCACTCCCTATTCGTGAAGTTATCCAAATGTGCCTTCCATCAAACCTCCATGGATTATCTGGGTTATCGGATCTCACCAGAGGGGCTGGAAATGGATCCGGCCAAAGTGGCTGCTGTAGTCAATTGGCCCATCCCAACTACCCGCAAGGAACTCCAATCCTTTCTGGGTTTCGCCAATTTCTACTGCGATTTTATTCCTCAGTTTGCTAAAATCGCCTTGCCCCTTACTGATTTGCTTTGCACCAAAGGAAAAGGCCCGCTGGCATCTAAACCGGGGGCGTCCCTCCTTTGGTCTCCTGTGTGTCAGGAGTCCTTTCAATTACTAAAATCAGCCTTCACCACAGAACCGGTGTTGAAGCACCCAGACCCCTCCTTGCCATTCGTGGTGCATGTGGATGCCTCGGACAAAGCACTGGGAGCGGCCCTACTGCAGAAAAATAAAGATAATAAACTTGTTCCGTGTGCTTACTTGTCAAAAAAATTCTCAGGTCCTGAACTCAACTGGACAGTGGGTGACAAAGAAACGGCTGCTATCAAAGAAGCGCTGACTACTTGGCGGCATTGGTTGGAAGGAGCTGCCCATCCCTTCCAAGTATGGTCGGATCATAAAAACTTAGCAGCCCTTTCTACCCCACTTAAAATGTCGGCCAAGCAATTAAGATGGGCTGACTTTTTCTCCAGGTTTTCCTTCTCGGTGCATTTTTTCCAGGCAAGAGCAACAAGCTAGCCGAAGCACTGTCCCGCCTCCCCAAGGGGGTGGACACTTCATTGTGAGCTATCCCACGTACCATCCTCTCGCCTTCACAACTGGGATTGGCAGTTACCCGATCCCAAACATCTGCCCCGTCCCTCCTCCTTCACCGATCATTCCAGATGTCGTTTCTCCCTTTCTACACCAGTTGGAAGAGGCGGGGCGGCATGACGTCTCACCGGGGGACTCCGATCCCCTTATGCAATTGAGAGGGGGAGTCTGGAGGAGGGGCGAATGTTGGTACGTCCCGCCGACGTTGCGTAAGCAGGTCCTGTTAGCTGGCCATGATGCCAGGCAAGCGGGACATTTCGGATTTTTAAAAACGCTGCATTTGCTCCTACGGCAGTTCTGGTGGTGCACCATGCGCAAGGACATTGAAGGGGCTGTCCGACGTGTGCTGAAGCCAAATCCATTCCGGGCAAGCCTCATGGTTTGTTACAACCCATCCCAGCAGCTTCCAAACCCTGGCAAATAATCTCTATGGATTTCATTACAGATCTCCCTGAAAGCCATGGGAACACCGTTTTGTGGGTGGTGGTGGATCTTTTTTCAAAACAGGCACATTTTGTTCCATGCCCCACCATTCCCTCGGCCCCTAAATTAGCCAAGTTGTTCATTCAACACATCTACCATTTGCACTCCTCCCCGGAAAAGGTAATTTCCGACTGCGGCCCCCAGTTCATTTCTAAATTTTGGAAGGCATTCCTGGAGCTTCTGGGAACCACCTCAGCGATTAAGCTGCCCCATACCTGCGATGCAAAGTGGCCGGCCAATTCCGAACGGACCAACAGAACTCTGGAACAGTATTTACGTTGCTACACCAATTATCATCAAGATAACTGGTTCAAATTACTGCCCTTTGCTGAATACGCATACAATAACGCGGTTCACAGTAGTACCAACAAAACTCCATTTGAAGTGGTGTCAGGACACTCCTTTCCTCCCTTGCCCCTTCTCCCAGACCAGGCGTTGCAGCCCCCGGAGTTTGGCGATTGGATCAAGTCCCTAGCAGAGGGATGGAAATCAGTGTCCTACTCTCTAGCCCAAGTGCAGGAAGCGCAAAAAGCCCAAACAGAGTTCCCTTTGCAGGTCGGGGCATGGGTTTATTTGTCTACAAAGAACCTCCGAGACGTGCACAAATATTCCAAGCTGGGCAAGAAATTTATAGGGCCCTTTCGGATTACTCAAGTGATCAATGATGTGACTGCTCGTTTAGAATTTCACAACACATTGAGTAACATTCACCCTGTGTTTCATTTCAGCTTACTCTAACGGGCTCCAGATTCCGATGCCTGGCGCGACCCATCGGAGGCACCCCCACCAGTGATTATTGACGGCCACAAGCATTATGAGATTGACGCCGTTCTGGACTCCCGCTATTCTCGCAAACGCCTACAATACTTAGTTTCTTGGGTGGGATACCCTTCTGGCCATAATCAATGGATTTATGTCGAGAATATTGATGCCCCCTCTTTAATTTCTGCTTTCCATAAATCTTTTCCCCACAAGCCGGGTGGGGAGGGAGTTTTCTTTGGGGAGGCAGAATGTAAGGTTGTGGTTTGATTTTTTCTTTCTGTCTCAGCCAGCTTGGCCTTGGTAGCATTCCATGAACTGGGCTGCGTGCCCGGGATGGTTGCACTCGTTAACCTTGCTGTCTGCGCTTATCATATATGTTTGAAGCTTGCCTTTTTCTATCGTGGGAACCTGGGCTGGGAGCTGTGGGCGGGAATAGAATTGTCTGTAAAAGCGACGAATGGTGGGGGGAAGGTCAGAATCTGCATTTCGTGTTCTGTGCATCTTGAAGTTTAAGAAATAAAGAACTCTCTGAAGTTACTGAATTTCTAGTCCTTTCAGGTTCCTTACAGGGAGACTGGGCAATGACTTTGGAGACATCAGTCATGGAAAGCCATGGCAGTCTGTCACAGGGAAAGAGGCCAGCAGGAGGACTCAGGAGGCACGACCCAAACAACCACAATCCCCATGATGCCAGCAAGGTGTCAGGGGCAGGGAAAGGGACAGAGGAAGGATAAAGAGGGGGATGAGGCAGGGGGGTGGGGCAGGAGGACAGGAGCAGAAGGAACAGCCATTGTGGCCAAGGAGAGGTGGGCTTGGCTTCAACCTGCAAGACCTGATTGGTGGGAACTGGGAAGGGCTGAAGAGGTGGGCCAACACTGCATAAAGGAAGAGATGGTCATGGCCAAGGAGGAGATTGTATCTGCAGTTCTTAAGACTAGGGAACTACATAGACTGTGGAGGAGATGTAGTTAGTGAACCTTCCTCCCACACCTCTGAGGCCAAGTAGGCCCTGGAGGGCCAGGAACCACACAGATGAAAGAGATAGTCCTGCCTTCTGGGGGAGCGACAAGTACTTGGGGCCCCTTTGAAGGGGGTATACTGAGCTGTTGTGTGTCTGACTACAGAAATTAAGTATTTTAATGGTTCTGAACAGAGAGACCTGTTAGTCAAACTGCAACAATGTTTAGTCATCTCCTTGTATGCTTTTCCTGCAACCATGATTCACTGAGTGTGTGTGACTGGCTGTGCAAGTGGATGATGTTCCCAGCTGCTGCTTGTGTGATTGGCGGTGCTACTGTCAGCATTCTAAGCTACACTGGAATGTGCCACTGTTGTGGTTGGCCCTTGAGCTTCCCCTTTGCATGAGTACCTTTGGACTATGGCATTGTGTTTCTGAGCAGTTCCAGACTGGGGCAGCTTAGAGAGCAGGCTAACACCCACTATATTGCAGACCCTATTCCAAGGTTCTACACTTTGAAGTATCCTTGACTAATTGGACGGTAATTAGAGGGGTTTGTTCTATTATTTCTTTATAGAAAATCACTTGTTTTTAAAAAATATAATTTAACTAGTAACCATACAAAAATGAGATGTTACAAACAATAATTTCACCAGCATCTTAAAAAAAATTGTTTAGTTAATACATCTGAAGTAGTCCTGCATCCCAGGCTCAAGCTATGGGCCATGGATCAAGAGCCCTTTGACTCTTGTCCTTTAACTTGCACCCAAGAGCTTATTCCTCTGGCTTAAGTTCTATACCCTGTCTCACAGAAATATAAATGTGTGGCAGGAAGTTGTTTGGAAGAAGTAGCATGCTTCCATACTAAAAAATTATTACCATGCATAGCATAGCAGATTTCCCGCCAAATCATACACAAGGCAGCACCACCCTTACAATTGCTACTGAGCAGCTAGGGTGCAACAGCTGATTGTGTGTGGCTCCAAGCTGCCTGGTCCTTTCCCTTTCTGCCTTCCCCAGATTTGTCCACCCCCCTCTGCTCTTCTGGGAGGTGCTGCAATGTCTTGACGAACCAACCCAGCTGCCAAGCTGCCACTCATCATGTTGCGCAGCCTGCTGGGGCTCTGGCACAGCACAGCCATCAGGAAGGAGATGAGCCTGGCAGGTGCATCCTTGGTGGGGGTGCTGCTGCTGTTGGTGGTACTGCTATTGTCTGAGTGTCACATGTAGGGTGAGTAGTGGATGCCAGATAACGACTCTGAGGCTTTGCCTACTGAGTAGAAACTTGCTTATACCACACCTTAGAAACTGCCTTTGTATCAGCAATGTGATGTCATTGGTGGAATCACCACGGTCAGTTAATTGTGTGATACTCATGAGAAATATCCAGGTTTCAGCAAGAACTTCCCACTGCTCAACCACCGAACACGGATTCATCCCGGTTCTGGTGCTTCGCTTCCCCTTCTCATGTGTTTTTTAAGAACCTGCATGGAAGTGCAGCTTTTAAACATGCGCTGAAGCCGGATTGGTGGAGAGATTCAGGAGTTGAATGTAAGTTTGTTTTCCCGCTGTTGGGAGTGACGTGGAGCCTTCCAGCCAATCGGAGCGCAGTGGGCTGTGTGCAAAGCATGCTCAGCCCTTTTTTTGTTTTATGCTGGCGGAGGCTACGTTGAAATGTGGCTACAGGAAATGTGATTTCTGTGCCAACCGTAAACTAAAATTAGACTTTTGTGCCAGTGCAGCTACGTGAGTAAAGAGTGCCGAAGCCACGCATAAACGTAGCTTAGTATGAAAAACTGCTACTGTTCTATCTATGCACGAGCGTGTTGACGTAGCTGCGCAAAAAAAAGTTTAAAAAATACCTGCCCCAACACAGCCAATCAGGACAAGAAAGAATGCACTGAGCAGATCGCGCGTTCGTGGGTAATGCTGCACTGTTTGAAACCGTGATAGACATCCATGTCCTCATCATACACAGGCTGCAGAGGGGAGGGTGAAACCACAATGAAAAGGTGCCGTTTCTTTTGAAACCTGGTTGTACCCGGCTTCTCAGCGGGGAAATGCCCATTTCTTGGGCAAACCTAGAGATGACATCATCTGCTATTGATGCAGTGGTGTCCTCCACATCTCTGCCCAGTCTTTCTCTGGGTACCAGCTATTCTCTGATAACCAGAACCTCAGTAAATCCCTTCACCTTTTCTCCTCATCCTTGGTCTCTGGATATGGGAAACCTTTCTGTGCAGCAGTGACTCATGCATGGAGAGGGGCATAGCATGTGAAAGCTACTCATTATGTGAGCCAGTAGAGAGCCACAATGCCAGTGCTATATGTGTAATCATTACTTTTAGAATGCTACAATGCCAAAATGGAGCCTTTGCTGTGTACAAGGGTTTGCAGACATCTCCAGTGCTTAAATGTATATAACAAGATCATGTATATAAAACGTATATAACATAATGTAATTCATACCTCATACTGTAGATGATGGTTTTAACTGAAAAAGAAGAAGTAGCAGTGGAGGGAGATGGCATTTCTCTCTCCACGAATGTGGAAGCAGAGGATGAACAGTATGACAGTCAGCAGAACCAGTTAATGTGTTTTTTTTAATCTTAAGGTTTTTAAAAATCTTTTAAAAATCTTTATTGAATACAAAATCAAAGAAAATGCTAAATTTTATATACTAATACACATCAACAATTTAATATCCACAATTATATGTTTTGGTTTTTAAATAACATGATCTCTCAACCATTGTCCAAAAACAGCTTGTTCTGTAATTGTTCTAGAGCCACTGAGAAATTATTAACAGAAAGAAAATAAATTTCTAATTCTCCATTTTAAATTCTCTTTTTATATTGAAAATTCCAAAAAAACTCATTAAATATAGAGAAGCAGCTGCCCCGGACTCACCCGGGCCTGCTTTTGCAGCTGGCTGCAAGGAGAGTGGCAAAAAGGCCAGCAGATACCCTGGTCACGTGACAGTGGCCTGTCACATGACCAGAGAGGCCTGTCAGGCATGCCTATTTGAAGACCTCAGCCTCTTTGAAGAGGCGATTGGAGAGCGAACCCTCCCTCCCACCCTGTTTTCATTGTTATCGGTTTTGTAATAATTGTTCATACTGATATCTTGCTGGTTATTGTCATGTTTTTTCCTTGTCGCAGTCTGTGTGGTTTTTGGGCATTGGGGCACATCCATTTGGGGGAGGCGCAGCTTGCATGCCAAGACCTCCCCTCAGCTGGGGGCCTCTATTTAGTGATTTCCAATAATGGATTGGCTGCTGATACTGTCAGAGTACATGCAGTTAGATAAACTCTCAGTTATTGTTAAGGAATCATTGTGGAGCAAATTAAAAAAAACCTGGAAGGAATATTTGCAGTTTGTGGAAAAGAATTGTACAAAACAAATCGTAGTAAATATGTGTTAATGGAAAATTAAATAGATATACGGAAAATTAATTATATATAGACATACTTAGAGTTACACTGGAAATATTTTTAGAGGAATTTGAATATATGTTTAAGATTTATAACTTGTTTGACATATAATTGTGGGTTTTTTTCTTTAATTCTTCAGATTCAGTCAACCCGATGGGGAAGTTCATAGTCGGTTATGTTATACTATTTGGCAAGGGAAAGGCAAGTAGAATAACTAAGTATACCAAATGTCAATATGACTAATTAGATTAATTTTATGATATTAGTGAATTTGTGTGTATTATGTATTGATAGTTTTTTTCACTGACACTATTTACTACTTCTAACTATGTAAATATACAAAATTCAGGCTACATGTTGCAAGCAATAATGCTCTGGCACTTAAGAGACATTTCATTCATTTCTGTTAAGAAGAAAGATATGTTGCAAAAAGCAATCCTGGAACCTCAAATATATATATTTTAAAATACTTAAAGGATTATGTAACTGAAAATGGCAATGATCTGATATCTATTCCATTCACAATAGTGCCATTTCACAAAGTGGAAGGAGTTTGTCAGCAAATGCAGATCCTTCGTTTCCTGAGTCTGATCCAAATAGGCTTTAGGTCAGGTGCTCTGTAAGCAGATTTAAAGAGTTCTAAAATACATCTGACTGCTATAAAATGTTCAGATCAGTATAGCAAGGGACACTTCAAGATGCAAATGTTACATCTTCTTTGAATCTGCTGCAGCCTGTATTAAAATAGTATATATATATTGATCCTGCTGACTTAGAAAAACAGCTGTAGTCTAGAGAGCAAAGCATGATGCATGTTATTCTGCACTGAGCAGCAGATTGTTGCCTTAGCAACTCATGTGTGTCCAATTAATGCCGCCTTGCATTCTGTAGGATGGTCCTAGCATCTGGTGACTGAAGAGATATGGCCTACTTATTTATATATAGCTTTATTTTCAGAAGTCAAGCATTAGTTGATAACACTGTACAAAATATGCTACTTGTTTAAAAAAAGGCAAGGCTTAATTAAAAAAAGCATCTTAATAAATCAATGTTGGTTTAATTGGACTGGGATTTTTTTTGTGAATGGATTTCACAAATATGGCAGTTGCACGTGATTATTTCAGTTCTACATATTGGGACAATTCCTATTTTCTGAGTGCAAAAGAAAAATAGTAAAATTTCATGGGCATTGAAGCAATCAAAGAGATCATATGTAACTCACACAGCCCTGCAATGGAATACTTGGGATAGAATAAAAGACTGAAGATAGAAAGGCATGAAGGGTTCAGGACTTCACAAAATAAAATGTTATGAAAGAAAATTCACAATCTGGCGTTGTGGGTTTTCCAGTGTGCTTGTGATATGGCAGCCCAAACCCCACAGGCCAGAAAACTCACAACAATCAATTGATTCTGGCTGTGAAACCCTGAAAATTTACGAAATCTGCCTCAAACAGAAACATCTTCAAGAATGTCCTTGATGTAACTAATTTTCTGTTGTAATATTGCTAGCCTCCATTTCCCAACAGGTCTGCCTTGGAAAAGGAAATGGTATTCCATTGGGATGCAGGTGTGCTAATTCTGACTGAAGCTGTTCCTACATTTCCCCCAATTTTCCCATTTAAAACCTGAGGTGGTCTGGAACGGTGCCATTGCTGCACCACTGTAATGCTGATTAACAAAAAAGAGATGGAGATTGTGATGAACCCCCACACTTTCTTTAACTTCTTCAGGCAAGGAAACCGCTGTCTGACCTAGTTTGTCAGATTTTCCCAGATTTTCCGTGTCAGGGACTAAGGCGCTTCATAAATATGATAGCATATGGTATAATAAAAGCACTTCCCTCAGTCCTGTAAATGACCGAGAAGAAAAAAAGATGCCCATTGACTTAAACCCTTTCTAAGAAAATTAAAAGGTTTATTAACAGAGAGGAGATGGGAAAGGGAGATGAATAACTTGGAGATAAGGAATGGATGAGGCAAAGAAGGCAGAATGATTATATACACACTATTTAGTTTTTCAAGCACCGCCTTATCATTTTTAGTTCTCAGTTACAGTTCAACTTAGATGATATGTAGCTGTTTCTCTGATGGTACAGTTCCTTAAGCTTAAGATGTTCTGGCTAATGGCTTGTTCACACACACAGGGTTCTAACAGGCTTAATAATATTCTCAGTACTCTCACACAGTACTCTCACTTAACAGTTAGAAAACCCTCAACAAAAACATAAAACACTCTACTGAGGAAAAACAAAGCAAAACCCAGTACCCCAGACTAACTGGTACACAAGAATTCTTCCCTTCCCACTGGTTTATATCTATGGCCTTCAGCTTGACCTCTCAATAAATCCCTCCACCATTTCTCCCTCCACCATTTCTCTGGTGCAGTCTGTGTATAATTGCTTTCACACACACACAGCTCGCAGGCTGATATTAGTAGTCAGTCACACTCTCTGAACTACTCCCCTCAGAGATGTTATGCTTTAAAACTCAGTTAGGGCACAATAGCTTTTAATATGTTCTCCGAGGACGCTAACCTCCTCACGCTTTGCATCATCATGCCATTAGGCCAATCAAAGTGCAGGATGCCACAGCCAATCAGGTGACTTCTCCTGTTTCTGTGCCTCTATGTCTCACTCTGAAAGGTGAATGATAATAGCTGCAGACAGACCTTAAAATGAACCTTTAAAACACACATTTCTGTGCAATCTGTTACAGAGATGGAGAGAAGATCAGGCTAGAGAGAAGAAGAATGAAGACGCTATAGCCTGGAAAGCTTCACTGGGATCCAGAACTGAAGCAGGAAGAGGGCACTGAAAGCAGCACAGTTCAAGTAGCTTAGTCTTTTTCACAGGGAAAGCCTTAGAAACACCATAAGGCTTGTTACACTGCTAACTTTTGCTTGGCAGTGTTGCAAGATTGATTCGGGGAATGAGGTGCCAAACGCACTCTTCGACTAGGGCGCTGTTTATTCTAGGGCCAGCCCTGCTGGTGTGTTTGTGCTTGCTCTCCTTCGTTGTATGAACAATGAATGCACTGACCTGTCATCTGTATCAGGCTAAAGAGACGAAGTACTCTTGTACTCTATGTATGTCATCTGATTAGGGTTGCCACCATGAGTTTGAAACATTCCCAGAGATTTGTAGGTGGAAGTTGGAAAGGGTGGGGATTGGAGAGGGGAGGGATCTCAGCAGATTAAAAACCACAGAGTCCACCCTTCAAAACCACATATTTCTCCCCCTGGGGAAATTGATCGCTAAAGCCTGGTGATCAGGCCCCAACGGAAGGATGGTTTTCCTGCTCTGAGGAAAATATGAAGTTGAGAACTCAGCATTTCCCTCTTAACATACAGCTTCTTCCTTAAGCTCAGTTCATTTTTAATTGAGCCACTGTTGCCTTCTCAACCAAATCATCTCTGAATTAAATTAAGCATTAATATTTCGGCTTTGCAGAATGTAACATACCAGAATGTATTCTAGGTTGGATAAAAATATTTTCTGTACTTAAAAACAGCATACTATAAAAAGGTTATTAAATTGGAAAGAACAAGTTTAGAAGGTTGATTTTCATTTTTTTATTTATTAATAAGCTTATACAGATCTTACAATGGAATATTTATAAGCTCTACAATATCTTTAATTATCAGTCCATTCCACAGCCCTGTTCACTTTTGTGCGCACAAGTTGGTATGTTGATATACATTGTACAAACGGTTGTCTTTTGTAGCATTACCTTTTTTTAAAAAATAGTCAAATTTACAAAATTTAAACCAAGTCTTTGTAATATGACCCGTACGTAATGTGTCTGGTTTGTTATCAAGGGCAACCACTTTTTGTAAACTGCTTTGCATATTTAATTTCAGTTGCCAAGCACACAGAAAGTATGTTCACTTTACCCACTAAAACTATTTGGGTGCAAGATACCAATAGGGCTGAAAGACAACTCAGCACACGTCTATCAGTTATGACTATGTAGGAATTTTCTCCCTCAGAAACATTTTAAAACTTTTAAAAAATGAAGCAGTTACAAGTTAATCCTTTTTAGGTGCTCATACAATCACCCCAGAAAAGTCACACTCTGTCCTTAACTTAAGCAGTCTTGGCAAGATAATACAGCTCATAGATAGTTCAATTCTAAGGAGAATTACTCCAGTCTAAGCTCATTTATTTCAGTGGGCATGGACTGAGTAATTCTGCACAGGATTGCTCTGTAAAGTGGGGGCCTTATCTTCATATGGAGTATTTAAAGTAGCAAGTATATATACAATATACTTTTACAGTATGTACATTAATAAATAAATATCAAAAATAATCATCTGTATTGTTCTCAGACCCCTGAGATATCTATGAACAAGTGCAAAAATTAAGGAAAAAGTTTGCCCTGACTGATCACCTGTGTGTGGTGTAGATGTTCTTTTTACTGTTTTGTTTTACAAAAGGAAGGAAAAACTGTTCATTTATGGAACAGAGCCAGGGATTATAGAAGAACCATGAATACCTCCAGCTAATAATGACCAATGCTGATAACTGGCTTAGCAGACTGCAATGACTCTGTCCATGGTTCAGTTATTTTATCACGCAGAACTTAAATTAAAATTGTTTGTTTTCCTATTAACATTAAATTGGTTTCCAGTGGTTTCTAATGATTATTCATTAATCACAGTTACTTGAAACTGTGGTTCAATAGGCATTATCCAGGGTCAATAAGGACTATGTTCAGCCAGATAAACTTGCTTATCATGCCAGGAGTTTTTATGGTCAAGCGTTTTTTGATATTATTCATATAAATATTCAGATGTATAGCCAGTAGGCTACTTTATAAAAGTGGACGACAACAACAGTACTCAAAGGCACTAGTCCATATGAAAGAATAACACTTTACTTTTAAAAAAGTTAGTGTAATTACTTTTGATAAACAACAGAACTTCAAATTGTCAGACACACTACAATATATTTTGATTTAACAACTCTTTTTGGAGTGCAAATTGTCAGATATTCCTGTAACAATATATTTTTAGACATTCCTAATGTCAACCCAGCTTTTTACATGAATATAATTGAAATACATATGTATGACCCCATCCACCTCTGTGATTTTTTGTTCCACATTAGTAGTCGCACATGTGCACAAACACCTGAGATGGAGCCCAGTGCTGACCTTTCAGATAGAAGACATACTTTGGGAAGGGGAAATTAAGCAAGAGGTCTGAGATGAGGAGTGCTTTAACCCTTTCCTGCTCTATCAAAATTCTGCCTTCTGTCCTAGTAGCTTTTACCTTGCTTGGGTCTCAAAGTGTTCTTAACATTCAATGAACTTCTCTTTAACTTGTAGTAAGTATTGTGCCATGAAAACATACAATTATCTCTCACTCCATTCAGTTGCCCAACTAGTAGCAAGATGCTTTCTGTATTTTTCCATGCAACCAATTGAGTGCTTAGGACTGCCCTAATTAGGCTGCATTGTTTCCACTACAATGAGCAAGTATAGATGGAATGTGATAAGAGAAGTTAATTCCAATGCTAACAAAAAAATTCTCCACAATGTGTTGGCTTGTGGAAAGTCTTATCAATACTTCCCCACAGTAATCAGATCTAGGTCACAAGACTTCTGCAGTTGTTACAGAAGATCATTCATATTGCATGTTAGCTTTTTAAAAAACTGATTTAAGTCTTGTAGCTGTTCATGCCAAGGACCCAAAAGACAATGATATAATTGCTATAGTGTGCCTGACAAGCATTAGAAGTTGGCCCTGCTTGATAACAGAAAAGAACCCCCCCGCCTTTTCTTATCTCGAACATCAAGGAGCCCAGAACACAAACTTCTGAAACTCTTCAATCCCAAAGTCTGTCTTTTGAATACATGATACAAAATAGATTTTCACTTAATTTATATGACTCAATCTGCTTTTTTCACAGTAGCATTTTTGTTGCTCATTTTTTTGGCAGTAGCAATTTATAGTCTATTTAAAAATTTATCATGGAGAACTGGACATAACGATTTCTCACATTTTCACAGAAACTGCCTAAGTTTTGCATCAGCAACTAAAAGTCCTGTAACACCTGGTGAGTTTTGTGTAAGTTAGAAGCTACTGGGATCTATTTTTAAAAACCATGGGTTTAAAAACCATAGAGCACTGCAAATAGAGCACTATTTCCAAAGGGACTACGATTATGTGAATTCTGTAGCCTTGTTGGGAGGCACTCTAGTGAGGATCTTTTTCATCCACTATGTATACAGGCATGAAGGAACATTAGCCCAAGGTTGTTTAAGAGGTTATTTCTTTCAGAGGTGCATAATATTGTACATCTTTCAGCTGTTTCCCCAAATCCTGCAAATGGAGGAATTTAGCTGGCAGGAAAAACCTCTAATTATAATATAGCTGTATCAGAGTACAGCAATAAACATTGACTGAATTGTAACTAGTTTACATAAAACAAACAGAAGTAGATATAACAAAGAGAAAACAATAATTGAAAATTTAATACTAGTAACTTTGTTAGCAGATCACTGATACATAAAACAATCACATGTTCGCACACACTATTTAGTTTTCTGTGTTTTATGGGAATGAACCAGATGCCCTGCTAGGATAGACTAAACATAGAGACATTGACCTAAAAGTCTTGCTTAAAAATCTGAGACAAAGTGACTCAGGATTTTTAGCTGAAGCATCACATTTCAAGATAGTTATGACATTATTTTATACCTAACTATATTCTGAAAGGGTTTTCTTAATCTTTGGACTTGCAACATATTCAAAATGTTGTTTTAAGCAAATAGCCAGTATCAAAAAGGACCAGCTTGGGGGTCGGGGGGTGAGGAGCAAGGGAGCAACACACTGAGCGGGTCAGAAGCAGCATCTGATTATTTAAGAAAAATATGTAAATAATAAATTAGGGGAATGAATTTGTACCTTTGCTCTCCTTCAAAAAAATGTAGATCCAGTTCTGGTATCAAAACTTCTCTTCCACCCAAATGGAAACATGTCAAATCACAAGCACTAATCTTGGTAGTACAAGCAAAGATGTTACCACTAAATTTCAAGATACGACACTTCATTTGAGAAAAGAGGAAGATAAAGGCCACTGAAAAACTGCTGTGGCATTTGCCATGTCTGCACCCCCTACTGGAATAGAAGCGATTTGCCCCTCAATAGTATCCACAGTCACAAGGATGGTGTTTAAAACAAGAATAGTTCCAAGGTTTAAATCAGTGATGGGCAGACAAAATATTGCAATTGCTATAGAGATTTCTGAGGATCTTGCGATTGCGCAGATAACTCAGTGACTAGTTTGTTTCATTTGTAGCTTGTAACTGCTAATGTTTTCTAGATACCTTAGCCCCAAAATTTAAATTTAGAATCTCCAACACTGCAATCCTAAAGACCTTTTTAAGACCATTCAATTGATTTAGAACAAGAGATTAAGTTGCACTGTATGTCAAGTTAGGAGGAATGAACGCAACTTTATTATTATTAAGAAGTCCGCCCCACTAGTTTAGCCATATTCAGAGAAAAACACTGATATTTTTAGTCACTAATAATCTAATTAAATTTTATTCTTTAAAGCATTGAAAGTTAGTGTGTAGCCTAAGTCATAAATGTGGAATATGACCATTTTTCTCAAAATCACAAATTAGCTCTTCATTTTTAACATTTAGTAAAATATATTAAATGAAATAATTTAATTTCAAGATGCCCTTATTGTACATATCTTGAGATAAAATTACTCAAGTGAGTAATGCATTTTAGTAGCCTGGAACTGAATTCCCACAATTCCTTCCAATACCAAAGTTGTAGATTTAGGTGTTTAACAGAGGAACTACATAATGGAGCCATTCACAGCTTATAACCATGTGAATTGTTCAGTTTCAAAATATTACCCACCAGTGACATACAATATATATATTCTCAAACTGCAGAAATGTTAATGAAACCAAGAGTCTAGAAAGAAGAAGCTACTTTAGGAGACAATATTCCTTCACTGAGGACAAAAAACATTTTTTTAACACAAGAGATGTTCAATATGAGAAAAAGAGTCTTAAAGGCAGTAGGAACCCAACAGTGTTAATTATGTTTCAGTCACATTGATCAAGAAGCTAATAATTGAAGTGGCTTTTCCAGCTGTGAAGATGTGTACAAAAAGGCAATTGTGCAACTGGCATATGCAATGCAATTCATCCTCATGCAGAAATGCAGTGGGTGAAATGGCCCTAAATCCCAGCCATTTACTGAATAGCATTTGCCACAAAGCCAGACACGCCAAGAAAGATCTCTAGATCCAAATCTGCCTGTGGGTGCAATACTTGTGGATTAGTTGGGACAGAATGGGCCCCACTGGCAACAAGTGACTTGTTTACAAGCAAGAAATGGCCTAGAATTCTGGGAGAATGCTCTGCCTGAATTGCAACACAGGTTTAGCCTGTATTCTTGTGGATATGAATCTTTAACCAACATAGTATATGGGGTTTTAGATGTTTAGAAATGTAAGGCCTTATGAAATATGTATCAAAAGGTGTGGCACATATCAGGCTAGCCCTGTAACTGAACATTTCCCAATAGTACTTTTTGAGTCACAAAATGCTTAGATCAAAAGATACATAATCTTAATTGTGTACTTGATCTAGATAATGGTCGAACATCCTACTGCCATGCTGAAATTTTAACACAGTACAAACAGGGCAAATTATATGCAAACAAGTTTACTTCATTTTGTTCCTTTTCATACAGTAAATGTACATTCCAAGCAAGGTCAATCACATGCAAGTCCCACTAGGTTCAGTGGAAATGTTAAGTACATGCTCATTTTCCCCATACTACTGAAACTGTTAAGAGTTTCAAATCATTTCACTTTGGTTGGATCATGCCATATCCTTTTTGTTACTCATTCATTAGCAACTTCTGTGCTCACTTTTGGAAAGCAACTCACCCACTAAGACTAGCAAGAAAAAAAAAAACAATGGTCCCAAACCAGTTAAGCTATACTGTGCAACAACAGGGAGAATTTCACGACCCAGTTTGGAATGAACGATTTTGAAAGCTAGTCTTCCAAGTTAATCTATTGCTTTTCAAAATGCCACGATATATGTAACTTTTCTAATTACGTTTGGGGACCAAATATTAGAGTTTGGATAAAACCATTAAATAAGAGACATAGTAAATATCAGAAAAGATGTGGCTTTTGTTCTTCTGTTATTTATTATAGACAATACAAGATGGGTAAAAGTAAACAGAATGCTCTGTGAACTTCTCTCTCAACTAAATAGTTTTATTTTCATGATAAAAAATACACAGCTAGCGAGAAGTCTGTTTTTTCATAAATATATGAGGATTGGCTCTTGTATGCAGAGCAGAGAAAAAGAAAGATCTCAGTTCAAGTTCCAGTTCTGCCTCAAACTCACTCCAAACTAAAGCAAATCATGACTTCTCTCTCCATCAGTTTCCAAGGCTGTGCAAATGGTGAATCCTTATTGTACTTTCTTCACAGTAATGCAGGATATGTAACCAGTTCATAGTGGAGAAGAGCTTGAGGTACTCTTGACATAAAGCGTTAGAGAGAAGCCATAATGATGCAGCAGAAGGAATGGTGAGCAGAACAGTCACAGAAATTAGACCTAGATCATAGTAAACTGATCATATGGAAGGAATAGAATCTCACCAGCTAATATTGCTCTTGCAGCGCCATGATTGCAGGAACAATCAGTGCATACGTAAAGTACCTGCAGCATTGCAGTAGTGAGCAGCAAGACCATCTTGTCAGTGAATAGTTCACATCAAACTTTTTGTAGTACATTTGCTTATACCATGGAGATCCCAACCTAGCTAAAGTTAACCATAACCAAATCCCATTAAAACTTAAGGGACTGTTAATCATGACTAACTTAAATTCATTGCTAGATTAGGCATTGAACTTCAAAACACTCTATTCTGATTAATTGCTTCTCCTTTTATTTAACATAACTGGTACTAAATAAGGACTGAGCCCTGTACTTCTTCCCTCTCTTAGTTCAACATTCAACCATTTTTATAAGCATTTAGCACCATGGATCTCATGCAACTAGAGGCAATAAAGAATAGCTTCATGACATCTTAAAAATATAGACAGACCATGGTTTGTCCACTGTTTCATATAAATACCTTTCAAATATGATTCCCCCTTAGGGAAATATTGAACAGGGACAGGAATTATAATACTTTTTGTTAGTGGAAGCAAATCTTTTCTCATAAGCATAAAGTTGAATTTATAGTGGTGGACTCCTATAGAAATTGGGATTATCTAAATTAAATGTTGTTTTCATCAGATGAAGATGTAGGTGTATTTTCCACACATTAATAGAAGTTCAACAGACAAGAAAGAAAAATTAGGACAACCTAATATGTCTGGTCTAAGTAAATACAAACAATATGTTTCAAAGGGTAGGGACAATTTGATAATGATTAGGTCTTAACATTTGAAAGAATCAGAAGGACGTATGAACTATCTGTTTGCTCACAGAAATGTCTTCTCCAACAATTCAACTATAGCCTTGGTTAATTGTATGATTAACCACCAGACCACACTATTTCAGCAATTCTTTCTTACATTACCAACACCAGCAGTCTAAAAGTTTACATAGAGATAACCAGGTTCTTAATAATTACATAATTACAACAAAATTTTATGTTGAAGGGTTGTTGTTAAAACAATCTTCATAAATAATATGTTCTATCTCTTCAGTAACCTAAACGTCATTGTTTTAGAGAGCATAACTTTTCTTTTTCTTTACAACCAAACTGGAGATTCCTCACTGCCAACAATGGTTAAGGCCTGGATCAAGTTACTCTCCTTTTGCTTTTTCCTTCTGCTTTTTCTTTCCATTTTCCATAACTAGACCATTTTCTGGTTTGCTTACACCATTTGCCATAGTGCCATTGGTAATTTTGCCATTCTTTACAGGCTGCTTGGGCATCTTGTATGTCCGATAGTAGAAGTTGCCAAAAAGGATAATGAAAGAGGTAGCATAGAAAATGACACTCCAATGCATCCACTTAGGAAATGGACAATCGATATAAATAGAAAAAGCTGTGTGGCCAATAGTCACATGGAATTGTATCTGAAAGATACAAAAACAGAATATTGAAGACCCTCATCAATATGCTTCTGTTAAGATTACAGTTTATCATTTAAGATTAAAATTACTATCCAAACAGTAAACTCACATGAAAAACACACCAAACTATGATGTCACAGACGTTAACTACCTTTCAAAAGTTTATGAAGATAAGCCTCTACCATTTAAAGAAACGGCATGGTTTTAATATTCAGTAATTAGACATGACCCTTTGAGAGCCAGGGTGGTATCAGACCAGGATCTGGGTTAGTCAAACAGTCTAACTTCACAGGGGTGTTGTGAGGATAAAATGGAGAAGAAAATGATGTAAGAAGTTCTGGGTTTCCATTGAGGAAAAAGATGGGATATAAATGAAGTAAATAATCTGATAGTTTTACTTTGCTTTCAAACATACAGTGAATTCCACATTAAAATAGATTGCTACAAACCAACCATCATCAATGAAGCAGGAAATCAAATAATTTCCTAACATATAATTTAGCTAAGTGTAAATCCAAGTGCTGTTTCTTTTTACCCAATAGAGAAATACTGTCTTGTCCTGAGACTGTGTACTTCAAAAGTATCTTAACATTTACCAAATGTAGAAGTCTTTCATTGTTCTGAAATATCATGCTTCAAAATTTAAATACACAACACTGCGAAAAATCTAGAATCTATAAAATCTTAAGAGGCCAGATTACCTCCTTATACAATATTTTATTGATGTAGCTAAAGCCTACCAGTTACTCTAGAAATAAATATATGCGATCAGACATCTGTGTGTGCAACTATGTACTGCTTGTGATTAGCCCGTGGAAATTATTAACAGAAGCACACAAATAAAAGTGTGGAGACCAATGCAAGAGACTAATGGGAGTGTATAACTTCAACATGCACTGGGACCACAGTGTCACTTTGCGTAGGCCACATGTGTGCATGTGTTTTATAGGCCAGTGAATTAATTGCCTCATTTGCATGGGTACTGTTGGTTTGTCCATACATAACAACTTAGCAACGTTGCATAGTTGCATAAAGCAGGTTCTGGACCCAGGCATTGTTAGCCTGCATAGCTGAATCCAGACTAGATAAGAACACACAGATATTCTGTGCTTGCAATCCCCATTTTCCCCTTGAACAATTCAAGCTGTTGAAATGACTATCAAGCAGTTTTCCTCCCCTACACAATTCTTTTAAGATTCATATGCATATAAGATGCACTTTTAGCTCTAAACCTTACAAGTTGTTTTGCTGGTATACACTTCTTAATGTTATATGTTTCTTACTCTGCAAACACCTCTGGCTAAGAACGCTACTATTATTCATGGTTGCTATTTGAGGCCCATAACGTGATCTGTAAACAGAAACTCAGTTTCAGAGTTGTGTGGGGAAAATTGATTCTAGATCTACTTACCAACATATATAACAGTTTTAGAAAGAAGCATTATCAGAGAGCAACTCAATGTGATAAGGCCGAAGCTTTTCAGTCCCCTGTTTTAAGGCTGAAGAATTTCCCTCGGCTTATACACGAAAGTCCTGCTTACCAGCCGCTCTTCAGGCCTCTCAGCCCAGGCTGGGGCACGGGCCGGAATGACCTCCTCATGCAAGTGCTCGCAGCAGCTGCTTGTTGCCTCCTCCCTCCACCTCCCCGGGCTGGGTTTCAGGAAGCTCCCAGGGCAGCCGAGGTGGAGGTGGAGCTCCATTTGGGGCAATGACATCAGGGGAGTTCACTGCCCAACAAGGAGCCCTCCTCCACCTTCCTGGCAGGCTGGGCTTTCCTCACACCCAGCTGAGGTGGGAGCTCCTTATCTGGGCAGTGACTCCCCTGATGTCATTGCCCAAATAAGGAGCCTCCCTCCCACCTTGGGGCTGGTTTAGAGGTTTCCAGCTGGGAGGTGGAGGGAGCTCCTTATTTGGGCAGTGACTCCCCCCCCGGATGTCATTGCCTCAAATAAGGAGCTTCCTCCACCTTCCCAGGTTGGGCTCTTGAGGAAGCTCCAGCATGCCTCGGGGTGGGGAGCCTCATTTGGGCAGTGACTCCTCGGATGTCATTAAATAAGGAGCCTCCCTCCACCTCCTGGTTGCCTGGGCTTTCAAAACCCATTAGGGAGGTGGATTTATTTTGGGCAATGACATCAGGGGGAGTCACTGCCCAAATAAGGAGCTCCCTCTGCCTCCCGGCTTCCCACCTTTGGCTTATACCTGAGTCAACACATTTTCCCAGGTTTTGCTAGTAAAATTAGGTGCCTCAGTTTATACACGAGTCGGTTTATACACGAGTTTATACGGTAGTTATTTTTTCATTTTTTTCCATTTCACATTTCATTTATATCCTGCCCTCCCCCGAAGGGCTCACTTACCAGCTGCATTATAGTCAAGTAACGTTTCCACCAAAGGTACTTGTGAAATTTTGGGCCACAGGCAGCTAGTCCATAGTACATATACATTATAACATGAATAAAAGAGTTAATTTGAGCTCCAAAAAAAGCTGTTGAGGAAAAGAAACAAAAACATGTCATTATTTTTAATTTTAGAAATACTACTTTCATCACTATTATATTCTCTTCATTTCTGTGCCACAATAACATAAAGTTAAAATAATTTGTGACCATAGTGGAAAACATGGTTTTATCCTCGAGAACTCAACAGCTCTTTACAAGGGCAAGCAGTCATATATTGGGGCTCTTCATTTCACAGATACACTTTTCAATTTTAATTCTAATCTTAAATAAAACAGGCAAAATCAATCCTAAGGGCTGTGTTACATATTATAAAGATGCATGCTGTAGTTCCATGCTTTCAAGGCCTGGGCTTGCCCAGTTCAGATTGGAACCATGGCATATGGGGGAAAAGGAAGGAATGTTAGGGGTGTCTATCAGGATTTTATCCCCAGGCTTGATGTCGTGTCCATTACACTATGGCCCTTTCCACACAAGCCATGAACAGCATCCTAGGGAGGGCAAAAATGCCGCCCCTAGGAGTTGGTTCGGGCATGGGGAGGCTTGCTGCATCCTCCCCCCTTTCCTAAACTTTCACTTGTCCCTCCTCCGCCTTCCAGTTTAGTCACACAGGCCAAGGGACACTTTTTCCCCTGCCCCATGGTAATCTAGAGAGCTCCCACCATTAGTAATGGTACTTCACCTTGTCAAGTTCGAAAGTTATCGCTATGTTAATCCACACCGACAAGACCTCCCACTGGGACCCGGGCTTCAGTAAACAGTCCCAGGGGGGTGCATCAGTGTCGTTTATGCTGATGCACCCCCGCAGCGTGGCCATGCGGAAACGGCCCAAGAGTTTGAGAGTCCCCTTGCCATGGATAGATCACTACTTGCTGGGATTTAGGCCTACAGGGGTGCCAAGACTCTGAGTGAGTGATGATGATCTGCCCCTGTAGCCATATGGAACTACATATGATAGGTTTTCAGATTACACTGGAGGATTTTCCTGCTGATATAGTTGGTGCTCTTGTCTATGGCCTGGTTGACCTCTGGAATGGGGCAATTACCCAGGCAATTGACATGATTGTACCTAGGTGTCCTCTCTCAGGTCAAAGTGCTCAGGTAGCCTCTTGATTTACTGAGAAGCTGTGGGCAATGAAAAGACAGAGGAGATGGCTAGAGTGATGCTGCAGAAAGACTTGAGACAATCTGACAAGGTATGGGCTACAGCTCATTTGAAAGCCCATTCCATGGGGATGATAGCAGCAAAGAAGCAATATATTTTTCTGCTACCAATACAGCCATACAGTATAGACTTACAGAACTCTTTGTTGTTGTCAGGAGTCTATGGGTTCTGTCCAATAAGAGGAGGTGGACTGCTCTGCAGCCTTCTGTGATCATTTGCTAAACACAAATTCTTTCCGAATTGGACTCTGCATTAGCAGGGAGAGTCATCTGTTTCCTTCTATCGGTGATTTTCACCAGCAAGTGAAGACCTTTTTGTTTTATCTGGCACACCCCCAATAATGATAGTGTTCTGCATTAGCTGGAGCAGCAGTGGCATAGGAGGTTAAGAGCTCATGTATCTAATCTGGAGGAACCGGGTTTGATTCCCAGCTCTGCCACCTGAGCTGTGGAGGCTTCTCTGGGGAATTCAGATTAGCCTGTGCACTCCCACACACGCCAGCTGGGTGACCTTGGGCTACTCACAGCTTCTCGGAGCTCTCTCAGCCCCACCCACCTCACAGGGTGTTTGTTGTGAGGGGGGAAGCGCAAGGAGATTGTCAGCCCCTTTGAGTCTCCTGCAGGAGAGAAAGGGCGGATATAAATCCAAACTCTTCTTCTTCTTCCCCCTCTTACTATTGTGTGTTTCTATCTTTTCAATGTGTCAAATCTTTTAATATTTTTATATTCACCACCTTGTGGACCCTGATTGCGAGGAAAGGTGGCATAAAAATATTTTAAACAAATAAATGTTGCATGAAAGAAGAAAAGAAAACAGATTCTTGTTCTGAGAGATTTATGATCTAAACTGGCATCTACTGGGGGTATTCCTGGTTTACAGAATTACGCAGACTATAGTCATTATTGCATTAGCTGGAGGTAGCAGAAAGCTTCTGTGTAAATGCGTGTAGGAAGGAGGGTAGGATGCAGAAACATACCATGGAGCACAATTACAATTTAACAATAAGCCAGTACTGATTACTAAAGCTGTCCTGGTGCTAGATGCAGATCAAGCCTGTTTTTCTAAAACACTTAATGAGCAACTGTGCCAGTACAGCAGGCAAGAGATCTTCAAGCTTTTAGGTACTGAATTATACCCTGTTCAGGATAAAGATGACAGGAGATTTGTAAATTCATCCACCATTTCCATAGGACCCAAGTGGAGCATTCTAGAACAAAGACAGTTCAGGAAATGGGGGATAAATTCAGAAATCTCCGTCACCTTTATCATGAACAGGGTATAACAGAGAAGACTATAGTTTATTTCCATAGTGATTTTTACAAGTTCACCAAAAGGACTGCCAAGATTCAGCTATGTTTAATGATGCGTGTTGTATCATGTAGTGTAATCCCTGAAAAGTGTGACGCCCTTTGAATGCAATTCACTTCAATGTACTTAAAGCAGCAAAGTGCTTAGGATTGCCAAGTCAATATACAATTTCTTTTTATTAAGTGTAGTGACTTGGCAGCAATCGTAAACATATTTATTTATAAATAAGTAGCTCTAACATCAGTGAGATTTAATTCAGAGTAAACATGTACAGAAACAAACTGTGCATTGCTTAATCATCATGGAAATAGGATGAGCGCCATCTAACATATAATTAGGAATCCGATATCTTTGAGGCTGAAGAGGTTTATATTAAGCAAGGTAGATCTATGTGTTGCTTCATACAGCAAGCACCCTTAGAACAAAAAAGCAGAATTTGCATGCAAAATATGAATCATGCATTTATGCCCATGTGACATGGGTTTCATCATCCCTGGGCCTATAGTTATATGCCTTTTATCCCTCCCCCTCTTTTCCCAGAGAAGGAAGGATATACACTCTAACTGCAACATTCCAAAACAGAGCACACATCTATGCTATTAGTTCACAATGAAAAAATATTTAGCAAAATGAATGTTCATTTCCAGCAAAACGTCCACTTTATGCTCTTTATGATGGTAGATGATACAGATTACTTACACTGTCCTCCTGCAACCCACTTTATGCCAATCCACCACAAGGTAAACATAGTGAAATGGTGATAGACATGAAGGAAACTGATTTGGTTAAACTTCTTTCTTAGGATGAAAAATACTGTGTCCAGATACTCAATTCCTTTTGATATGAAATACCACCATAAAGCCCCAGCAATCTGTAATACAGAAAGACATTTCCTGAGTGAGGCCAACAAACAGTATAACCCAGTATCCTACATTAAAAAACACGGAAGCCTATAAAAACAGGGCAGTTAAGACTAAAAGGTTCTAGACTTTTCAGTCCACTCTGCCAATATTCAAAACACAAGAGACATACTAGATGTTTACACTGAGCTTCCTCCACACCACTTTATTTAAAGCATGTTAAAGAACCTTACACATGAAGAAAAATAAAATGCAGGCAAACAGATTCATATGGGATGCTACAAAACTCAAACTAATTTTTGATTAAAGCAGGGCACCTTGGTCAACCTAGCCCCACACTGGAATGTTTGCTGGTCCATTAAAGCAGTTTAAGTCATCTAGGCCTTCACCTGAGGCACAAGGAATGCATAATGCATTGTAGAAGAAGCAGAGATTCCTTCTAAAGGGAGCAGTTTTATTCTGGGATGTCACCTTTTCCTATACTGCAGTGTTTTGTTGCAGGAAAATGTGAAATTGACAAACAATAGGTCAACGATGATGGAAGACTGTGCTTAAAATATGGTTTACCAGCCTCATGGATGGTGCCTAGAAATAGCTGGATCTACTGTGACTTGATCACCATTCCCAGATATTTTCTTCTTCTTCTGTCTTCTGAAATCTTCTATATGCCCTCCCCCAAGCTTCCTGGATGGTTGGGATACAGGGTACACATTGAGTGAAAAATGAATTGAAATCTCAGTTCGCACTTATTTCTGTGTAGGTTTCCTCTGCTCATGCCGGGACATCTTTAGATACAAACCTAGTACCTCTGATATTTCTAATACAAAGTTAATGCTTGTAAGTTCTGGTCATTTTGTAACTTTAAAGTTTCGTTCCATTATAACTTATTTTAGCTTTTGAAAGTCAATTGTACCACTGAAATACAGGAAAAAAAACTAGCTCATGTATTTAAAAAATCAATTCCATGTTATGAACCTTTCATTTTCATTTTTATTTATTTAAACATATTCCAGTTTTTTTTAAATTCAGTGGCTTAAAAGAAGACTAACTCCTAGCATCTAGACAACAGGATAATTCTGCAAAAGCTAAAACATGGCTGAAGTTCATTTTAATTGATTGAATGATAATTTTCTTATTCAAAAAATTTATGATAAATATACAATATTCTATTTACAGTTGGGGACTCAAAGTTGTGTTTTCAAGATCCTACACTGAAACACTAATCACTACACTAAGGTGACCAGATTTTCACGTTTTAAACGCGGGACGTGTGCGTGCGTGCGTGGCCGCAGGAGCACACTGCCTTTTGGGGTGCTCCCCAGGCGTGGGAGGGTGCCACACTGCCTTCTGGGGGGCTACCCTGTTTCCTGCCTTGTGACAGAGCGGGAAACTGGGGAGCGCCCCAAAAGGCAGTGTGCTCCTGCCGCCGCATGTGCGGGAGGCTGCCGCACTGCCTTCTGGGGTGCTCCCCTGTTTCAGGGTTGTAAAAGGGGAGCACTCCAAAAGGCAGTGCGGCAGCCTTCCAAAAAGTGGGAGAATTAAGCAACCCCGCGGGACGCAGGACAAATTGCTCAAAAGCGGGACTGTCCCGCCAACAGTGGGACATCTGGTCACCTTGCACTACACCACATTGGCTTTTGTGGGGTGCCAGCTGTTGAATTGTGACAAGTAGCTAGGCCTGGGTAAGTCATGAAAGTTGAATGGTATCAAGTTGCCCAGTTGTTGGTGCCAGGCCTGGTCCCCATGAGTCTGCTCTCAAGGCCAAAACAGCCCTGGAAAGGACCCTCGCCCCTTCTGCCTTTTATTAGAAAAACCCCCCAAGGCACGTAGGCTGACAATATTATCATGGTTGTCAAGCAACTCCACAATGTCCACTGCAGAAAGTATCCATTTTTTAAAAAGCTACAGGTGCTGCTGCTATTATTTTTTAACTCCCCATTTTTTAAGATTTCAGATTTTTCTGCAAACTTGGGGCTTGTTCAGGTTTATAGAAAGATCTATCTTGTCTTACTTCAAATCACCACCTTTAATTATCCACAGTTTTGGCCACACTGAGACCTATTTATATTTATACCTACTGGTATTATGAAAACACTAGTGTGACCATATGCGCTGAAGATTAAAATTACTTTTTAAATTTTGGATAAACAGGATTATAAACAAAGGAGTGTAATTAATGGGTACATTTTTATGGTGTAATCGTTTTTTTTCAACACCGTTATATAGTTGGTGTGTGCCTGGTGGCAGGTAGAGGAGGGGAGGGGGAATTGGAAGCTATATGCCCAGGATCCCCAAAGAACTGGAATCAGCCCTGCCAATATACCAAGTTATGAAATTATTATATGAAATTCAGTGTATTGTAGTCCTACAGTAAAAGATTTATGAGCAGAACCTATTCCAGATTTTGGGGGGAGGGGTTGTGTGGTTTCTGGGCTGTATGGTTGTGTTCTAGTAGCATTTTCTCCTGACATTTTGCCTGCATCTGTGGCTGGCAACTTCAGATGATCCTCTGAAAGTGCCAGCCACATATGCAGGCGAAACGTCAGGAGAAAATGCTACTGGAACACAGCCATACAGCCCAGAAACCACACAGCCACCCAGTGATTCCAGCCATGAAAGCCTTCAACAATATATTCCAGATTTTTGGGAGTCTGGATTGTTGACTGGATTCCAATATGAGTACTACCAAAACTTTTTGGAGCTGAAATTGTTTACTTCTACATAGTTCTATGTTTGAAACTGTATTTCATAAGGATTGATTTTGCAGTTTTTCAGTTTTCTTGCCTATTTCTTTCTATTTTCACAAATGCATGCCAGATCTGGCAATTTCTTCCTTAGAGATTGTTAATAAATATTTACATTATATTTTGGATATAAAGAGCATGTCAAATAAGCATCATTGTATTCCTGAAATTCTACACTGGAAATTTAGTAAATTGGAGGAAAATACTTTTATTGTTGCTCAAATAATTCGTTTATCAAATTCTAAATCTGTGTCTCTTTCTTAAGACACTTTTGATATCAAGGTTCCCAAAAACGTTATGAGTTGGTTGAAACTAATGGAGTTTTCTTTGTTAATAGCACGTTGGTTCCTTTCCCAGGCCATTATGTCTCAATATGCTTTTTGTATCCAGCAACGACACTTGTCAACCTTGTGTCCTACCACAGAGTGCCTCACTTAAGAATGGATTTAGTGCCTTATAACTTAATGCTACAAAAGCAAAAGTAAAGCAGAGGATATGGGCTATATAAAATGGTGAAAAAGGTATAACATTTGGTGTAATGGGAAGAAGAGGGAAAAGACAAAGGAGACACCTACAGAATGAGGAGTTCCCAGATATAAAGTTTGTCCAAAGCAATATTAAGATATGTATTGCTCAATGTGCAGCATTATTTGCCTGCAAGCTAGGTAGTCATGCATTTAACTCCCACATCAGGGTCTGTTCTTCAACCCACTAATGACGCTATAACAAAGTAAGCACTAAAAATGTATTGATGAAAGCTACACCTTTCATAACAACATTAAAAAACCAGCATGTTGCACTCATTTTCAAGAACGTATTAAATAAAACTGAAATTTCTTCAGACTTACAAAATATATAAAAATTATTTACTGAAATAATTATTAAAGTTGGCATGATGCTGTTCTCACATAAATGCTGGTGTCACAACCTAGGCTTACAAGATACATGCATTCAGAACAAAATAAAATAAAAACTCTTAAACAGTTTGCCCATGGCCAAAAAGTCAGTCGGTGATACTGATAGGAACAGAATAGTTTACATCTGGTTATGCAATGAGGTAATAGTTAATGTACAGACAGGTGACACAGCTAGTAACAGCAGCACAAATGCAGATCATAACTTAAAATTGTACTATTTAGAAAACTGATAGACAGGAATATCACCATAACTTTCTAAAATGCTTACTTTAAACAGGCTCTAAATATAACTGAATGGTATTATAAATATGTACGATTATTTCTGTTTCAGCAACCCCTCATATATGTAACTTCTACATCCATTAAAAGACGAGCTGGCATAGAAAGTTGACATTAACAACCATGATTAAAGGGTCAATGAGAGATCCAATTCTGATCAATGTGCATTGTGTTTTAAAGCTGACGTAACATTTATAATAACGTTAAATGAAATCAACTTTTATTGTTGATCTTTCTTTGATCTAGTAGAGTTGTGCTGTCGTTAGACTACTACCATGGGCACAAAACTACTACTAAGCTATGACCCGTCCCCCAAAAGAAAGTGGACTACTGATGAAGAACGTTTCATATATTAGTATTCTTCAGTGCTAATGCTGGTGCACAGTTATCAGCATAACCCAATATGAACGGAAGTTGCACAGTAACAGCTGCTACTTGATAGTCCCATTGTCTTTCCTCAAGATAAGCATCTTTCAGTGTAGGCAAGATTTCACTCTTTGGTTGAGATGCTAGAATTGACTGGAGAAGGGTGCTCCCAGTCATTAGTTATGTTGAGGGAGAGAAATGAATACATGTAGCTAAATCTCATGATTTTATCACTGGTGTCACAGCTTCACCAAAACACCCTGAAGCAAAACACAAGCGGTTCCTCCCTAGGTCTAACATAATGCAATGAGAAGGAACTGATATGGTTGTCATCTGTTTTGATAACTTACAGCACTACCCACAGTCTTTAAAAAAATACTGGAGCCCATTGTTTTGAACCCATGCTATCTAAATTTCAGCCCCCATGAGTTCTCATGAATAACTGGAAACCATAATATACGTGGCTATGAACCATGCACAAAAATTGTAGATACACATCTATTTCATAAGTATGATAGTTTCCTATTGCTACATATTCTTTTGAAATCTTTTTAAATTAATGATGTACTCATACCTGATTCACACATGTCCTTTGTGATTTACAGCAGAACTACACATTAAGTTCCAGGATAATTTTAAAAAGATTTTTTTCTTTGCCAAATGTAACTGCTAGAATTGCATTTTACAGGGAATAGCAGAACAAGGTGAGGAGCTTTTTTAAAACTTGCCCCTTTCCCATTTGGAATGACTACCATTAAGTCACTTTTATTCTCCTGGGGAAAAATTAGGGGTATTTTTTTAATCTAAAATAGGAAAAAAGTATGCTGCAGCTGAGGAAAAATATTACTGACAAAGGTGTGAAGAAGTATCAAGGAAGAGCTATTAACATAGCAGTCAGAAGTGAACTAAATAGGAAAGTGCTTGATTTTCCCTTGGACATGCATAGAAAGACAAAGCTCCGAAGAGGATATTTCAGCACCAAAATTTTGGAGCAGCAATAGCTCATAGTTGGATCATATCATATTGAATACTGCTGAAACTGAACCTGGCATAATTATTTCACTTGCTGGCACCAAGGCATTCTGAAGCTGTGTGCCTACAAGGAACCAAGGTCCCAGTAGCTCTGCTGCCATCTTCTAATGCCCTTTTGAAAGGATGCCATACCGCTCTTCATTAAGTGGCATTTGACACACATTTGGGGGGATGAGGATATTCCTTGTTACTCATCCTACAGACCACTGTTGGAAATAACTTCATAATGTTCTGAAGTTTGTTTGTGGGCACAGAACATATATGTATAACTGAATAGATGCAAAAAGGTAGTTCAACCTTTAATAAATGCATGACAGTCAGATAGGGCAGGCCTCATTTCCATCATACCAACCCAAATTTCCATCACACCAACCCAAACAGCAAACAAACAGAAAAGATAGGCTGGCCTGGTCTGGTGAAAGTTGTTTGAGCTAGCAACACCTAATCTTCAGTTGTAAATTATATAATAATTATTTGATTAACAACTGTGGGATTAGAGAGCCCTGAAGGCATTATTTAGATATTGTTCTGAAAACAAAATGTCTACAAATATCAATAAAACTTAAATAATTTCCTTTGGAACGGCCGCATACCCACTAAATAGCTGTATGAAAAGTGACTATAAAAACGACCAAGTTTGGTCATACAAATAATTGGAGGTTATTTTTGATGACAAATTATGATGGAAATTGAATGATGAATCTATTCTAGTGAAGGCCAAAAGGGAGATTGGAGCAATTATAAAAAAAAATTGTGATTAGAGTGCAGTATATTACTGCAGCACATTAAATTATTTACCACTATGATTACTTATCAGCTTCTGAACACAGCACCAGTTTGGGTGCAAATGGCTACTCCTATCAAATTAATTCAATTCAAATTCCCAAGAACAATTCTTGAGGTGCTTGGATGAGTACTCTCTATGGCCCTTAGATTCGCAACTGATGTTACATCACTTATACATTTTCACTTCCTAGCAGATTTTAGATTTAGAATCCAACTTTTGTTCATCAGTGATTAGAACAATTTTCTTGGCATCCTAATGACTGATTCTTATACTCCAATTTGGTTCAACCCAACAGATGAGAAATTGACCACTTTTGATCTTCACCTCCCTTTGTAAAATCTATGGGGTTAAGCAAAACTTATTTAGCAATAAATGGGCACATAAGGGACACTGATTTCCAAGAAACACTCATGGTAAATCCCATGGTATTTGCTCTCCCAGATCATTTAATGTAGCTCCAAAGATCCCACATCAACATGTGCATTACCTATCTATAGTAACAGTTCTAAGATATTATCATGAATTTATGTTAACTAGATTTAACATGCTATCATAGGCACTCCTGGCAGGAAGATATAAAAATATTTTATATAATTGTAGATTTTGTTGCCCTGTTAAGCTGATTGAGACATTAGCTCATATATTTTTCCACTGCAGATTCTACGTTCAGGGATCCTTGGATGTATTGGAACCTGTGTTGGCTGATAGGAAATTATTCTCCAAGCAGAAGACTATCGAAATCTTACTAGCGGGATTTGACCAAGGAACTAGTGAATAATTTATTCTGAGGACAGTAAAATTTTATGTAGATAACTAATTTTATGTTAGTGTTTTATCTGTTTTACTCTTTCTGGGCTGGAATAAGGACTGACTGATCTTAGGTTGCTTTTATAATAAAAACACTCCAAGAAGCTATTCTACTGAAGCTGGTTCAGATAAAGGTTCATAAATAGCATTTCATACCTAGGTACAATAACATCTCCAGATCAAGACTTTATACAAAAACTTTGTTGAATGTGTTGGTTTTAGATTAAGCCTGTAGGTCAGCTACTGACTACGGTTAAGTAACAAATAATATACTTCAGACAATGAATGCTTATCAGACATAAGATTCAAACAGGGACATGATCATTTGCAAGTCAGTCTCTAGGTAATGTGAGAACTGCGGTGTGTATATTTTCATATTTAATGAGGTACATTTAAATAATGCCGATGATGTAACAAGAAATGTTAAACATAATAATTAAGAGCTACAAATTACCAGGTCCCTATTAGAATATTGCATCTGATAAGCATTCACTGAGTGTCCTTAGACAAGTTTCACAACTCCATTTGCAAAATGAATGCAATAATAATGATATTTGCCAAGTTGTTGAACAGATTACAAGGAAATGCATGTAGAGTAGAGTTATTTTACAGGCAGTGGGAGACTGGGTATGGTGGTGGAGGGAAACATAGAAATTGAGACAGCAGTCAGTGATGATGTCACGCTTCTCTAGAAATCATTGCAAACTCTACATGATGTTTCCAACAATTCCTAGAGAGGACTGAAGTCACATCCACCAAGAACCAGGGAAATTATACCATTGGGATGTCTTACCATTCCAGGGATGTCATACCATTGGTCCAATGCCTTTTAAAAAAATTTTCCTACTGCCACTCCAACCGGGGGGCAGGAAACAGGAGCAGGGAATCGCTTGAATGGGTTTTGGAAGCCATGATGTAAAATGTTTTAAAAACTAAGAGTGTTACAGAAATTATAAATACCATATTTACCCTACAGGAACACAACCCTGAATGTAAGATGACCATCCCTTATATGCAAAAAGTTTTTTTAATTACTAGGATAGTCTATTTATCACTCAATCAAAGGACATTTATAAATGATCCACTGATGGATAGATATCAGAGGTTACTACTCACCCTGACTTCATATTCATTATCTGAATAATCCACAGTCTGGCAAATATAGCTGTACCCTCGAGCTTTTGATGCCATAAATAGCTGAAAATATTAAGTTCACAAATTAATCTTCCACAAACAACAATTATTCAAGAAACCAAAACAATGGAAAACAATATTTACTAAAATGTTGAATTTGTAGAGGAATATTTCTTCACATAGGGCTGTAGTTTCACTCTCTTTCCAGTCATGCTCCTCCTGTTATACCAGGTATGGTAATACATAGCAGGCCAGTCATTTCAGATAGTTATCCTCACATGCGTAAATGTAAATTAATTAATACAGAGTTGCCAGAAGTCTAATTCTTCCCCATGCTCCTAGCACTCAGTTATTCTTAGCTGTAGCAGGAATAGAGTTGTGTACAGTGTCTTCATTGAGACTGGCTACTGGATGCTACAAGCTAAGGTATAGTAAGGTCTTGGATCTACCTGGTTAGAAGATGTCTGACAAAGCAGTTCCAGCTTGAGAAATTCTCTATAGCAATGTAGGAGTATGTGTGGTGGTTATAGAAGTGTCCCTTCTGAAGTCACTCTGTATCTTACTCTCTCTATAAAAATTATGCAGGATAATTATGCCTGCAACTCAAATATACTAATTTAACAACAGGTCTATCTAGAGTTACTACAGGCCCGGATAAAAATATCCTGTCCCTTTAACAGACATTTAATGTGTAGAAATGGGTAGCTGAACCTTTTCTTGGCATGGAAGTAAATAGTATCACTGATAAATAACATTCCACTAAACCTCTGTTAAAGGGGAAAAACATTTTTCTTTGGGCCTGTTAGCAACCCTACATCTATCACTTCCTAGCATTCAGAACTAAACCCAAGATACAGTCAGCTGCAGTTCTGAAAATATAAAGAAGACTTATACTGTCAATTACTGACTTAACTGTCTGTCCAATTTTCTGCACCTCTCACACATGTGTGTAGGACCCATTCAGCAAAAGTTGATGGAAAAATTATTGTCTATAACAAATCACTGTCCGTAAACATAAACTGCTTGGAAATTTTTTTTCACCAACCCTGATTTAAAAAATATATGATTCAAGAAGCAATTATAACATTAAATGACCCTCAAGACTTTAACGTCAGAATTCCAGTTTACTGTTCTGTAATGAAAAATAATCTTAATGATCAAAGTATTTCATTTTTGCATGTGTCTGTTAGGAACCAGGATTAAGCCTGAATTGTTTAAAACACTTTGAATACCTCATTTACAGTAAACCCTGCTCTTACTGTGCCTAGGGCTCACTCATTAGAAGTACTGAGACATTCGTACAGTTCTTGCTCGGTTGGTTGAATCAGATGGTTGCTGGTGTTCCAAAAAAAGGCCTTCTGGGTGACAGTTGTGCACTCAGTGTGAGGTTGCAGGCATTCTAAACTTTATATGAAAATTTACACCACAAATTATATGCAAGATAATATGGACTCAGTACATACAGACTAGTTTGCCACACATTTCTTTGGATTCAATGAAAGTTAAAGCTAAAATATAACTAAATTCCACTTGGAATTACTCTTTGAATTTTGCTTTAACTTATTTTCTTAAAAGCTCACCATAGTAAACATAACATAACATTTGCCTTTTTCTAAAAAAAGCTATTTAGCACTATTGAGAGCAAATATATAACATAAACACAACACACTAATTTCAGTTCCAAATCAGTCCAGCTATAAAGATGAATTCAATTCTCAGTATACATAAAGAGAATCATCATATGATTATTTAAGTGATGTAATTAAAATTCTGAACTGTAAGTAGCCAATTAATCCATGTACAGGAAAATCAGTAGTACCTCTTTGAAAATATAGAAGTTCAGTAGAACCATTCCAAAGTTGTAAATAATCAACAGTGATCGCAACTGGAAAGGCTCCCTTGTCTTCATCCATTTGGGGCCCAGCCAAACAATGAGGAGGTAAATAGTGCTTATAGTCAGTGTTGGAAATGGAGAATGCATCAAGGGCCAGTTATCAACCCGTTTGTCTAGAGGAAAACAGAAGAAAATGACTCAACAAGTTTTCACGCAACATTTTCATTTAAATAACTGTGCATTACAGTATAACTGCTGCATAAATAATGAGTCAGTTAACTAACATGTTCTGTCTTTGCAGCTTAGCAATGACAATGAAATGAATACAATGAAATGTAATGAATGAAAATTACATTACGGAAAATTCTAAATTGATAATATCAATCTTGCATTTCCCATAGTGAGAATAAATGACAAACCTGCTAAAAATAATGAACAAAAACAGATAATGGCTCCATTTTTGAGGAAACCCAGTTTTCCTTGGGTGACCATCAAGCACACTGCTACCAGCGCCTTGTCTAATTCCATCAGATTTGCCTAGAGTGCTGGGTTCAAGATCCCCATATTTGGGTAATCCTATTTGCATGTTATGATTTTTTCTTCCTGGTAACCAGCACAAAAATGCTGAGGAAAGATTTCAAAAACCATGTATTTTCTCATGCCTGAGATTACTCCAAAGTTGTCTGTGAGAGAAAAAAAATGGAGCAACACCCTGTGCCCTCTATTCACTGGTTTTGTACTTCCAGCAGTGCATACACTTCTTTCAATTCAATAAAAGTGAAAATAGAAGCACAGGAGTATCATGTTTGTACTTTTCCTGCCTAGTCTTGACAAAAGCCACACACAGAGAGGGTGTTTTAGCCTAAGGTGAAATGAACAGTTCTCCCAATCAGCTGAACTAAGGTGCAAGCTAGACATGACTACATCCTTGCACCTGTCCCATGGACACTGTAGCCATTTGACAGTGACTTCAAAATGCTGATCAGGCCCACAGCAGGTTGGACGGAGGTGCTCTTGTCTTTCCACACACACCTTTTCAAGTGTGGGAACAGCCACAAACACTGAGACCCAGGATTGTTTCAGCACTTGAAAAGGTAGTGGTGGTGAGGATAACAGCTCTATATGGGACAGATTCTAACTAGCATTTCAAAATCACTTTCAAATGACTATGGTGTCTTCATTTCAATAAAACTGATCATCAATGAAGTGTGAAAAGGACTGCAGGCTTAAAGTCTTATCCTAGCTTACTCAGAAGTAAATCATGTTCATTTAAATGAGGGTAGTTAGTATCCAAATAAGCATGCAGAGCACTACATCTTTAAATCTCAAATATCTCCCAACAACACAGTTTTTCTGCACAGAAATCCACCAGTGGTACGTCAAAGTGCACTGAAGGACGCAGCCCAAACACACAATCGAGCAGAGGCTAATTCTGCAATCAATGGCTGGATTCAACCTAGACTGCAAACAGTTAAATAAAATTGTCAGTATATTTGAAAATGCAAAAGGAACTGGCAACTTTCAACAAAATGAACAGATATCAAGTTACAGATATCAAGATATCTAGTGTACCTGGCACCAGAATAGGAAAACTTTACAAATTCATGATCAATGCTTTAAGAACATCTAGGTGTCTGCATTAGAAGAAGAAGAAGAAGAGTTTGGATTTCTATCCCCCCTTTCTCTCCTGCAGGAGACTCAAAGGGGCTTACAATCTCCTTGCCCTTCCCCCCTCACAACAAACACCCTGTGAGGTAGGTGGGGCTGAGAGAGCTCCGAGAAGCTGTGACTAGCCCAAGGTCACCCAGCTGGCGTGTGTGGGAGTGCACAGGCTAATCTGAATTCCCCAGATAAGCCTCCACAGCTCCACAGGAGGCAGAGCTGGGAATCAAACCCAGTTCCTCCAGATTAGATGCACGAGCTCTTAACCTGCTGCTCCCATTGTAGCAAACAACAATGTTGTCTGTGGCCCTTTCCCCACTTACCTTAAGCCCCGCGCTACTCGAGGAGAGTAGGTCCCTCGGCATCTCCCTTTAACTGAGAGAGGGCGGGCTACAGCGCGAGCCAGCCTGACGCTGCTTTTTTTCGTTGTCGCTGCCTCTCAGCTGCAGGCATTCCTGGCATGCTCTTTCAAAGGGCACCTTTTATGACCCCGCCAAGAGAGCCGGGGTCGGGACGCCTCGAGCGCTGATACAGGGATGCTTCGCTGCTGGGAATTGCACGCAGCAACCCTCGGAAAAGGGTAAGTGGGGAAAGGGCCTATATGAACAAATTATAAAACAGAGCCATGACAAATATGTAAAATTATATATGGTAAAGAGAAAATAAATTGGTAAGACTTTTTCTTCTCTTTGTTTAATAGTAGAAATCAGGGTAATCTTATGGGCTGTAAATTCAGTATGGGCCAAAGGAAGCTATTCTTCACAGTACACATAATGAAATTCTTAAATTCACTGCTACAAGATGTAGCTACGGCTAGAGACATTCATGGAAAATAAGTATATCAATAATCAAATGAATAGCACTTGTTGAGAGGCAACAGAGGGTGAAAAATGCTGCCTTCATTTCAGTACCAGATTAACCTACCATGTTTCTCCGAAAATAAGACAGTGTCTTATATTAATTTTTGCTCCCCAAGATGCGCTATGTCTTATTTTAAGGGGATATCTTATTTTTCCTCTCCACAGCTGCATGCTCTGGTGTTCTGCTTGATGGGCATGCTTCCAAACAAAAACTTTCCTACGCCTTACTTTTGGAGGATGTTTTATATTTAGCATTTCAGCAAAACCTCTACTACGTCTTACTCTCAGGGGATGTCTTATTTTTGGAGAAACAGGGTAGTAGCAAAAGTAGAATATGTTATATGGTTCCTGCAAGCTGCTGGGTGAAATCAGCATCTTACCATATTTTCACAATCTGGTAACACTTTTGTTTACATGTCAGGGGAGCATAATGCTGCATCCTACATGCTATGGCAGTGATGGCGAACCTTTTCGAGACTGAGTGCCCAAATTGCAACCCAAAACCCACTTATTTATCGCAAAGTGCCAACACGGCAATTTAAACTGAATACTGAGGTTTTAGGAAAAACAGTTGGTTCCGAGGCGCATGTTACTCAGGAGTAAGCTTGGTGAAGCAACTGTGCAACACTTCGAATGGGTGAATCAAGGCCCTAGGAGGGTTTACTCAGGAGGGTTTACTCAAGCCCCATTGCCAGCAACCAAGTTTACTCCCAGGTAAAGGAACATGCCCAGGCCAGCCTAAGTGTGTGTGTGGGGTGATTTTCTGCCCCCTCCCACATGATGAACTCTGTGCACGTGTGCCCACAGAAAGGGCTCTGAGTGCCACCTCTGGCACCCATGCCATTGGTTCGCCACCGCTGTGCTATGGGTTCTCTCTGTGTGTGGGCATATCTTGGCTCCTTGGTGTGACGTGTACACTGGTGTGGTGTCCTTTGTGCTATCTCCCACGATCCCACAGTATGGATGGATTCTGCCCAACAAAAATATAATATCTGTTTTGATCTGTTTTGCTAAATATCTGTTTTGGCATACTGTGTTCCCACAGTGTGAGAGAACACAAGTGTCACCAGCCAAAACAAACACTTTCCCCACCTGCTGCACAGAGCTTTTGTCAGTTTTCCAGTTGTGCCCATCATTTTGTGTGCTGCTGCAGAGATTCTCTGTGACTCTGCCATTTGGGGAAGGTTTACCACAGAGGTTTCCTCTGCTTGCAGCTCAACCGTGTGTGATTTCTCTGTAAAAAGTAGCTGAAGAAAATTACACAGCAATCCCATGTACGTGTCATTTTTCCTTTTTTTGTTTTGAGGGGAATGTCTGCGAAGCTATTGTGACACAACTATGTGCACATTGCAGCTTCTCTAATCATGTCACTGTAGCTTCGCAGACATTCTCCTCAAAACAAAAAAAAGGGGAAATGACCTGTGTGCAGGATTGCTAGGCAAAACAAACTTTATTCATCTACTTTTTAACAGGGAAATCTCACATGAATGAGCTGCAAGCAGTGGAAACCACCCTGGGCAATCTTCACAGAGAATCCTCTGCAGCACACAAAATGGCGGGTGAGAGTAATGAAAATGAAAGTAAGAGGTTTGGGCAGGAGAAATAAAGTGTTTCCAGCCTGCTTTTGTTTGCTCAGCAGGCAAGAAACATCTTCAACCTGGGTTGGGGGAAAAAGATTGCTAGTTTAGCAATTTTTTAAAAACCCAGGTTGTCAAAAATAAAATGGACTGACATTGTTTTGGGAAAGAGAGCTATGCGTTCTTCCCCAAAATGTTTTTTATCATGTTTTCAGGATGTTATATTTATGCTGTGTGGAATCCACCATAGACTGTCACACTGCTGGAGCGTATGCCTGCCCCACAGTGACCATGCAACATGGGTCCCTTTATAACATATGCTACAGGCCCTGCACTAGCTTAATCTGGCCCTGATTCATATCTGTTCGAAGGTAGTTTTGGGCTACAGGAGCAAACATGATGCTGGTCTGAGCCAGTAGAAATTATTATACATTTTTATATTCTTGAAACAGGAAATCTGTATTGTCTTCTGATTTGACAAATAGCAATACAAATTATGGCACAGCAAAAATTAAGGTCTTTTCCCAAGATCATTTCAATTAGTGAAACTTTCCTAACAGCTGCTCTCAAGCACAGTCCAAACGACTCTTGCCATATTTCCCAATTATTTTTAGAAAATCTCTCATTTAAGGAACAGAGAAGGGTGTTTTTTTTAATCTGGAAGAGGTAGAGTTGCCAACTTCCAAGTTGGCCTGGAGATCTCTGAGTATTATAATTGAGCTCTAGACTACAGTTCCCCTGGAGTAATAGGCTTTTGGAGAGTGAATTCTATGCTACTATGCCTCACTGAGCTCTCTGCCCCCTCCAAACCCCAAACTTCCCAGGTTCTGTCTCCACATTTCTAGGAATTTTCCAACTTGGAATTTTCAATCCGGGGGGGGGGGGGGAGAGAGAGTAATCAGGTTTAATTGTTCTTCATTAGAATATACTGCCAACTATTTTATTTATTCCAACAATCTATCTGCCTGCTTTTCTTCCACACAGAGGTACCCAAGCCAGGAAACAAGAAGTAAAAATAATACTAAGAATAAAACTAAATGCAAAAGGCCAAGATAGGTTTTTTGCCAATTGCTGCTAGTAGAAAATGTCATGAATGACAGAAACATCCTATACAGTTAACAAGGAACCTGTTGGCCTTCTAGTAAGTTAAGTTAAGCAGCTCTTACAAAAACTGAGATACAAGACAATGGTACTGAGTGCAGCATAGCACAGAGTAAAAGAGATAACCTGAGGGCAAGACCCAGGATAACCAACTCCTCAACAACAATCAAAAAGAAGTTATAGAAACAGGTTTGTGGAAAACACTATAAAAGTTAAGGTGCTCAGATACCACGAGAGCCAGTGTAGTTAGAATATTCTACTAGAATATAGAAGTGCAAGCTTAATCTGCATGTTGTCATGTTATTGTCAGGTAAAATGGAGAAAGGAGAACCACATACCGTATATACTCGTGTATAAGTTGACCCACATATAAGTCGAAGCACCTAATTTTACCCGTTTAAGTGAGTTAACTTAGCTGAAGGAATGTCCTATAGTTACAGAAGGACCATGTATATATTTTAGTATTTAGTATTTTAGTACCAGTGTCTATAATTGTGAGCAATAATGGGCAAATTTTGTATGCTGATTTTGTATGTTTATTTTATGCCAATAAAGGCTTGTGACTGACCTAATTTTACCACAAAAAACTGGGAAAACTTATTGATTCACGTATAAGTCGAGGGTGGGAAATGCAGCAGCTACTGGTAAATTTCAAAAATAAAAATAGATACCAATAAAATCACATTAATTGAGGCATCAGTAGGTTAAATGTTTTTGAATATTTATTTCAAAGAAAAACAGTAAACTAGCTCTAGTAAGCCCCTGATTCTCCCTTTTAAATGGACTCCAGAAAGGAGGGGGGGTGGTGTGATTTAAAGGGAGTAATCTGGGGAAATTGTGAGGGGTGCCTGTCAGGGGGGAGGGAATGTTTATGTTAGCTTGGTACTCAACATTTCAGAGTATCTTTAGGAGACTCCCTCCTGATTGATTACCAGCCAGTGGTTTGGGTGGGAAGTTTGGTTCAGGGGTCCAAAGATATGGACCCTCAAAAGGTCCATCTACTATTAGCTTCCATTGGAAACAATAGGGGATGGGGCACCCCCTGGGGAGGGGGTCCATAACTTTGGACCCCCTGAACCAAACTTCACCAAACCTGGCTGGTATCATCAGGAGTGTCACCTGATGATACCCTGAAATTTTGGTGCTGCTAGCCTAAAAACTACGTCCCGGGCAGCCAACAGAGTAAAAACCCTAAAATATTTTTTTAAAATACACCTCACTTGCTTATAAGTCGAGAGAGGCTTTACAAGCACAAAAAATGTGCTGAAAAATTCGACTTATATGCGAGTATATATGGTACATCACCCAAAACTCAAAGAGCATACAGATTGTTTTAGATGGCTCTTGTATCAAATTATAGTAAGAACACAAAACAGTCTCTCTTGTTCTGTCACAGGCATTAAAAACTGTTTTCTAGGCAAAACGGATAACTCCAATATGATGCCGGCCTGACCACAAAAGACATACCTCAGTGAAAACTATACCTACTTTCTTATTCCTCCAGATTCTTATATTAGGTTAAAGTACTGCATTATTATGTTAAGATACTGCAGAAGAACAGAAAATCTTCTGACAGAACATATACAGCTAAATGTATGCATTCTTATCCTTTAACATAACTTTATTATAAATATAAGTTGTTTAAAAATAATTCATATTGGCTAAACACCATGTCCATCAAGTCCAATATCCAGAATTTAACAATGACCACAATTAAAAACTTTGCAGAAGTATTGAAATAACATGTACAACTCTACACTAACCTAACAAATCAAGACACTGTTCGGCATGTCTCAAAGACCAATAAAAGCATCATTTTGCACTTCTGCTAATTAAGCTGTTGGTTTCAATAGAACATATACTTATATGCTTCATTAATATTTGAATAAGTTGTTAGCTGCATTTGTAGTTAAAGGAATTTAAGCACATATTTACCTTCTCCTATATTAATATACAATTTATTGTTGCTAAAAAAAACCCCTGAAGAATCACAAACCTATATGCAAATTTCTAATTATGCCTTAACTCAACACGAATTTTTCTCATTTTCCTCACCTGTATGTTTTTGTTTCTTTGGAGGGGGAAGAGGTTCTCTTTCACATGTGTTTGCTCCCTCTAGTGGTCAATTTGATATTATAAAAGGGAACTTACAAGCGAGGAAAATTAGAATACCCATGCAACAGCACAATCACTGTAACGTAAAAGTATATCACAGTGGCAAAATAGATGGGCCAATTACTCCCAATGTGTTTGCTGCATGGTGAAGGTGAATGTGTGCTGTGGCAAGATTTCTTGTATGGATATATTTCCTCTAGCCCTGCTTTCACTTTCCACTCTCTCTGTGGCAGGTAAATTCACTTATAGCATGAATTTAATTTTGCTTTGCTGCCTGAGCGGGTCAGATTTGCCAGTAGGCACTGCTTTGCCCCATACCTCTTCTCTCCACCCACAGCCAACCTGCCTAGTCTTACCCCCCACATTCCCTCACACTGCTTTGCATGCTTCCCCCTCATCTTCCTCCCTGCTGTGACTACTTCCCACTTCTTGTCCTGCTGTATCACTTCTATTGCCCACTCTAGTATATTTCTATATTTTAAAAAATTAAATAACTATATCAATACTTTGATAAATCACTACTAAGACTAAAAAAATGTAAAAATAATAAGTCTAAACATCCAATTTGCCCCTGTAATAGATCAACAAACGGGGATGTCTCCAGCATTGTGGTTTTATACACAAGCAATTAGTGATTCCAGACCACACTGAGAAAAGTTTAGCAAATGGCAGATCACGTTTTGCAGTTTGTATGCCATCATTACTGCCCCCTCACTTCCCGCTATAAAAGACAATCAGTGTTTGGACAAAGTGTACAGATGCTGCATTCAAGACTTTTTGCTTTTCCCCGCCTTTTAATGTCAATATATTGATCTGTCAATAGATTGATATATCTATCGATAGACTGATGGATCAATATATCAATCTATTGATAAAATTAAAGATAAAAACAAAAGATTATATTAAAAATTAAGAAGAATGCATGTGTGAAAGAAAACCTGCGAAACATCACGCCCGCCAGATGAAAACAAAAAAAAATAGCTGATGAGTAATGCCTGCCTACTGTGGACAGGGTGGTGGATAATAATGCTGAACATGCCCCGAAACAAGGACTCCCCGGCCAATTCTCTTTGAAGTTGTGGGAATCTTGCCATATGTAGTGTACTTCAGCCTCGGAACCTGATCTGAGAATTAAATGAAACAGAATTACATGCTTAACCTGAATGGATCGTTCAGGCTGTGCTTGGGCTAGATATTCTCTCCATTTGACAGTTTCAACTTCTGACAGCTCTAAATTGGGAGACTATGATACAAACAAGTTGAAACCTAGGACAAGCGGTCAAAAAAGAGGAGAGACATCTATTGTAGTCCACTTGGAAGTTCCTTGATACAGTCCTTCCTTATGATAAACAAAGATATACACAGAAATCCACACAACTTTTTCGGATTCTGAAAGAACTTTCTTCTAACCTCCATCCCTCCCCAAAATAAGCATTGTACTTGTACTGAGAATCATCAAGAAGAAGAGTTTGGATTTATATCCCCCCTTTCTCTCCTGTAGGAGACTCAAAGGGGCTTACAATCTCCTTGCCCTTCCCCCCTCACAACAAACACCCTGTGAGGTAGGTGGGGCTGAGAGAGCTCGGAAAAGCTGTGACTAGCCCAATGTCACCCAGCTGGCATGTGTGGGAATGTTCAGGCTAATCTGAATTCCCCAGATAAGCCTCCACAACTCAAGCGGCAGCTGGGAATCAAACCCGGTTCCTCCAGATCAGAGTGCACCTGCTCTTAGCCACTATGCCACTGCTGCTCAAGAAGAACTTACAATAAATGACTGCTGAAAATGGTAGGCACCACAATAAAATTTCCAGGTGCCCTGGTGCTTGAGATTCATTGAGCCTTGTCTTAATCCCAAATACTTTCATCCCCAAGAGATATTCTTAAGCATTTCATCTTAAAGGATCCTAGCCAGATCAAGCTGTCATCTCAATATTTTTTGCATAACCAAGATTAATTAACTGATACTTAACATAATTCCCATAAGGACCTACAGTGTACCACTCCACAGGTTATAAGCATGTTCCTATGACATCTTTTGTCCGAGCTGTTAAGATTTAAGAATGTAAAAAGAGTCCTACTGGATCCGATCAATGGTCCATGTAGTCCAGGGCCCCCAACCTTTTTGAGCCTGAGAGCACATTTGGAATTTTGACATGGCATGGTGGATGCAGCAACAAAACAGATGCCATAAGATTGATGTCCTCAGCGATGGAGCCAGTCACAAAATGATTGCCACAGCTTAACTTCAGTAACACAGTGCAGATCCATGTATTGTGGTGGCACTGCTACAAGAACAATTTTTCAAAAAAAAATCTGCACAGCTGAGCTCACTTCCTAAAAACACTTGACAGGCACCATGGTGCCCATGGGCACCGCATTGGGGAGGCCTGATCCAGAAAAACATCCTTTTTTTACACAATAGCAAACCAGCTGCCCAGGAGAGCCCACAAACAAGGCATAGAGATCAAGGCCTTCTCCTGATGTTGCCTCCTAGCATTGGTATTCAGAGGTTAGTGCCTCTGAATGTGGAGATTCCTTTTAATCCCTATGGCTAGTTGTTAATCTCCATTGGCCGTGCTCTATGTTTCAAATACTGCATGTCTGTCACTTTGTAAAGACACAAGTTATTGCTAGAGGGACCAGATTTCCTACTGTAGTAGAACAGAGACTTCCCACTTCCACTCTCACTGCAGCATCAGGGGAAAAATTGAGGGATAAAAATGATGTTGCAGCAATATCATAACATCATTTTCCAGACATGATGCCACATGTCATAATGTTCTAGCAATCCTACAAACTCTATCGTAAGACTGTAGCAAACTGTGATCACTTCTGGTGACATGGCCAGAACTGATGATATGACATCACACCACTGGCCCTGCCTCCAAAGTACTCTAGTTATTGCTGTCACTCTTACAAATCACCACCGTGTTTTAAGAAGCAGACATTTTTCTCTGCTTTTCAAAAACTGCTGTTATGTCTATACAAGTTTTATATATATGCCCACAGATACTACGTAGAAAGAAATTAGCCTCTTTCGAGGTCAAATATACACAGCTTCTTCATTTCAAAATTCCCAGTGTCTTTACCTGATTAGAACTGACAGAGGGACTGAGTGGTTCAGTGGATTAATGTATTTGTCTTTTAAATCCTGAAACCCAGATTCTAATTTGATCACAAACAAAATGGTGGTATGTTAATAGCTCAAAAATAAATCTATACCTATGACATAAAAGAAGCTGCAAGTTTGCTGAATAACTACAAACCAGTAGTCTGCATATATGCTCAGAAGCATGTTATTCCAAGCTCAACGGGCTTACTCTTAAATAAAATGTGCACAGATTGCAGCCTGCATTTTGCAATAAGAAAGCACAAACAAATACTGATTTTCAGATATTTGAAAAGGAAAAATGAATGTTAACAATGGATGAGGTCAATGGATTTTCACATATTAATAATCCATTCCTTTTGCATAATTAAGAACATCAAAATTACAATGAAATGCTTTAGAAACTTCTACCACTCTTTTCAAAGTGCTGAGTGAGCAATGTAACTCTCCACACCCCCTCCCCCCACCAAGTCACAGCCAACTTATAGTGACCCCATAGGCTTTTCAAGCCAAGCTGATTTAATATTGCCTGTCTCTGCACAGTGATATATCCCTTGGTTGTTTCACATCTGAATACGTCCCAGAATTGACTCAATTTAGCTTCCGAGGTCTTAGAAGATCAGGCATGAGAAGATTGCACTTTATCTTTTACTATTTAGTGCAGGACGGGAAAAATCAGTAAGCATAACCCAGATAGAGTTAAAGCCCCAATTAATTCCGTGTGAGAGCCTAAACATGCATATGATTCTGTAACTAAAAATCAATGGGATTTGAAAGTGCCAAACTGTGATGTGAGTTTTTCATCCTGTCTTTTTCATCCTCAAACAAACTTTGGAAAGAATTTTTTTTGTTTTTAAGTTGTAGGAAATTTTGGTCAATGTCTATTATATAATTTGAAATCGATATTTTGTTTAATTATGACATAAAAAGCAAATTAATTCCTTAGGTATAAACCGCTACTCATTAATTCATCTGGTGAGCCTTGCCAAGTATTATTAGCTACACCTGCTATTTTCAGCACAAGGGCATTACAGGGCCAGTGCAGCACATGTCTCTTGTCCAATCAGCATCTCATCTTCTGATCCCTGCAGCTGCATCCCAGAAGGGGAAATCTTCACTGCGAATAAACCTTACAGCCCTTCCCAAGAACAGTTTTGTCCACAAAGCTAATAAACTAAAATAAATATGGGCTTAGCCTATAGAAAATATTGGTGTTTGCACATCAACAAAAAAGATTTTACATGACTTTAATAGGCATTCTTTAGTCTACCTTAAACTTGATGCTTATAAGAATTTAAATGGCTCAGTTTTAGAACTAATGGACATGGCTCTGTGTACAACGACAGGACAAAACCTTCGTTACACATAGTCGATTCTGAGCTGAGTAAAATACACTGTGGAAAATACAGTCAGTCACAAACATCTGAGAGACTGATAAACACCTTGTAAAGTGAAGTCTCAGATATAACTCAGATATCTATTACAGCTCATTTAATCAATTGCAACATGGTAGGATTCCGTTTCCATCCCCCATCCTCCTGGTCACAAAGTCAATGAGACTTGCAAATTCCAGTATAAAATAAAGAGGCATATGTCTCAAAGTGCATGCATGTCGAAAATAAATTCCCATTTATGTGCATATTTTTCTTACATTTTCCCAAATCCTCTCAAAAAGATGGCTATAGATTACTGTTTGCCAACTAAATTATAGGACTAGTCTGTATGGGGTATGAAAACTTGAGACCTATCAGAATTGCAGTTACATGTGTTGAAAATAAAGAGATAATACAATTATTCAAATATAGGTTTGAATACATCAGTATACCAGTACATGGGAAATCCATATTGCTGTTGTTCAAGGATCTACCTGAAATGATAAACAAGGAACTGCATAACCAACTCAGTAACACAAATTATGACTTTCCCCCCACGAATACTCTAGCTTCCAACTTATGCATTCCGCAGAGCCAACAGAAAACTGTAGAGATTCTGTAGAATCTGAAGGGTTGTTATGGCAAAATGCAAAGAAGAATTCCAGTTTTAGATAAAACAGTAAAATATTGTTTTGGAAACCATAAGCAATGGGAAGAAAATAGGTTATTCTCACTTTGAATAGTCTAAAATATTAATGGAAATTCATCAAGAACTTCTTTATTCTGTGCCTAGATTTTGAGGGAAGAACATACCAGGTTTATAGTGCCATCCTAAACACAGTGACATCATTCTAAGCCAGGGGTAGGGAACCTGCGGCTCTCCAGATGTTCAGGAACTACAATTCCCATCAGCCCCTACCAGCATGGCCAATTGGCCATGCTGACAGAGGCTGATGGGAATTGTAGTTCCTGAACATCTGGAGAGCCGCAGGTTTCCTACCCCTGTTCTAAGCCCATTGAAACCAGTGAACTTAGAAGGGTGTACATAAGAACGTAAGAACTAGCCTGCTGGATCAGACCAGAGTCCATCTAGTCCAGCACTCTGCTACTCGCAGTGGCCCACCAGGTGCCTTTGGGAGCTCACGTGCACGAGGTGAAAGCAATGGCCTTCTGTTGCTGCTGCTCCTGAGCACCTGGTCTGCTAAGGCATTTGCAAACTGAGATCAAGAAGGATCAAGATTGGTAGCCATAGATCGACTTCTCCATAAATCTGGGATTGACTATAAGTGTCCCTGAGGGTGGTCTCCGGTTACAAGAGAACCTCTGAAGCATGCGAACAAGTGGCCTTGACATGCACCAGTAGAACACTACACATACACCTTATGTCCAGTCATTCCTTCCATCCAGATCTCTTAATAAATCACTCTACAAACACTTCATAACTCTGATTGTCAGAACAGTTTTTCCACAGACATAACACTTGACTGGTACCTATCCTGGTGGTTAAAGTAGGCTAATATTTCACCAGCAGGACAAGTCAACTGAACCACTCATTACATTTGGTTCGTGGGTTGACAGAAAGTGGCTGTTGTGAAATAATTAAATCAGGATTAAGCAAATATGTGACAAATAGTTCTGCAACAGTGTGGCACAGTCAGTGTTTTCATTGAGGTCAGAATCTGGAGCAGAACTCCAGGGGTCTGTCTCATCAGTTTACCAAAGGTAGATATCTGTATATGTATACCTGTGGCTCAGTACAACAGAGCAGGGCATTTGCTTCTGGAGAAGTACTCCTCAACCATATTCTATAGTGACTGTATCTGATGTCAAGTCACAGCCGACTTATGGTGATCCAATAGGGTTTTCAGGCCAAGAGACATTTGGAAGTGGTTTGCCATTGCCTTCCCATGGAAGGGCCAACCCTGCTTAGCTTCTGATGTATGATGAGATTGGGCTAGTCTGGGCCATCCAGATCAGGACCTAAACCAACTTGTCATGCATAATTTGCATGACTAAAAACTGGATTGAGGTGAAAGTCTTGCTGGCAGGCAGTGAAATCACGGGTGAGGCAAGCTGGAGAATGTTGACCTTATAACCTGGGCAGTGGGGATATGTCACTATCTCCATGCTATTGGCATGGCTATTGCTGCATTAATTTGTAAGATTAGATACATCTGGCAAAAACAACAGCAATGGTGGCTTCTAACGAGCAGCACAGCTAGGCTGTAATCTTTCTCAGAAAAAGCAACCAACTAAGAACACAGTCTACCAGAAATGAATAAAAGTAGAGCACAATGGCACAATGAAGAACAGCCCAACTGAACAACTTTTATTTTTATACATGGAATTTATTCAATAAAAATTCCAGGCTGTTGTAGAATTCCCAGTCATTTTAGTGGAAATGTAAGTCCCAGGTTACAGCCGTATCTACAAAGCATAAAATATCTGTATCTATATGCCTCAAGGAAGAATGAACATCTAAATCTAAAATATTCTGCCTTTGCTTTTTAAATCTAGCTTTTTCTTGAGCCATGCACCTGACTCCATTTACCTCACATGATGAGAATAAGGAAACCCACACACCAGGAGCTCGGTGTATATGTAGGCCTCTAGAGCAGATGCAATTTGGGTACATATTAAACTCCAGATACAGCAATCTAAATCTTACTCTGAAAAGGCCACATTGTGTAATTAGAGAAAAAGTCATTCTTCAATGAATTTGCTGTTGTCTCACACGCATGGTCATTCAGCTCATTCCATGTTGATATTGTTTCCCATAGATAGAATACCGATTACAATTTCCTTGTTGCGTGATAAGAAAGCCCCCATCTATTGGGAACTGTAAAATATTTTAAAGAATCTAGAACGCACATGAGCTCACATTGCATAGAGAGTTTCATGTGGGTACTTTGTGTTGGTCTGCAGTACGAGCTAGATTTGAATTCAGTAACACCTTAAAAAGAGCTGTCCACAAAATGCTGCCCTCTTACTTCAGTATGACTATAGCGGTATACTGCACACAGGATTTGGTTAAACTCCTGCCTGGAAATGGGTTTTCCACAACATGGAATGTGCACTTTGTGCAAGAACAATGCAGTTTGTTTTCAAAGTTAAATTTTGTATATTTCAAAGTAAAAAGTTCTTCAGATCCTGAAAAGAAAAGCCACTGTCACCTCATTTCCTCGCAGAATGTTCTATGCTAAGTTACTTGTGGGAAACATAATGCTGCTGGGAAAGTTAACAACTTGCAGAACAGAAATCAGAATGCAGGATTGATACTGCAAAAGCAGAAGTCTCATTTTCATACAAGTTCAGCTTAGAACAGGTAGTAGGTAACAAGTGACCTTCCTGGATTTAAGCCTGTCATGAGCTTTCTTGCAAGATGAATCTAGCCAAGATGAATCTGGAAGACAGAAGCGTCTTGCAAAATGTACCACTGATTTCAGCCAACAATGTTTCTACATATAAATTGAAGCCCGTTCCCAACCATGCAACAATGAGACTGATTAAAGTATGTGCTCAGAAACTACAGCTTATGCATTCATAGGGATTTGGCTGGAGAAGTACTTGCTGTATCATCCCATAACAGGTTCTGTGTGTATCAGATGTGGATTCATTTAACTCCTAGTGCTGCTGTGATCCTTTAAAATTCTCAAAAGCTCAAAACAGATGGGTATATTCTTATCATACAATGGGCAAATGTTGCAACAGTAGGAAACAAGGAGTGAGCAAAACAATTTTGCATGTGAGACATCAGAAAATTTAAAAATAACACCTCTATCTCTTGAGTAACACCTTGTGAGCACCACATCAAAACTGATTTGAAAACTTCTACTGGCCACATGACTTATAGTGCATGCGGAGATAGCAAAAGGGCACTAGTGAGAAGGCCCAGAATAGGAATCAGTGCACATAAGGCCCTCTTACCTTTTAATTTACATCAGGTGGTTGATCTTTAAAAATGGTACACGCTCAAATAAAACATCTCTATGAGAAGTTGCAATTGATGTTACCACCCATTACTTTTGTTCACATTTCTCACAATTGTTGACATTTCTCAGTCTCCAGGTATAAGCACCCCATATTCAGTTGTTATGTTAACTCAGTGGAGTTGGCAAAGATTCCCACTTACAACTTCTGTGGCTATCATCTTTTCAGTTATTTTGTGCCAGCTCCTACTAATCCAACATCATTGTTTATTTGCTAATTTGTTTTTGTGTATACTGAATTTTTGTAGAAAACAACTTAGGTTTCTTTCACCAGTTAACTATTCAAATTGAGCACATGGAAGGAAAATTAACTTTCAACATAATGGATCACTGCCAACTGATCCAATAAACATTAATATCCAACTGAGCTTTTGACATTATACCAGATTAATTAAAGTGAACATTTATAAGATTTTTAAAAGCCAGTCATTTACATTATTGTACTCCTATTTTCCAATTTTACTGAGTGAGGCAATTGTCAATATATATAAATTTATAACAGTTGATTGTAAATGTTTATAAGGGACACTAACACAAGAAGTCTGAATAAACTTACCCCACATCATCCCTAATACAATATTCTAATACTATAACAGTTAACTTTCAGCTCTACAACATGGCTACCAAATGTGATATAAAAATCTTCCTTTCTCCACACAAAATCCAGTCCAGTTTCTCAGTGCTAACATATAAGACAAAGTTTTGCAATACCAATACTACCAGCAGCTGTGGCCCACATTGTGCTCTCTTCTGTCTTATGAACTTTCAAATTGCGCTTACCATGAAAAATGTAATTTTCACACATCACATTGCTATCCCAATACTACAAGTTAGGAAACAAATACAGGCTGCAATGACTAAATCCATTCAATTATCCTTGGTGGATTCCACACAGCATAATAATCTGTGGGGATTCTTGGAGATTTTGTCTGCTTGCAGTTCACTGTTTCGATGTCAAAAATAGATGAATACAGTTTGTTTAGCCTAGTGATCCCATGCATAGGTTGTGTTCCCCTTGTTGTTTGTTTGGAGGGGACCATCTGCGAAGCTACAAAAACCCAAATATGTGCCTATTGCAGCTTCTCTAGTCATGTTGCCTAACTTCACCCCATCCAAACAAACAAAGGAATGGGGACGCTAGGCTAAACCAACTGTATTTGTCTACTTTTGACAGTGAAATAACAAAATGGATAAACTGCAAGCAGAGGAAATCCCCATGGAGATTTTTCACAGAGAATCTTCCTGCAGCACACAAAATGGCAGACACGAGCAGTGGAAACGAAAGTGTGAAATTTGGGCAGGAGAAATAAAGAATCTACATTGAGGGGGAAAGATAGCTTGTTTAGCGATTTTTGAAAAACCCAGATTGAGGAAAACATTAGGGGCTGAACTTGTTTTGAGGAAGAGAGCTATGCAAAGTTTTCCTCCAAAATAGATTTTATAATGTCCTAAAGACGTTATATTTGTGCTATGCGGAATCCACCCTTGTGAGACAAATACCTCCTTTGCAGCAACTAAACTCAACCAAAATGCTGTAAAGCAAAGCATTTTCCCAGAGTTATGTTCATGAAATTGATAATTTACTTTTAAACAATGGAAGAATTTTAAAAAGTGGAGAATTTTATTTTAAAATCAAAGTGTACAGTTCTAAGAATAATTTCCTTGCTATAGTATTAAATGTTACTTTTAAAAAGATGCTATTATTCAAACAATATATCAACAACATATTGAGTTGTTAACATGCTCTCATTTGTGGATACTTAATCCTGGAGACTTGTGTCATGGATAGATCTTTCCGCAAAAGAAAGCCACAGGTTGCTGGACAATCTAAAATCTAAGAAAACAAAAAATAATAAAAAGGGTTAAAAACCCAAAATAATAGAAGCAGCCCCTATAGTTTTAAGAAATTAATGTTCTTAGTCACTGTTGCTGGGCAACCACAACATTATTACTAGCCTTCAAATCTTGGTTTGTTAGTAAAGGTCAGGAGACCTTTACTTAGGGCTGTTTCATAGTGGAATCATTGGAACCAAACCTACCCACATCCACCAGTTTACTTGCTACCACATGACTTGCATTACTTATCCAGGCCTGGCTGCTTGCTAGCATTCAATTACAGCTGCACATGTATAATTATTTCAGATTACGTTTTGGGAGACCCAGTTTCCAATCTCCACTTGGCTGTGGAAGCTCACTTGGTGATCTTGGGCAGATCACACTCTCAGCTTAACCTCAAAGGGTTGTTGTGAGGATAAAATGGTGGAGAGGAGAACAATGTAAGATGCTTTGGCTCCCCTGTGGCTGAGGTCTGGAGTGGTTAGAGCATTGGAATAAGACCTGAGATAACTGGGTTATCCCTTGCTCAACCATGGACACATCTCTCAGCCTAACCTACCCTCACCAGGTTGTTGCTGTGAGGATTAAATGGAAGAGAAGGGAACAGTGCAGAAAGCTGATTTGGTCCCCACGCAGGGAGAAAAGCAGGATATGAATAAAAAATAAATAACTATATATAAGAAAAATACAGTTTTTAAAATAGCTGAAGATGAGGGTTGGTGGTGGGAAGGAGAGAAAAGAGCAGGAATAAGTCACCAGGAGGAGGGAAAGAGGAAATGATGTGGAAACTACAATAGAAAGGGCGGTATTCTTACAAGTTCTTACAGGCTCCCAGAGGCATAGCTGGGCCAGAGTGCACCCAGTGCACACTCTGTGTTTCTCGCCCACCCCCAGCGCCCTCCTGCCCCTCCGCCCTCCCCTTTACCTTAGTTCAATCTGGCAAACCAGCCTGTTCCCTTTAGGCTGAAAACAGCCTGGTGGGAACTATACTTCCCATGAGACCCTGGGGCTCGCAAGGTCTCCTGGGAAGTGTAGTTCCCACCAGATCATTTTCAGACTGAAGAGTGCAGGGTGCTTCTCCAGCCTGAACTGTTTCACTAAGGTAAGGGGGGGGTGCCATGGGGGGCAGAGGGGGGGCACCGTGAGGGGCAATTTTCCGCCCCCCCAGATGCGTGCCTGGTGCAACATGCCCCCACCCCCTGGTAGCTCCTCCTCTGCAGGCTCCCCACTATGCAACTGGGTCCAGATTGGTCAGTACCACACAACTCAGCCCAGTCCAGTAGCTGGCACTGTGCAACTAGCTCAGACTTTCCTCAGGAAAGTTTGCCAGGAGGAAGGAAGGAGGAAAATACAAAGGGGGGGGGAGTGGAGAGGCAGATAAAGATAGGTTGGCTGGTGGGTGAAAAGAAGAATGGGAAGAAGGAAAAGAAGAGGGGCTATGCAAGATTTAAGAGATGAAAAAATAGTGGGGACAGCAAAATAAGGTGCCCCAAATGCAAGTTCTTGTAGGTCCTCCTCTTCTTATTACATACCAGTGATAGAAAGGTACCAAATACTTTTTTCTGTCATTGGCTGCATACAAGCAGCAGCTTTCCACACTGCAATTTAGTGCTAGATTCCAAGTATGGGCAGATGCTCATCGGGGAGAATGAAATACAAAATAGCTGTTTGCTGAAAAAGCCTGGGGATAACTCACAGCTAGATTCTACCACCTCTCCTGCTTTAAAAACTCCCTAGTTTCCCACAAGGGCCAGCAAACAGAACTAGACATTCAGAGACTCTAACAGTACAATTCTAAGCGGAGTTACACCCTTTTAAATCCAGTGAAGTTAATCGTCTTAGAAGGGTGTGACTTTGTTTAGGATTGCATTGCTAATCTCTTAAATTGTGGGTATATGGGCTGTCCTGCACCTTTGAAGAGTTTGAATGAAGAGTTTGGGTTTATAACCTACTTTTCTCAATCAGAAGGAGTCTCAAAATGTTTTACAAATTGCTTCCCTTCCCTTCCCCTCCCCACAACAGATACCTTATGAAGTAGGTGGGGCTGAGAGAGTTCTGAGGGAACTGTGAGAGGCTCAAGGTCACCCAGAAGGCTTCATGTGGAGGCACAGAGAATCAAACCTGGTTCTGCAGATTAGGGTCCATTGGTCTTAATCACTACACCATGGCTCTCTTGCTGCAGTACATCCAGAGGTGGGATCCAACCAGTTCTCAGAGAAGTGGTTACTAATTTTTTTCTGACTGCCGTGAAGGGGTTACTAAAGCAACCTCCCTGCCCAGTAGGGACTGGAGGTGGTGTGCGCGGGTTTGCCACTGTTTGAATCCCACCACCATCGGAACCTGTTATGAAAATTTTTGGATCCCACCACTGAGTACGTCCCTTTATCCTGTCCTCCACTGCTCCTGAGGATCATGGGATTTTCTAGAATGATACACTACATAGCATGAGTGAAAAATGGATCATGTGCCTCATTGATGTGTATAAGTGCTTTCTGCTGACTCATGGGGATCTCTGAATATGGACCATAGCAGGGAAACTCCAGTACTGATATACAAGGAAAGAATTGATACTCTGTATTCCAGAGAGTAAAATAAATTTGAACTTAAAGCAAAAAGACATATTCATTTTGTTTCAGTAGCCAACATGACTTTTATTCTAATGAACACCTCACTGCTTCACAACTTTGCACATAAGCAAGTCTAACACGTAAGGCTTCCTCAGTAGAAACAGAAGATGTGTGCAAAAGACCCATAGGAGGAGAAACAAAAGGACACATGGAATCTCGTCCATAAAGTCACTTCCAAAGAAATTGTATCAGGGTTATAATACTAGAGCGCCATTCCTTCCACTATTTGAGTTATGAAGAAACAATACCAGAGAGAAAGAGAGAAACCGAATCTGCTTTCAGAAATTTGGGAGTGTTGGAAGCAAGGAAGGGAAACTGTGTAGGTGTCTTACTGAGAATAAAATTACTTCATGCATTGTGCAACGCTGCCATATAGTGATGTTTCAAGATGGCGAAATGTAATTCATTGAGCAATTCTTTGAGCAAAGCCCTTATGATATGATTGCAGGGCAAGACTATAGAACAGTATAATTTCAAGATGAAATGGATTGAGTAATGATGCTACAAAGCAACGAAAGTTCTGATTTATCTGTTGAGTGGCGCCATCTCAGGAATCAAAACCACACCAATATTTGCATGCATATTTTGATAGCACGCATTTCAACAAAATGTGTATTTTTTAACCATTATTTTAAAGGGAAAACAGGAACCAACAACAAATAAAAGAATACAATTTTCAGGCCTATGAAAGACTTATCCAGACCCTTGTTGATTTTTAGAACTTCTCAATAAATCAGAAAACATAACAAATAGAAAACATAACAAATAAAGCAGAAAACATAACAAATAGAAGTAGTGTTAGGTTAGAGAGTGTTGCTCTACTGTTTTTTATACTAAAATTTAAAAATAGAAAAAAGAACAGCTACCACAGCAGAATAAGTTGTGAGCTGGAAGTCTCTGATTCAATTTTCTGCAAGATCATGAAATGTTACCAGGTGATGAGAAGGAAGCTATTCACTGTCACCCTCCATCTGTAATACTGATTATAATAATATTTACTAGAAGTGAAACCCACACACTTTCAGAACAAAGTACCAAGATGCTTTGGACTCAGTTACATTAAAATCACCTCTAGTTTTTATCAACAGAAATGCTTTAGAGAGCAGCTGTTACAGTTACTTAGCTAATGAATATGAATTCCTATGTAAACATCTACAGGAGTGAACATGAAGCTGTTGTTCTGCTGGCAGGCTTCCACTCCTGTGGCAGAGAAAGGGAAGTCAATTTTTGCCAACGCCTTATCATCCTGCAGATCCCATTGTGCCCTACACACTGTTCCTGAAAGTCCCATGACTCCCATCCCAGGAGCACAGTTCTGGGGCACTCAGTGGCCTGCTGCAGGTGGGGGAGGTACAGAAGTCCCACTCCACAGATCTAATCCAAAATATAACTGGACATAGTGGTTAAATATCAGAAAATTAAGTGAGACCATTGCATTATAATGCTACTATTTGAAGTGATAGGAAACAACCAAGCATCACCACAGCATTAATATCAAATTCCAGCAGGGCTCGGCAGGGCTTCCATAATTTCAACAGTCACTCCAGTAAATGGAAGTGATGCAACTGAAGTCTTTGAAGTACTCCTCCTAAGGCATTTATGAGGTACTGATGTAGTGTCACAAATATCATTTGTACTACAGAAGGCTATATACACACCTAAGTCACTGAACAAATGCAAACAGCCTAACAGTTTGAGCCTAACTATATTTAGTTGCCAATAACTCCCGTTAATGTAGAAGTCTAAAGAATACAATTGAAGCCTTACATTTCTTCCCTATACCTTGTCATTACTGTGTTCACTGAATGATCTGAAACACTTGAAATTTACACGAAAAATCCTTTTTTTTTAAATCAATTTTTTGCTATTCGGCCATACCACACATTTGATAGCAGGCTATATAAAGAGGCATATAAGGGAAAATAAATTAGGCACAGCTTCCTTAGAAATCAAGATGACATCTGGTAATCTCTAAGAAAACAGGAGACACCCAAGTGACTTCCTATACTGGCACAGGGTCTCCTCATCTTTCAGAACCAATATTTTACACCAGCAGCATGGAATAATTTGGCAGCAAGCATGAATGCTACAATAAGTGCTTTTTCTTGCAATGTATTAAAAAGTGAACTGTAGGAAGAAAACAAAGGTCACACCAATTGAAGAACGAAGATGAAGGCAAAGCAATGGGTCAGGGGCAAATCAGTAATGCATAACCATCATTGTACTACTTTGTCACAGAAATCATTTCTGTTTGTTTTAAATACCCTGCCTGAATGTAACTATGTATTATGTATTACCTACATGGGAATAAAAAAAATGAAAAATAGAAAAAACTAGTACTAAACATGTACTTCTAGCATATCCTACTTGGCCTTTGGAAGAATACCTGCCGGATTCACATATCTGAAATACGTCAGATAGTGAGATTGCAACAGGAGGCAAATATGACTCTCCCTACAATAAGATTGGAGAAACAGCAGAAGGATGTGGGGCCAGGAAAGGCAAAGAGGCTCAAGAGTCAGGGGTTGCTGGAGTCCAGAGTCCAGACTTCAGGCATCCCAACACTCTACACTAATGAAAGTGATCCCATATTGCCGAATTGTCTCAGTTTTTGAAAGAGCTGGATGATTATCTCGATAGCTCCATAAGATCATTTTCCTAAATTTTAACTCACACACATAAAATATGTTTTGACTTGGCAAGCATATGTTTGTGGCTATCTCCATCATACAGTTATATTCCTCGGGAGGCAGGCTTGGATGTGGCAAAAAACAAGTTTCCACTGCTTAACCTGTCAAGCAACCCTAAGCCATTGCTTAAGCTGCCATATTATCAACCTTCATCTGTAATCCGTCTGAAACTGTGAAGTTGTTCCACTAATACCAATCTTAAACGCCACCATCCTGAACTATTTCACAATTCGTGTTTGATTTGAAGCCTTCCCGGTTGCTACATCTTCAGCATCTTCATGATAGTGTTTGTGCTACAATTATTGGGTCTCTGCTCAAAAAATGAAAAGGGAAAAGATCTGGCCATCCTCACCATGAAACTGAAGTATGAGACCAGGCCCTGCACTATATTTCCCTTACTAATGAAGAACTCTTGGCCAGCAGAGATGAAAATGGCAGAGAACATTTAGTCCACTTTGAAAAACACCGATGTACATGTAAGCAGCATTAGATCTGACATGTTATACAAAGGCTGCTGCCTGCAATATGAAAAAGCAAATTTGCTCAATGGCCTCTACTTGTTGCTGCTGAAATAATGGAAGATGGTACGTGTGCCTGTGGACATGTGACAATCACACACCTTTCCTTCCAATGGCAGTTGATTTCTGTTACTGTGAGAAACAGCTGCTTCAGTAAACCAGATGACACTGGCATGCTGAGAATGAAAGAGCGGATGTCAGGAATTGAGCACAAGTGCAAAGATTTACACCTATAAGTGATTACTGTTGCTACAATTCCTCTACAATGCAAAGGAAACTGTGTAGAATTAGAAGCCGGAGCAATAACATTCCTACCTGACAGGTGAACTAGGATTAGGGCTCTCACATGATATGCCATGTAGAGAGCAATTCTAAGCAGGTCTACTCAGAATCCTATTCCAGTCTATTCAATGGGGCTGACTTCCCAGGAAGAGTGCACTGTTAGTGACCTCGGGTGGTTCTTCTTCTAAGCTGCCTCCCAGGAAACATGAAATGGAGAAGGCCAGCAGCTCCATGTCAAATAAATGTGAAAGGGGAGAAAGAAAACAGCGGCCCGGAACTTCAGCTTCTCCCTGCCGCTCGATATGACAGACTCTGGTGTCTCCTCCGGCCAGAGAGATCGGGATGGAGCCCACGGCAATATCTGCATCCGAGGGGAGGCGGTGGCGAAAAGCAGGCCCGTTCGGCCCGCTGGCTTTCCATCCGGCGCTGCAGCCTTGCCAGCCGGGTTAAGACAAGAACCAAGGAGCCATTTTGACCGCTGTGTGACAGTGACAGCAGGCAAGGGACCCGGCGCGGGGAGGGGGGGAGGCAGCAGGAGGGGGAGGGAGAGATTGAGAGAGAGAGAGGTCCTTTGCTGGGAAACGACGCAGCCAAAGGATTGCCGGGGGTGGGGGCCAGAGAGCGAAAGCTAGCGGGAAACAGAGCCAGCAGGTGCAACCTGGCCCGACTGCAGCGAGCGGACGCATAGCCAAGAGGTTGGTTGCGCGCAGCTGAGCGCCACCCTGGCTGCAGGCAGCGCGTCCCCGGGCGGCGCTCTCGGTTACCTCGGATGCTCCAGGACCAGCGGTACAGCTCGAAGGTTTCATTCACCACGTTGGCGAAGAGGCCCGGCCCTCCGACGAAGCGGTCCATGGCTGGCTTAGCTGGCGGGCGGCCGAGCGAGCAGCAGCAGCGGCGGTGATGGACGTGGAGGACGAGCTCGGGGGGGGGCGCGGGCGGTCTGCGGCTCTGCTCCGGGCTCCTGCTGCTGCTGCTGCTTCTCCCCTCGCCGACCTGTGAATGAAATTTAAATCTCTGTCTGCGGGTATCAATCTCCAGGCTCCGCCTCGCATGAGCCGACTCCCGTGCCCGGGGGCAGGGAGGGGAGGAAGAGGCAGCGGCACAGGCGCTCAGGCTGCAGCTCCTGGGATGGACCGGAGCGCTTAGCGCGGCTTCCGTCACGTGGTCCGCTCAGACAATCCCCCCCCTCTTTCCCCCATGGCATCCCACAGACCAGGGCGCTTGCCGGGCTGCGCAGGCGCGTGGAGCGGCGGTGCGCTTGCCGCGCTGTTAACGAGGATATTGTGGGGGACCTTCCCTTGGGTATGCGCAAGGGTGCGAATTAGGAGGAGGTGACCCCGTTTCGTTCTTTCCTATGGAGTGCTGTGGGGTGTGAGTTCCGGCTGCCTGCCAAATTCTTCCATCACTGCTTTTCCATCCGGAAAGGAGGCAGGGATCCACCCATTCCATTTCTGCCTATCATATAGCTGTTAAAACCATGGCAGCTTCAACCTTGGCCAGAAAAAAGAACAGGTCCATCCCCCCCCCCCCCCCCGCCCCATTATTTCTTAAGAACAAGGGAAACCCTTTTGGGTCAGGCCAAAGGATCCCTCTGATCCAGAATATTTTATTCAATAGTGGTGAAACATACTTCTGGGAAGGCTCTTGGTGTTCCTAGAAGTTTGGAATTCTGCATGCTGCCTTTGAAGATGGAAGATCCACTAAGCTGTTCTAACAACTGTCAATTCACCTGTCCTTTAGGAATGTGGCTTGTCTTTTAAAGAACAAATGACCATCATGATACCTTGTGGCTGTAAATTCTGAACGTTTAATGATGGGTTGTCTGGAGCATTTCCTTGTCCTGAATATACTGCCAATCAATTTAATTGTTTGAGCCTAAATTCTAATATAGTGGCATGAGAAATAATTTTCTCCAGCTTTCTGCATACCACTCATGGTTCTATATACTTCTTTCCAGGAAGAAGATGGTGGCTCTTAACTAGTAGGGAAATTTCCCAGTTCCTGGGCAACTTAATGAACTCAGCATCTCTTCTTCCACACTTTTCCACCTCAGCTTTGGAAGAGGGTCACACAGCATGCATATGGGAAGGAAGGTTTCGGTATTCCATCCTCATCTGGTAAATCTATCGGATACATGTTGGTATATCCAAAATGTGTAGCTTGCAGAATTAGAAATGTTGTAACTTAAATCTATCCTAAATGCATGTCTCATAATCTGGATATGTTATGACTACTTGGTATGGTTAGTCAGAGTCATTTATGCACTGTAAAATTATTCTCATTACAAGTGGAAATCTGAAAGGATTTGTGGGAGGAATCTCAGTCCCCCCCATTCCTGTCCCTTTCCTGCAAGACTACATTAAAGCCTGAGTGGTGTAGGGTTAAGAGCAGATGGATCCTAATCTGGAGAACCTGGTTTGATTCTCCTCTCCTCCACCTGAGTGACAGAGGCTTGTCTGGTGAACCAGATCTGTTTCCACATTCCTACATTCCTGCTGGATGACTTTGGGCTAGTCACAGTTCTTTGGAACTCTCTCAACCCCACCTACCTCACAAGGTGTCTGACACTGTCTGTTGTGGGGAGAGGAAGGGAAAGGAGCTTGTGAGCCACCTTGAGTCTCCATACAGCAGCAGCAGAAGAAGCAGAAGAAGAAGAAGAGGAGTAGGAGGAGTAGGAGGAGTTTGGATTTATATCCCCCTTTCTCTCCTGTAGGAGACTCAAAGGGGCTTACAATCTCCTTGCCCTTCCCCCCTCACAACAAACACCCTGTGAGGTGGGTGGGGCTGAGAGAGCTCCGGAAAGCTGTGACTAGCCCAAGGTCACCCAGCTGGCATGTGTGGGAGTGTACAGGCTAATCTGAATTCCCCAGATAAGCCTCCACAACTCAAGCGGCAGAGCAGGGAATCAAACCCGGTTCCTCCAGATCAGAGTCCACCTGCTCTTAGCCACTACACCACTGCTGCTCCCTAGAGAAAGGTGAGATATAAATCCAAACTACAACTACTACTACTACTACTACTCTTTCTGGGGTACAAAAAAATGCTGTTGGTGTACACCTTAAAGTCTTATATGCCAATATTAGAACAAGAAAGTTAAGTAATTTCAAACAGCTAGTGATAGGATTATTCAAGGGTAACAAATGCTATTTTACCAGGACATACAGATATAACACTGCAATTTGCAGAACATAACTATGCTTAAGATTAATTCCTCACAATGAACCCATTTTTTCAAGACCTACAAAAAAGGAGAAAAAAGTCTGAATACCATACAATAAAAATCAACTGCAAATTGTGCAATGTTAAGGAAGAAATGGAGAAGCTAATTACTAGTATGGCATATGTGCTCAAATAAACACTTCCCTGCACACTGCTCCAATGAGACAACCTCTAAACTACCCAAATTCTATGGTGAAACCTTGTCCATAAGCAGACATTCAAATGTTTTAATAACTTTTATGTATAATTTTATTTATTTATTTATTTATATTTTAGATTTCTAGGCCGCCTCTTCCCCGGAGGGCTCGAGGCGGCTCAACAACATGGCTGTTATCAACAGCAACTCAAACAACATAACTTAAACATTAAAACTCCAGCAGCAGTTACACACAATTTAAACAATCCAAACAATTCAAACAGTTTAAACAGTTCAAACAGGCGCCCATTCCTAAGGCTATGAACTTTAATCTCTATTTAGTAATTTTATATTTATATTTATATGTAAATTGTGCTGTTAAATTGATTAGACTGATCTTTTGATTGCAATAAATGTTGATTGATAAACACTTGGTATAGTCACATACAAATGCAAAACCCCCAAAAACGTATATTGTATCATAAAATTCAAAAAAAGACAGAACCGGAAGATAAGAATGGACTTATCTGAAATGAAATGGAAAGGTTATTGTCATTGGAATGCTTTTTGTTTTAAAATGTCAGTTAAAGATTATCACATATAAATAGTAATCAGACACTGAAAGCTTGGCATAGAAAGAGATTGTGGGTGACAATGCCTTTGTGGGTGACAATGCCTTTGTGGGTGACAATGCCTTTGTGCTCCAGAGATTTCAAAATATTTTTAAAATGGAACTTTTTTACATGACATTTGTAGCCACCCAGATTGCCCCACAGGACTTGGATGGCATTGGGGTACTCCTGGTAGCCTGACCAGGAGAAAATATGGCTGGCCAGGATGGACAGTGGAACACTGATGGGAAGGCAGGGCCTGCTCTAGGCGGCAGACTGGTAAAAGGTGGCCAGGCACTGGGGGAAAGGAATGGAGCAGTTTCGGTACCATGGGAGGGAGCTGGTGGGCTCATTCAGTCTGAGAGCAGACTGAACAGGTTTGCTTCAACCACCCTAGAGATTGTCATTGATTTATAGGTCAGGCAAAGATGACAGGGGCTGGGAGAAGCCTCAGAGAGAGATCAGGCCACAGCACCTCAACCTTGACTTGGAGCACTGGGAAGGCAAGGGAATGTGAATGGTGGATAAAAGGCTTAGACAAGGCTTTTGAGCTCTGCAGCATCAGACAAGACAGGCTCACCAGGGTGCCTTGGACCCAAGACAACTCCTCAGTGAATTGTGTAGGAAAACCAAGGGCAGGTCTTCCAGGGACTAGGAGGCATGGTAGCGTGAGGGGAGCATTAGGTACATGGTGGATCAGGAGCACACTGGGAGACACTGACATATGGGAACCAGCGAGGTCAAGGAAGATAAGGAACTTGATTGCTGTCCAGAGGTTAGGTGCTAAATCTGAGGCCACAAGTTACTGCTTGTATGTGTTGTTCCATCAAGTTGCTTTTGACTTACCACAACCCTATGAAACAGTATCCTCAAAAATACAGTTAACAGTTTTGCTCAGGTCTTGCAAACTGAAGGATGTGGCTTCCTTTATAGAGTCAATACAACTCGTTTGGGTCTTCCTCTTTTCCTAATGACTTCATCTTTTCCTAGAATTATTGTCTTTTCCAGTGAGTCTTCTCTTCTCATGATGTGACCAAAGTATGATAACCTCAGTTTAGTCATTTTAGTTTCTAGGGACAGTTCAGGTTTGATTTGATCAAGAATCCACTGATTTGTCTTTTTAGTAATCTACCATATCCATAAAACTCTACTCGCGCCATATTTCAAAGGAATATATTTGGTTCCTATCAACTTAATTGTCCAACTTTCACACCTGTACATAGTATTAAAGAACGTTATGGCATGAATCAACTTGATATTTGTTGCCAGTGATACAGAAGAATGCCAGTGATACACAAGAATCTTTTCTAGCTCCTTCATGGCTGCCCTCCGCACTCTCAGTCTCCTTCTGTCACAGGTCCTTTCTGCACATGCAGAATAATGCACTTTCAATCCACTTTCAATGCACTTTGCAGCTGGATTTTACTGTGCAGAATAGCAAAATCCACTTTCAAACAATTGTGAAAGTGGATTGAAAGTGCATTATTCTGCATGTGCAGAAGGAGCCTTCATCTCCCTTTTGATGAATGATGGAGCCAAAAAATAGAATGTCTTGAACAATTTAAATTTTCTTATTGTCAACATTACTGTTGAGTAATTCTCCAGTAGTCATTTCATTATTCTTTGTGATGTTCAGCTATAGTTCTACTTGGACACTGCTTTAACTTTAGTCACTTCACTATTTCATGCCAGTAATCATCAACATATCTTAAATTGTTAATGTTCATTGTGGCGGAACGGGCTTGTTTTGCCTGGCACGCCCTATTCTGCTCCCAAGCTTCTCCCAGGGGCTGCCAACTTTTCCTGTGGAGGGCTTGCTTTCTCTCTGGGTAAACTGCTGCCACCACCTGATCATTTGAGGAACTGGCCACTGGGGAAGGCCAGGATCCCCCAACTTCTTTCCAATCATGAGGCCTTGCCTCAGTTTCCCTTGGTTCCCTTCTCTTGGGTTCCACAGGGCAGATTGGAGGTCTCGGATGAAAAGCTGATCTCCAGTTGCCAGCCTTCCTCCCCCCTCCTAATTAGTGCATCCAAGACTGTGGGGCATTCACGGTACAGAAAACTATTCTCCACATCTAAGGTTTAAAATGGCTACAAGTATATTTTTAGCACTGCACCAGATTGAGCAAGGGTTTCCAAAACAAAGGAGATGTAAACGCAAATCCATTTCCTCTTGTTAAACATACCCTAGCAGTTGTTGAAAACAGGGTAGGCCCTTAAAGCTTAGAAGGTTGCAATTCTCAAAGAGTTCTCATTACCTAGCAGGCTGAGTGAGCTCCCTGGATGAGCACATGGTTAAAAAATGGCTGCTCCCTTCCCAGCCCCAGCAAGAGGTCTTCTTCCTTCAGTGACCTAGCAGAAAGAGAAAGAAAAAGAAACCTCGCCCCTCTCTTCCCAGAGTTTTATCAGATCCCAGACCCCACCCCCTTCTGACCTGGTCAGTCTGGGTCAAGGTATCTATTCACACTAGGTCAGGTAGCTCTTCCTGATGTTCATCTGGAATTTCTAAGTCCTCCAAATCTATGATACCTGATTGGAGAAAGGGAGGAGATAGAAAAAGGGGGGGAGAGCCATTTCTCCACATCCATCCCTCCAATTTTCACTCCACTTTCGTCTAAATCTAATCCAGCTTTCCTTATGATATGTTCTGCATACAGTTTGAAGAGATACGAAGATAAAATACATCCTTATCTGACACTTTTGCTTAGTGCTTCTCCATATTCTGTCCTAACAGTAGCCTCTTGTTTGGAGTACAGGTTGCATTTCAAAACAGTCAGATGCTGTGGCACACCGATTTGCTTCATAACCAGCCATGGATTTTCATGACCCATACAGTCAAAGGATTTGGTGTAATCTATGAAACACAATTAGATTTTCTTCTGAAATTCACTCATATGCTCTAGTTCCAATATAAATTTGCAATATGAAATCCAGTGCCTCTTCCTTCTTTGAAACTAGCTTGGACATCAAGCATTCTTTGTTCCATATGTGGTAGCAATCTTTGTTGTAAATGGAGCTGTTGCTACAAGATTATTTTTCCAGTCTAATGACATAAGTATAGTGAATTTTAAAGGTTTATACCTCACCCTTTGGTTCACTGATCTCTTGTCAGTTGATAATGACCAAGGATCTATACTATTTATATATTAAAATAATACATGAAATATGGTTTTCATAGGAAGCATGGTTCCTGCCTTTCTTCTTGGAGGTGAAGAGAGATGTTGGAGAAGTCTTTTCTCAGCCTTCTGGAGTTGTTGCTCTATCCTTGTGGAGTTGCAATCAAACCAGGAAGTGTGCTTCTAAGCCAGTGGTTCCCAAAGTGGGTGGTACTGCCCCCTGGGAGGGTGGTAGGATTACCTAGGGGGCACTAAGAGGCAAAAGGGCAGCAGGGGGTGCTGAGGTGGGCCCTCTCAATTGTGTTGTTCACTTATGTTATGGAACCATGCTGGCAAATTTGGTGGAAACTATCAGATTTTTTTCCTGAAAACCTGGTTCAAGTGCATAAATTTTGTTGAATAAATTAAATGAAAGGGTTGGGTTGGATTTAGAATAGATGTGCAATTATTTGTTATTGTTTCTAATTTAATTCTTATTTTCTTAGTGAGTCATGAAAACCACTATTTTGAATCGTGCTTTTCATAGGGCAGGGTAGGGGACATTGGGAATGAGTTTATGGAATCAAAGGGATGGCGGCCAGAAAATGTTTGAGAAGCCCTGTTCAAAGCAGTACTGGATGTAACTGGCTAGTGGGCAGAGCCTCTCAGTTAAAGATCCTGTCCCTTTCTGTCAATCTACTTCGTTTCTGTTAGCTGTGTATAAAGCAGCTAAAATCAAATCAGCTCACAGAAGGCTGAAAAAGACATATGGGAGGGGGCTAGTCAAACAGAAAAATCTGTTGCACTGTTTCTGTTGCACTGTAAAGGGTTGTTTACAGGCTTTCTTTTGAATAAATATGATAGCAAATGGTTTGAGATAGGATTTGAGCTTCCAGGGAGTGAGATCAAAGTGAGATTGTGTCAAGAAACTGTGTGGTCTTCAGAGCCTGGTTGAGCAAGTTAGCCAGCTAATTTCAGTGAGTACTTTGAAGAGGAGATTATATTAGAGTCTAATTTCTAGAGGAAGTTAGCTAAATAACTGGAATAAAAGTTTGGCTGATAATTGCTCTTTGCAGTCAGGAACTAACAACTGATATGTGCTATCTGTGTGAGTTCAGCAAATGCTGTGTATCCTGTACTTACATATGCTTATGCAACCCGTGCCCACCTGGCTACTTAAATCTGTCAGGAGAAGCTCACAAACGGGGTTCAGAAGACAATTAATATCTTCCCGTGAGAAAGGTGGTTGCATCTGCCTTGAACAGTTTGTAGAGGTCCATCCATTCCGAAAAGAAACCTGCCCGGGACTCAGGAGAGTTGAATAATTGCCCTCCAGTCTCAAATATACCATTCTTGATCAAGTGGTGGCAGGGAAACTTCAGGGATTCCTAAAAAAATCAGGTAGTTTGGATCTGTTCCGATCTGCTTCAGGCCTACTCATGGGACCAAAATGGCCTTGGCCATCCTGGTGAAGACCTGCTCTGGGAGATGGACAGCAGGAGTACCATTCTCTTAATTTTCCTGGACCTTTCAGTGGCTTTTGACACCATTAATCATGGCATCCTCCTGGACTGCCTTTGGGGTTGGGACTAGGAGGTGCTGTTCTTCAAAGGTTTCTGTCCTACCTCCAAGATAGATTTCAAAGAATGATACTGGGTCTTTGGCTAATGTGGTCCCACAAGGTTCTATCTTTTCCCCATGCTTTTTGATGATCTTTCCCTCTATTGTATGTGGGAGACCCAGATACTCTGTACTGTAACTGAATGTGGAAACTTGCAGAAATGTGCATGAATTTTAGTTGGTTCAGATTTATGATGCATGCAGTGTCACTGAGTGTGTACTGGCTGCAAGGGCAGTGATTTCTGCCTTGCCAAGGTTGCATTGAGAGACTATCACCCCCAACAAGCCCCAGCTGAAGCAACACTTTGCATGCTGGCTGAGGCATCCTGGGCAGGCCCACTCCTAATCAAGCCCCGCCCCCCCAAGCCTGGCTAGTGGTCTAACAATTGATTGTTCCACCTGCTCACCTTAGCTGAGAAATACCATTGAGACCAACACTGGTGAGCATGTAGTGGCTGTGGGGGACCAGTGGTAACTTCTCCCTTTCTGAGGCTGCGTTGGGAGACCATCATCCCCAACAAGCCAAAAACTGAAAAAAACACTTTAAAATACAAAAAACCCACAAACGGGGGCGGAGCTTTGGACATGTAATGGGGGAGTTAAACCCGGGAACACCCCCCCTTACCTATGTCCTTGCTCCTTACTATTCTCAGATTTTAAGTATATGTGGCCTGGACTATATTGGTAGGTGGGAAGGGCTTGTTTTTTGGTGTACTGGTTTTGGTATGCTATGCATTTTAGGTGATCTAAATCTTTATTTGTTGCTAGTAAGTTGTGTCTGTATTAGTTGCTGTTTATATTATCTATGTAGCAATGTAGAAAGTTAGTTTGTATTGTTACTGGTGTCAGCATATGATTGCTAGTTGTTGGTGTGAGTCTTTTATTAATTGATGTTATCTGATGTAATGTTAGCTTTTGGAATTGAAAGTTGTGTTGTTGCTGTTGTCTCTATTAGATGTGTAATTTTAGCTGTTGCTGCTAGGTGTAGTTGTAGTAGTAGTAGTAGTATTATATGAGATCCATTCCAGCTGCCGTGCGGTCACTTCCTGTTGAGTTCCTTTGCACATTTAAGATAAGTTTTAAAATTTCTTTTACCCTCATTCAGTTTTTATTTCTTAGTATTTCCTTTTAATCTAAAATGTTTTACTACCTAAAGGGCAAAGCTTGTTAATGCTGTGCGACGTTCAAACGGACCTAGTTAAATAATGCAAATCAGGTGGTTTGAAATCACCCAGACTTTGCTGCCAGTTTATCAGCATCCAGATGGGGATATAGAGATCCTGCAGAATTACTCTAGCCAGGCCAGGTCCCAATGAGTGCTCCCACAAAGGCCAAATAGGCCTAGAAAGGACCCTCCTGCTACCTTTTACTGACAGAACTAAACCTTGGGACGCCATAGTCACCTAGTAATCATGGGATCCATTGCTTAAAGCTACAGCTGATCTGTTTATCTTTAAAAAAAAACATACCCAAGACATGTTTAAAAAAAAGATTTCACATTTTTCTACAAACCTTGGGCATGTTTATGTTTGTAGAATTGACTGTTCACAGTTCTAGTCATTGGATTTACATATGCTCCGGTTTGGCTGACTTCGTTATTGGTATGTTGGTGATGATGTATGCTCAGAATTAAAACAAATTCAGCTTTATATAGGCAGCTCCGTTACAGGTGTGAACCATTGTTACCACATATGCTTTAATGGGTACGTCAGCTACTTTAAGGTGTGTGTTGTTGGCACATACGATTTTGCATTCTGATTTCCGTACTAATATTTACTTAATGTAGGGCATCTTTCTCTACAGGAGTTGTGGCAATACTGTCAAGGGGGTAGGTGTTGATTGTGTAAAGTACATGGTATATTACATTGGTACTAGATTTTGAAACAACTTGGATAAAGGTGGCAATTGAAGTATTTGATGTGATGAGAGCAAAGTTGTGGAATTAGAGCAATATATTGTCTATGGGGGCATCTTTAGAACCCAGGTACTGCCATCATTGTGTGACTCCAGAGAGGGATTGTCCATCACAGATATAGTTTTGCAGACCTCCTTAAGAGATATGAGGCAGTATTCATGTTTAAGTATTAGTGTATTATAGAGCCCTTCAGGGATGAGGTGGTCTATGAAATGTAAAGTAGTAAACAAACAAACAAACAAATAGGCCTGCTTGATTATAAAACATCTCACATTGATAAGAAGAAGAGTTGGATTTATATCCCCCCTTTCTCTCCTATAGGAGACTCAAAGGGGCTTCCAAACTCCTTCCTCTTCCCCCCTCACAACAAACACCCTGTGAGGTAGGTGGGGCTGAGAGAGCTCAGTAGAGCTGTGACTAGCCCAAGGTCACCCATCTGGCGTGTGTTGGAGTGTACAGGCTAAACTGAATTCCCCAGGTAAGCCTCCACAGCTCAGGCGGCAGAGTGGGGAATCAAACCTGGTTCCTCCAGATAAGCCAGCATAGTAATTGTACAAATTAGATCACTGGATCCATGAATGAAACAGAGATATCTCCTGATATAAGACACTACTATTTTTTTCTAGAAAAAAGGAGAATTCCTTGGGAATATAAGACATTACTATTTTTTTCTTTAAAAAAGAGGAATTCCTTCACTTGTGACAGAGCGGTATAAAGACATGATATTCAAGAATCTCAGCAGATATATTCCCACAAAATTAGATGTGGGAATTCAATGATTAGGATCTCCCACTTTTTAAATACTTCAGAGCACCCATACCAGCCACCTAACTGCAAATCAAATTGCATGTGCTTGGAAATGCAGTGGTGAGAAGGATGTGTTAATGGTTTTTCTCCTGTGCTCTGTCTCTGATCTAAATTCCCTGGCCTACAAAGAACGATGGAGCTGAAACTGAATGGGGAAAGGGGAAAAAACCCTTATCCTAACATACTGACTTCTTTTCCTGGAAGAAACAGAAGTGGCACTGAAGACAAAGATGAAAGTATGTCTGAGAAAAGACATTTTCACTTGAATAATTGAAGCTTAACAAGCTTGATGCCATGTGAACCAGTACTGGAAAGGAACTCTAAAGTCAAGGCACCACCCCCAATAAGGCTCTGTTTCTGTTTGTTCTATTTTATTAGACTTTTATCTGGCTCTTCTTACACCAAGGTGGGGCTCAGGGCAGCTCACAGCAGATTCAGAAATACACTATGATTTACATATATACCCACATATAAATATCAACTAAAATATACAATATAGAAAATATAACTCCTACAATGCCAGACAGATTAAAAATTTACATAAACATATGCATTTCAACTCTTTAAAAACTAATTTAAACTAATTTTAAAATGGAGCCATTTTAATTAGTTCCATCTCATAACAATGGTTTAAGTGCAGAACATGTTCAGTGATCGGGGGATTGAACAAAAATCAGCCAGATCTGATAGTAATAAAAATAATGATGGAGTGGCTGGTTTTCGCTGTTCACTTTGCACATAGAATCATATAGTGCAGGAACACTATAGAACTCCCAGTATTTTCATTGGTATGTAGAAATACATTGCTAATCCAGATTTGTCAGTCAGATGGATACCGGCTTATAAAAAGTATGTTGATTAAACCACACATCTTTTAGTTCGTTGTATACACGCCCCAGTTGCTTCCCCCAATCAATCAGCTGGCTGGTGGGAAGAATTAATGGCAGTGGGGCGGGCCCATACTTTAAATGACATCATCACATCATCAGTAATGCAAGATGCTCTGGTATTTGGGCAAAAACCATACAGTATTTGCCTCAAATATCAGCATGTCCCATGTTTCCAATGTCACAATGATGGGCTATGCCTCCCCCTACTACAGGGAAATTCCCTACATTCCTGCTACTTGCAGGGGTCACTTGGCAACCCTACTAAATTTCACATAAAGACAGGAGGGAGACAAGCACCTAACCAACATGTAATTTTATTAACTTACCCAAGATGGAAACTGGAAAATAGAAACGATTTCATGATCATTGTGATGCAAGGTGGCTCTGGAGGGAAACCATTTACAAAAGTGGAGTTCTTTTGCACCTGAATTTACCTGGATGCCAGTGGAGAAAATCTGCTACTGGCCTATTTTGGTTATGATTTTATCAGTTCTTTTTCAGTTCTTGCTTTGATTGAGAACTTGTTTAATGTGCAAATAGATCCATTTTCCATCTTGATATCTTATGTATATATATATATATATTTAATCCTCATGATCTCTAAAGGCCATGATGTTTTGACAGTGCCCTTTCACACCTCTGGTCTTAGTGCAAGCCGAAGGAGTTTTGGGGATTCACTCCTTTACTGGTATTGAGGCTACACAACATATAATTTTCAGGAAATACAGGCAGCTTCTATTCAGACACCTGTCCTTCCCACCAAGATCATACTTGTCCAGAAGTGATTCAGCTCTCTGGTCTAGTCATGATTTGGTGCCTCTACATTCCTTCATGGGAGCACATCTCTTTCCTCTGTAGCCTAGCCATCTTGCTGAAAGCTTCTCTAAAGGAACAGTCCAAAATTCCCATGGGGCATGATTTCGGAATACAGTTTCTTTCCCCTTTCAGTGGAGATTTTTTTGTGCTCCTCCCCGTGTTTCTTTTGAATGTGTTCTTCTAGCACTTTCTTCTCCCATTCTGGTCCCTTCTAATGCAGCATGGAGATCCTTCTTCCCCTCTTGGTCATCTCACAGTGGTGATTGGTTGGTGATTACTTAAGTTTAACTCCTCTGTTAATTTAACATGAGAGTATTCTATTTATATTTTATAATTCATTTTATTATTCTTTTATAACAAACATAGAACGAAATTATTTGTATAGTACATGTTTCACCACCTTCACAAAAACTCAAAGGAAGAATTTACTATTTCTAATGACACCATAGGCAGAGCTACAATAGGGCAGGGTGTGTGTGGCCCAGGCACGCCATTGGGGTCATGTGGGGGTGGAAAATCACCCCCACACCCCTCCCCCTGCACCCCCCACTTACCTTAGTTTAGCCGACTGCAAAGAGCAGCCAGCTGAAAAGAGGCTGAAAAAAACAGGGCCTGGCTGGTGGGGCTGCGCGTTGGTCTGTGGGTGGGAACTACACTTATGAAAGAAACAAAATGTGTTACACCCACCGCTATGAATTTAATCCCTGTGTAAATTATTGCTATAACATCACAGTATAACATACAATTCAATAGATCACATAATATTCAGTACAATATCTAACCAACGATTTCCTGTATATTACAACAACCCTAAAAATAGTCCAACAAGAGTTCATTCACATGGAGTGTAACTACACTTCCCAGGACACCTTGTGAGCCTCCTTCCCACCCACTTCAGGAAGGCCTCTTCAGGAGCTGGGGCTTGCAAGGTCTCCTGGGAAGTGTAGTTCCCACCCACAGACCAACACACAGCTCCACCAGCCAGACCCTGCTTTTTCTAAGGTAAGTGGGGGGTGGGGCAGGAGGGGGCACTGCAGGGGCAGAACCCAGGCACCATTTCCCCCCATGCCTGTGAAGGACATTCTAGTGCAGGGGTCGGCAACCCATGGCTCTGGAGCCGCATGGGGCTCTTTCATCCTCGTACTGTGGCTCTGCAGCGGCGATGCCAACGATAGCAAGTTGCACTTGGGACACGGTGAGCATGCCTCCTTCCCTGCCCCCTCCTTCCTGCCTCCCTCCCTCCCTCTGGCATCCTTTCCCCTCCTTCCCTCGTCTGGTGCCTGGGAATGAGAGGAAAGGATGCCGAAGGAAGGAAGGAAGGAAGGAAGGAAGGAAGGAAGGAAGGAAGGAAGGAAGGAAGGAAGGAAGGAAGGAAGGAAGGTAGGTAGGTAGGTAGGTAGGTAGGTAGGTAGGTAGGTAGGTAGGTAGGTAGGTAGGTAGGTAGGTAGCGGTGGGGAAGGAGGTGCGCTTGCTGCATCCCAAGCGCAACTTGCCGTCGTTGGTGTCGCCACCGCTATCTAGCCCACCCGCTTGGCTGAAGGCAGGGCTCGGGGAGACCGGGGCAGGGGCAGGGCTTGGGAAGGCGGGGCCAAATTGAGTGCTACAGGCTGCCAACCTCTACTCTAGTGCCTTCTGTTCTTCACCTTATCAGTTACGACAGTTCCAATATTTCACAAATGGAGACCAGATTTTAACAAATTTTGAATCCAACCATGATTTCTGGTTCCACATGTATTTATAGGCTGTAATTTTATTCATAATCCACACATAACACATCTTCTGTTTATTACTGAAACAAAGCTGTTAAAGAAAATATGAATCATGTTGCAGTCCCCCAGCCATAGAAATATAGCAGCTTCCCCATGGAGACCAGATGAAATCTGAGCTAATATAATAGCTATGAGTTCCAATACACACAAGGTGTTGGTTGTCCTGCTTTCTCCATTCTCCTCATAGAAGATTCGGGCTCCCTTAGCTGTCTTTACCACGAAGGAATTTGCACTCAAAAACTCTTAAGAAAACTCAAGGAATGTCTTAGCATGCAGGTCCATTGACAAGGTTTTAAAGGTATACATTTTTAAAGCATGCGTTTCAAAGTCTGGTTGAATATTTCCACAACTCTATTCAATGCAGCTGATAAACCAACCTGCTTCAGGGTTCTATTTTTAATAGAATCTGTACTCATAAAATTAGATTCCTCATCAGTATATAATCCCACATAGAAGACTTGGGTGAAATATAGTATAAATCAGAGCTATAATTAATGTGTCTCTGCTGATATTTTCAATGTGTCTAACAATAGAAAATGATTTGGGTGTGGGGTGGGAGGAGGCTGGTTGCCTGGTATTCTAGGAAGGCAACATATTACTGCTGAACTTGCATTGTAATCAAAAATCCATAGAATTTATATGTGAGTTTTGCCCAGGTTTCTTGAATGCTAAATAGCTGTCCTCTGATACACTGCAACATTCCCTTATTCCTTGGATATAGAGTTTCTGGTATATAATAAAAAAAGAAAGGAGACCCAATTGCTCATTTTTCAATTGATGTGTCCAGGAGATCATCCTGTTTCTCAAATGAAGACAAGTAGATACTCTGCGGACACAGGTAGATACTCTGTGGTCATCCAACTGTAGTGCATTCTTGCACCATGAGCTTGCTAAATTCAGCTGTGCTTAGGCTGTCCTGGACTGCTCAGTGACCTCAGTTGTCTAATATTACTCCACCACATTGAGTAAAACAGACAGTTCTTGGAATCTGGATCAATATCTCCCAATAAACTAAGGGTTGGGCTACAAAGGGAATTACCTTCATCCTGAGGATATTGTGTTGTGACATTTAAGGCTGTGAGCGGTCTTGGACCTACATACCGATGGGACCACCTCTCCCCATATTGCCCCTTGAGACCCCTCTGTTTGTTGGGAGGGGGGATTTGCTGGTGGTCCCGGATTCAAGACAGGTCTGGTTGGCCACTACTAGGGCCAGGGCTTTTTTGCCCCTGGCCCCACCTGGTGGAATGAGCTCCCACCTGAGATCAGGGCCCTGCGGGACATTGGTGAATTCCGCAGGGCCTGTAAGACCCAGCTCTTCCACCAGGCTTTTATATCTTGCCAGCCGGCTTGACCCAAACTTCGCACCTCCCAGCTTTTATAGGGTCTTTTATAGGTGTCTTTTATAGGGTTTTTATCGCCATCTGCTTATTTATTGTTTTATTGTTGATAAGTTTTTAACTGATGTGGCTAATTGTATACTGGTTTTTTGTATTGGTTTATTTGATTTACTGATGTTTGCTGCCCTGAGCCTTGATGGGAAGGGCGGGATATTAATCAATCAATCAATCAATCAATCAATTAATCAATCAATTAATTAATTAATTAAATAAGCTCTTTCATTTTTATTGGCAACATGCATTGTGTACAATTTGAAGTCTAATTCATGTGTACATTTAATCATCAAGTTTCACTTTCTGGTAACATCTCTGAGGACAAAAGAAAGACCAGCTGCATTTACAATCAATCTTGGTTTTAGTTCTGTAGATGGATCTTGAAGAGGGGGTTCTACCATAGCCATCCCTTAAAATGGAATCTTGATACACTGTGTTACTCTCCACTTCGGCATTTTCATATCTCCTATCTGTCAATCACCAGACTGAGGATCTGATAGGTGCTAGAATTAGTGTTACATATTCCTCCACTAGAAAGATTACTATTCTGAGTGTTGCAAGCAGAGGGCAAAGATCTGAGTTTAATGGAGTGGAAAATAATATATAATTCAACCGCTCAAGTTTAACGAGCTCTATAATCTCTTCTTTGGAAGTGCATAGCTTGAAGCAGTGTATGGAGCTGATGCAGGTGTTTTTACCCTTTAGGGGTTCACACACTATGGACATGTAGCATACCTGAGGCAACAATGATAGGATATAGGCAGCCCAAACCAAAGGAGGGGATAGAGGCGCGACTGGAGGCAGTGCTGCCACACTGTCTCCAAAATGGCAATTGGCAAAGCAAGTGTTGGGGGTGAAGGAGAAACTCCCTTCTCCCTTGGGAAAGCCCATAGTGAAATATGACTTTTATTACCTTTTTTGGTGGCTTAAGTCTACACCACTGCATGGGGCATTCTCAGGCCAAATGCCCTCGGAATGCCTCCTTCCATGCCTACCATCACCACAGGGTCCAATGTCTGGGTGTGGGCACTGCAGCGCCCAGCTGCCAAGGAAGTCCCTTGTTGTCAGAGCCAGTTTGAATAATCCTGGTGGCATGGGTGTCAGTGCAATCATTCCACTGCTTCCAATGCAGCTTCACTGTCCCCCTCCCCTGGATTGCACAGGTAGTGTGGAAAAGATTGTTGGTTTCATTTTCTGATCATTCCTAGTTTCTTCTTGTGTTATTGTGTCAATGGCCTATGGGCTTGACAGACAGTGGCGTTCCTGCCTAGGGACAGGGGGTACCCTATGTCCCCGGGCGCCCCCCATTTGGTCACGTGGGGGGGCGCCAACATTTCAAGAGGTCGCTTTTGTGTGCTCTTTAAATTTTTAAGCCGCTTTTTCCACGTTCCGGTGCCTGGGCAGGGGTGCATTTTTTAGGCTATCAGCACCAAATTTCAGGGTATCATCCAGATACTGTCCTAGATACTGATTACCACCCAAATTCCCAGTGATGTTTGGATTTTAGGGGTGCAAAGTTATGGACTCCCCAAATGGGGTGCCCCCATCCCCATTGTTTTCAATGGAAGCTAACAGGAGATTAGGGTCTACCCATTTGAGGGACCATAACTTTGGTTTCCTGGAACATAATCTCACCAAATTTGAGTGGCATCCTAAGAGTGGTTATTGCCAGATGATGCGGAAATTTAGGGTGTCACTAGCTTTAAAAAATATACACCTTCAAGGGCAATCCCAAAGAAATTTGCCCAAGATTCTTTGTTTTGCAGTGACTTTTACAGCATTGTAGCCAATGGGGGAATTTCACAAGTGTGTAGGCGGAGCTGCACATTTTTTTTGAAGATAGAGGCACCAGACTTTCAGAATTTGGCTCTAGGAGGGCATACCTCCTGGTAATAGCATCCAGGTTTGGAGACCTTTGCTTCTGGGGGTTCCAATTTTATGAGCCCCAAAGTGCATGTATTTTGTTTCCCCTTTTGTGAAGCCTGTGGGCTGAGTTCTCTGTAGAACTCTCTCAACTCCCCACCCAGAAGCAAAGCTCACCAAGATTGGATACTTCGTACTCCAAGGCCTCTTGGGCTTCAGCCTTGAAAGTCTGGCACCTCTATCTTCAAAAATGTGCAGCCTGCCCCTCAAAATTCCTCATTAGCTACAATGGAGCAAAGTCGCTTGCCAAAGAATCTTTGGGCAAATTTCTTTGGGGTGCCTGGAAAAGGGATGTATTTTAAAAGCTAGTGGACACCAAAAATTTCAGGGTATCATCTGTAACTTATTCTTATGATACCACCCAAGTTTAATTGAGGATTCCTGTTCAGGGGAAACCAAAGTTATGGTCCTCAAATGGGTGGCCCTCATCTCCTGCTGTACTTCCATTGAAAACGGTGGGGATGGGGGCATTCCGTTTGGGGGGTCCATAACTCATATGCCCCTGAACCAAACATTGCCAAACTCAGGTGGGTATCATCAGGGCAGATCTCTGGATGATGCCCCTGAAATCATGGTGCCGCTTAGCTTTAAAATCGCTCCCTGCAGGGCTGAAAAAACACCAAAAATACCCCCCAAAACCCAAATACTTTGCATTAGCATTTTGGTAATTTTTTGGAGCGGGATACCATGATCAGACAATTCCTTTCATCTGAATGTGTACTTAAATTTGTCCAGATTCAACCCGAATCTGGGTTATTTGTTCTTCATCTGGAATCTCCAACCACTCAAAAGTGATGCTGTTTCAGGGTGGGGAGAATCCACTCAAAAAAGCATCACTTTCAATTTTAGTTTTAACCGGGGACCCTAGATTCTCCCTTTCAGGTAGATTTAAAAAAGAAGAATCTGAGCTCCCTAGTTTAAAACACCAATGAAAGTGGATTCCACTTCGGAGGTGTTTTGTGAGAGATGATGCTGACATTTGTTCTGGTAAATGTTTTGCTGGGGTGATTTGTAGAGAGAGATTTCCATGCTTAAATACCCACTCTGCACTAGCTTTAAGATTGTTTTCTCCAAGGCTAAGCAAAAGCCACCTACCTCCTTAGAGGTGCGTTGTGATTAGGAAATTAGGGAAAAAGAGTTGGTGGGTAGAGAGCCATGTATGTTTTTTGATGGGGTGGGAGGTGATTTGTGAGCTGGTACAAAAATAATTGTTTGGTCATGGTGGGGAGGGTGGTCGGGCCATACACCGGGCGAGCGAAACTCAGGTTTTGTCCCGAGTAGCCAGTTTGCCTAGAGTCGCCCTGATGATACAGATATGGCGTTCCTGCCTTAGTTCTATGTCCCCGGCCCCCATCTTGGTCACGGGTTTCAACATTCTGGTGGTCGCTTTTGTGTGCTCTTTAAACTTTAAGCCGCTTTTTTCACGTCTGGTGCCTGGGCAGGGGTGCATTTTACAGTTATCGGCAATTAAAACTGGTGGGTATCATCCAGATATTGTCCTAGATACTGATTCAAATTTGGTGATGTTTGGTTTAGTGCAAGTTATGGACTCCCCAAATGGGGTGCCCCCATCCCCATTGGTTTCACGGAAGCTAACAGGAGATGGGGTCTACCCATTTGAGGGACCATAACTTTGGTTTCCTGGAATACAATCTCACCAAATTTGGGTGGCATCCTAAGAATAGTTATTACTGTGATGATACTCGAAATTTTGGGTGTCACTAGCTTTAAAAAATATACCCCTTCCAGGGCAATCTCAAAGAAATTTGCCCAAGATTCTTTGTTTTGTAGTGATTCTGCTCCATTACAGCCAATGGGAATTTCGGAGTAGGCAGGCTGCACATTTTGAAGATAGAGGCACCAGACTTCAGGGTGGCTCTAGGAAGGCCTCCTCCTGGTAATAGCATCCAGGTTTGGAGACCTTTGCTTCTGGGGGTCTAATTTTATGAGCTCCTCTGTGCTTGTATTTTGTTTCATTACGAAAGCCTGTGGGCTGAGCCTCTGTAGAACTCTCTCAACTCCCCACCCAGAAGCAAAGCCTACCAAGATTGATGCCATACTCAAGGCCTCTTGAGCTTCAGCCTTGAAAGTCTGGCACCTCTATCTTCAAAAATGTGAGCCTGCCCCTAGAAATTCCTCATTAGCTACAATGGAGCAAAGTCACCAAACAAAGAATCTTTGGGCAAATTTCTTTGGGGTGCCTGGAAGGGATGTATTTTAAAGCCAGTGGACACCAAAAATTTCAGGGTGTCATCTGTAACTATTTCTATGATGCCACCCAAGTTTGGTGAAGTTATGTTCGAAACTGTGTTATGGTCCTCAAATGGGTAGCCCTCATCTCCTGCTGTACTTCCATTGAAACAGTGGGGATGGGCATTCCATTTGGGGGGTCCATAACTCATATGCCCCTGAACCAAACATTGCCAAACTCAGGTGGGTATCATCAGGGCAGTCTCTTGATGATGCCCCTGAAATATGGTGCCGCTTAGCTTCAAAAATGCGCCCTGCAGGCTGAAAACACCAAAATACCCCCCAAAACCCAAATACTTTGTGACTGCGATTTGGTAATTTTGGGTATACCATAATCAGACAATTCCTTTTGTCTGAATGTGCCTAAATTTGTCCAGATTCCAGCCGACCTGGGTTATTTATTCTTCATCTGGAATCTCCAACCTCAAAAGTGATGCTGTTTCAGGGTGGGGAGAATCCACTCTCAAAAGCATCACTTTCAATTTTAGTTTTAACCGGGGACCCTGTGATTCTCCCTTTAAGGTAGATTTAAAAAAGAAGAACTGAGCTCCCTAGTTTAAAACACCAATGAAAGTGGATTCCACTTCGGAGGTGTTTTAGAGAGATGATGCTGACATTTGCTCTGGTAAATGCCTTTGCTGGGGTGATTTAGAGAGACTTAAATACCCACTCTGCACTTGAATTGTTTTCTCAGGCTACCAAACCTACCTCATAGGTCATGATTGTGGAAATTAGGGAAAAAGAGCTGCGGGTAGAGAGCCATGTATGTTTTGATGGGAGGGAGGTGATTTCCAGAGCTGGTACAAAAATAATTGTTTGGTCATGGTGGGGGAGGGTGGCCGGCCATACACCGGGTCAGCTTAAACTCAGGTTTTGTCCCCGGCCAGTTTTGTCTAGGTACTTTCGTTGACAGAGAGTTTCTGCTACCACCTGGAAGATGTTTAAATAAGCCTTGAATGAGTGCAAGATGAAGTAATAAGATCATGTAACAACACCAAGGGTGATTCCCCACACTACATTCTGCAGAGCTCGACTTGTGTCCGGCCAAAATTTTCTTCATGAGTCCGACTCGCTGTCGTTCTGCACATCGGCCGAGCTGGATCTCCCTTAGGCGAGCTCGGAGGGCGGGATGAGGTGGGTGCGCCTCTTCCTGCTTTGCATTCTATTGGCTGCCACGAAAAGTTGGCACGTGAGCCCAATTCGCCATTAATCCGCACTTCTGCCCATCTCATTCCTGGAGCCGTCCCCCCTCCCCCAGAAGGTGTTGCTATGAGTCAGTTGTGACCTAACGGCATGTTCATCTTCTTGATCCCATGGAACATTTCAATATGTACAACAATAATTACAAAAGCACAATCACTAAAGAACAAAGTGTATCCTGGTTTTATTTTCTGCATCTACAAGGCATAGTGCAAAGTATTTTTGGTCATTACTGTGCAGTACTATCTGTGTGGACATTTTACAGGGAGACAACTGCAACTTTCCTTATTTTGAAAGTGTATCCAGAAGGATGACCAGGGATTGGGCTGAGGTTGTACATTCTTTTAATGATTTTCTGTATAATGAAAATACACTTGTACTTCGTCCTTGTGATTAATTGCTAATCAGCATGGAATTTAAAAAAATGAAACATGAATGAAAAACTATCATGTTCATGGTTGAAAAGCTATGATTGTTTCCTTACTGCTCATACATAATTAGATCCATCCCAGAGTAGCTGGCTTCCTTCAAGGCTTCATTCAATTGGACCCCCCTCTTAAAAATCTCACCAGATTTCACAGAGCTGGGGCAGTTTAAGCATCATGTGCTCTATCATCTGTTCTTTGATACAAGCTTGGGTTTGCTGTTCCTGCAGATCTTCTGTAGGCATCATGTTTCCGGGATCCCTCTGTATTGGAGAATTTACATCAATACATGTAATTCTCAACCCAGTCCAATCTGAAGATAATTAAATCTATTGACCAGGGCCATGCTGACAGAAAGGAGATCTTGGTGCCTTCCCGGTTTGTACAGAAATTTGAAACCCTAAAAAAGTGTCACTGACTTCCTTTTCAATCAAAATACAGAGCTTGGGGCTGTCTCCTCTTCCTCTGCCTGCTACTCATAGGACTCACTGGAGGCATGTGGGTGGCTGGGTAAAAAGGACAGGGAGCCTCTCCCTTCCCATCAAAAAGGTGCTAAGGCAGCAGTGCTGGAAGCAGGTAGGAACCTCTGCTGCATAGCCCCACCCCCCACTGCTATCAATACTAAGATAGCAACTCTGGAAGAGGACAAAAGCTTCTGCTGCCCCACCCACGCAGCCACCAAAATCACCTCTAAGGTGGTATCACTTGAGGTGAAGCCTCCACAGCCTCCCATCATCCTCGAAATCACTGCCAAGGCAGCAGCATCGAAGATGAGTGAGAATGGCCTCTGCTCTCCTCTACTGTCTTTCCTGCTGCTGAGGCAATAGTGTTGGAGGGAGATGGGTTAATAAGGACAATTCCATCCACTCCTATTGCTGGATCTGAAAAGGCAATGGAAGGGTTGCAGCTGAGCAACAACCTCCCCCCACCCCTGCAAATCTGCCAACCCAACACAATAGCACTGAGTGAATGACCAACTGGTACACAACCACTAGAAGTTATACAAGTCCAGCCAGTACAGCAGGCAGTTTGGGAGGCGGGCAGGAACCCTTTATATTCACATGCTATCAGCTCAGCGCACCTGTGGGCAGCATGAGTCACAGACTGAGAAATAGGGAAAAGAGTAGGCAGCATGTCTTACCACCCCATGCCACAATGAAGTTTCACATGGAATTCATGAGAGGAAAGGTGAGTCAACCACCAAGCATCTGGACCAAATGCTCACCCCTTGCTGATCACAGCTTAACTCACAAACAGGGAAGGCTGGAGACAAAGCGCATCATCTCTGCATCATCTCTCCCCGTAAACCTGTAACTGGTTTTCTAAAACTAAATAAAAGATTTGCAACAGTGATTGAGGCCATAGATCAAAGAAGCTGATGAAGGAGGTTGGCTAAGAGATGGAGCTGTGTTGACAAAGGCAATGGGTTCAACTGTCACCTCACATGCTTAAGGCAAATCACCTTGTCTTAGTCTTGGTTGCCCCGCCCCCATCTGTAATATGAGCATTATTACACTGGTCCAATTTATAGGACCGCTGTAAAAGTTAATGTGACCATCTATGTGAAGTATTCTGATTTCTGAATATGAAAAGTTCTCTGTATTATTGTAAGAGACTGCATGAAAAGGAGCTTATTTCATGCTCAGGAATTATCATTCTGTCACAGGCTTGGCTGTCACTATATCCAGATCAAGATCACAAGTTCATTTCTGCAGAGATCTGTGAGTTGTTTTTACAAAGTGAGACATATTCCATGCAGTGTATTCAGTGCAAAGTGAGATGCAGTTGACCACTCCATTTTTATCTACCAGTTGGAATGTGGATTGGGTGTTAAAGGGAGTAGGCCAGGCAGCCCACTTCACAGCCCTGGATTGTGGACGGCACTGCTACTGTGTCACCCCACTGCCTCCAGAGAGCTCAGTTGATAATGGGGAGGCAGAAAAAGCAAAACACTTCCCCAGCTGCCCGAAAGCCCTCCATGGGGCTGAATGGACCTACACCACCCTCTTGGGTACGTACTGACTCATGTTCAGCTTGTGCTCTACTAAGATTCCCAGATCCCTTTCACATGTAGTGTTGTCAAGCCAGGTATTACCCATCCTATATCTGTGCATTTTATTTTTTCTGCCTAAGTGTAGTATCTTACATTAATCTCTGTTGAAATTCATTTTGTTTGTTTTGGCCCAGCTCTCTAATCTGTCCAGGTCATTTTGAATTCTGACTCTGTCCTCTGGGGTATTATAGCTACCCCTCCTATTTTGGTGTTTTCTGCAAATTTGATTAGCATGCCCTCTATTCCATCATCCAAGTTGTTGATAAAAATATTGAATAGCACTGGGCCCAGGACAGAACCCTGTGGCACCCAACTAGTCACTTCTCTCCAGGATGAAGATGAGCCACTGATGAGTGCCCTTTGAGATTAGTGTTTTTGGTCTTTTCCATCTGATCAGACACAAAGACTTTCCACCAGAGGTACAGAATCAACTGAGTGAGATTTGCCAAGTATAGAACTACCGGGTTCTATTCTCCTAAGCATATCCTTCAAAATCTACATGAGGCCACTGAATGAGACCATTTGGAATTCTGTGGTAGAGTGTCATCAATACACAAGCTCAGTATTTCATTATCTAAGCTTCCACCCTGGTTCTGAACCAGTGGTTTGAGTCAGTAGTCAGGGAGCTAAGCAATAACAAGCTGAGGTTGTATCCAGAAAAAAACCAGCGATAAACTGATGTTCTAGAGCAGTGGTTCTCAACCTTCCTAATGCCGCGACCCTTTAATACAGTTCCTCATGTTGTGGTGACCCCCAACCCTAACATTTATCCTTTTTACGGATGGAGGATACTGATGCAGAAAGTCTTAGGCGACCCCTATGAAAGGGTCGTTTGACCCCCAAAGGGGTCCCGACCCACAGGTTGAGAACCGCTGTTCTAGAGGGATTAGATTTACTGGCCCTGGGTGGAGTGAAGTTAAGAGCTCAAAGATGCTCGCGGACACAACATTTCTGTCTGGAATGCAAGTTAATACAATGGTCAAGGGTGCTTTCTATTAGATTTATCTGGTTTGCCAGCTCTCTTAGCTTCTGCCACTCTGCCCACACTGTTTCTGTAACCTCGCAGCTGGATTACTATAAAGTGCTCACTGTTGGGTTGCTTTTTAAAGTAATTCAGAAACAACAGATGGTCCAGAACGCAGTTATTGTTAAGGGCTAGCCAAGCGGAACACATGTTGACTGTTTTGAAACAGAAACATTGGCTTCCGTTAGCCTTTGTGTACAACTGTAAAAATGTTGGGCACCTTTTTCACTTACAGAATCTTAAGTTTTATTAGATCCAAGTCTTTCCTTTGATGCATAGGTCCTTCAGTCAGCTTCAGCTAGTTTTTCAACTATGGCCTTTGGTTGAGATATTGCCATAATTATTCAGCATGCTTCTATGTGCGCGGGGATTCGAACTTGTATCTATCTATTGCAAGTCTTACATTCTTACCACTACACCACACTTCCAACTGTTTTATCATTTCAGCTTGCACTTGTTGTCACATTTTAAGGTTAAAAACTACTAGACTTGTATACAACATGAATTGATACGCTATGCATATACAAGGAAGTGGCTACCAGTGGCGTAGCACCCACGGGAAGGGGTGTGTGACACCCCGGGTGGAGCAGCAGTGGAGGCATGGTCAGGCCATTGAGGGGGCATGGCGTTCCAGGGGTGTTCCGGGGTGGGGCGGGTGACGCCACGGCCGGGTCCGCAGGGTCCGTTCGCACCCCAGGCACAGTTTCCCCTCACTCTGCCTCTGTGACCAGCCCCCTGCCATCCCCAAAAACCCACACAGATATTCTTCAGCCACACCTTGACTATACGTATATAAACTGTACACAAGTAGGCTCTGTCAACACATTTGGAAATACTTCTTTTCCAGGATTTACATGTTTGTTTATACAACAAGAGATATGTGCATATGGCTTGCAATTGTATAGAGTCTGGGTTGAGCCCACTTAGAAGAGAACATCATCAGCAGGTAGAATTCCTCTTCCTGTTTCAAGTATATTGCCAAAAAATGTGTTCAGGCTAAAAATTCAAATTAAAAAAATCAAATACTTCCTGAACAAACACATACATGTATATATTATACAATTTTATTATACAGCTAAAGCTACATGCTTATTTTTTTTCAAAATCAGCCATTAGACATCAATAGTCATAAGGATATATATGATAAAATCAAACCAAGATCAAAGCAGCTTTAAAAATCCCAAATACAATAAGGCAGCTTCCAAAATGAGCTGACACAGTAACTCCAAAAATATAAAAATCTTCTTTGTTAACAATATACAATGTTTTTAAACCTATTCTACAAAATCTTAGTTAACAGTATGCCATATTATTACGCCTATTGTAGCAATAGTTGTATCAATGAGAATTATTCTATTCCTAGTAGTTAGAGGGAAGCAATGCTTTTAAGGCCATTGTAGGCCAATTTGTTCAGACATGAAGATTACAGGTTGTCTCTTCTGTTTCAAAGAATCTTCTTCAGTGATATGCTTATAGAGGCCAAAAAATCAATATTTTTTTTATTTGTAGAGCTGGCCTCCATCTAGACACAGTGATAGGGAAAGTCATACCTGTTTAATATCCTATCCCATATTTAAAAAGTATACCTGAAGTAAAGTAAAATGAAAACAGATCCCCATTCTAAACATTTTCTTTATTTTATATACCCACAAGTCAGGAGACATTATAAGTGGTTACACTGCAAAAACATGCTTTTGTCATACTATTGCCTTAGTACAAGTCTTTATTAATTTACCTGACAGTGTCTAGAAATGTGCTTTTCTAAAAGCTTGAATTCCAGTGGACATATTTTAACTTTTTTCTTTTTTAAAAGGAGGCCTAATTTTTAGTTTTTGATTAAGGCATTCATGAAGATAGACACACCAAAGAATATAGGTAGTTTAAATGAAATTTAAAAATCAGAATGTTAAGGCCCTCATAATTACTGGATACCAGATCCATATTATGTTTAGTTCTTAGAGGCGCCAATATGAAACCATGAACTTCAATTGAATTCACTATAGTAAAGCAACAATTTGAGTGCTTTATTGTGCTATTAGTTAGCATGGTGTGATGGTTAAGAGCAGTGTACTCTACCATGGCGCATTTGCTTCACGTTCCCACTCTTCCACATGAAGTGTGCGGGATAACCTTGGACCAGTCACAGATCTCTCAGAACTTTCTCAGTCCTCACAGAGGCAAGCAATGGCAAACCACCTCTGAATGTCTCTTGCCTTGAAAACTCTACAAGATCCCCATGTCAGTTGTGACTTGATGGCACTTACCACCACCAATATGAATGCATGTAAACTATTGTGAAATAAATGAGTCAAGAGAAAATTAGGTATCTACAGAGTAAACATTTAGCTCATGGGGAGAGACATATTGAGAAAAACAATTCAGACGTGCCTTGTGGAGGCAGTTCTCCTTCTGCACCAGTCACCTGCCTCAAATCTTCTTTCCACCATCTTAAAATAACGAACCTGACTTCAGCTTTTATGCATATGTGTATCAGCTTCACAAACAACATGGAACTTATCCCACAACATTCCTATCAATTTGTCACCTACACAAATGCATATTAGACATTTGTAGCCCAAAAGGAAAAACAAAATAACTTTTGCAAAACTTCATTCATTGCCTGGTTTCTGAGGCAATTCTTATAATTCACAGGTGATAGGATAATTTACCATATTTATAAGTCTGGTGTAGATAGTAATCAGATTTAAATATATGTGATAAAATACACACATACACAAAAACAACTGTGAGGTAAATTTGCTATATATAAAAATCGCTCCACAGTATCAACTATGGAAGAAGCTAGAATTTTCCAGAATAAATAGCCAAAGTGGTCAATGACATGTGAATAAACTAACAATAATTTGAATAAACTAAGTATAACAATAATTGTGCACAGCAAAGAGTAGCTTGCTGACATTTACAATGAAAATTGGCTACAGAAAGAAAAAGAGGCACTTACAGCCCAGTCCAGATGGCGCAATCGCTGGGACAACGGGCAGCCAAAAAGAAAACACCACCCTAGTCACCTGAAAGCCCTCCATCGGGCTGAATGGAGTTAAACCACCTTTTCGGGTGGCATAACTCTGAGGCCTGAGTTGTGATGCTCCCAGCTCTAAAGGCTGGGTAGAACGTGACTACAGTCAGCTGATGCCCCCACTGCACCAATGGGGCTAGCTGAGGTGTGGGAGTTCTGACACAGTGTCCAGCGTGGCATTCAGGCATCCTGAAATTGTTAGCCACTTTGGTGGCCTAGAGGGACAGAAAGATGTTGTAAATAAATACAATATTTTTTTCAAATCTCATATAGAACAGGTGTCCAAAAGAGTTGGTTTTTCTCAGTCTTTGTGAGTCACTGCTTAAGCTTCAGAGGTGCTGCCATCCTAGATGGCAAGGCACAGAATGCAGCTTCCTGTCTCTAGGGAGATAGAAAATATTCCATTCACAAATGAAGTTTTTATTACTGAGGAATATTTTGCAGTAAGTTGCATTCCTTTTTAAAGATTTTTTTCCATTTGGAATGGAACTTGTACATGCTCAGAAATATCCAGCTTTTCTCCCAAAACAGGTAAAAACAATAACCAAAGCCTATGGGTAGTACCCTTGCCATGTGCCTTAGACCTCTGCCTCTTCTGAAACTAGGTATTAGCTTCTCATCATCACCAGTTAGTTTATTGTGTCCTTTAGTTCTGAAGTGCCTTCTTAAAGGAAAAAGGGCCCCAGTTATCTCTCAGAGGCCAGCCCCCTCTATATTTGGAAAGTATCTCATTGCAGCTGATAGCTGCTGTAAGAAGCTTCTCTGTGGCCAAGTGCTGCCTGAGGTCCTGGTTCTCTACTGGGTTTTGGCTATGCAGTGGTGGTTTCCCTGCAGGGGGAAATATTTCACAGGACAGATCTAATTTTTCCTCTCCTCCATGCATCTTCCTAGTGCATTTTTGTTAATCACTTTCTCAATGAAAGATGACATAAGATTTGTGAATTAATCTACCATTTCCTGAACCATCTTTGTGTCCTAGATATCCTATCAACTCCATTGTATGACCCCAAGTTCTGATAATATAGAGAGGGGGGAAAGTTCCATTGCAGTGTTCTCCATGCATAATTTTATAAACAGTCCCCAAGTTTTCTGTACACTTCCGTACACTCTTAATGTTTTCTGCACACTCAAACCTCAAACTCATTAGCATTCCCTCATATGGAATCTCGTCCAACTTCCAAGGTAATTTTTGTTCATTTCTACACCTGCATTCCAAATGTAGCCTGACCACAGATCTATGCATCATGATGTTGTTGCATTTTACAAAAGTTACATAAATAGAACACAACATAATAAAAATAGAATACATATCATAAATAGTAGAATAGGCTACTATCCTGCTTCCAACTGTTAGGACCCTGATCAATCCCACAAATATATATATATCATGGCAATATATTTTCCTTTAAAATCATATTGGCAAAAGCCAATTTTCACAGCACCTCGTTGTGTGGTAGCAGCATGTTCACCTGACAGCAAGCTAAAGGTCAAAAGTTTGCTTTAACATGAGCTAATTAAGAGAATGAGTTACTCCAGCAATCTGGAGGTCTCATCCTGTGTAAGGGCATGCTTGATTACCACACCTTGCAAAGATACTGTTAAAGACAAAGAATATGGAAAGCCACTTTAATATCAGATACTGCCTTTTCCCTATCTCTTCTGGAAACCAGGACATCAACAGATGGTTGCTCCTCTGCATCTCCTCTATCCATTGTTATTACTTTCCTAAAGTCACCCACCTTACCCCGGTCTAATGTCTCAGCCAAAATCTGAATATCTTGGGCAGTAACCCTAAAAGGTTAATCTGCATGGAAGCCTTACAGCGGCTCCACATTTAGCTTAACAATGTAATTTGGCCCCTTTGTCCCGGTCTTAGTCATAGTTGAGCTGATTAATTAGCTCTGCACCCCAAACCCAGCACAGATGTGAAACCTAGTGCAATTAGCTCCTTTTCCCGCCAAGAGAACGATCTACCTTATAAAAGTTCAGTTCACGTGGAGCACATTGCTCATTACTAGCCTGTACCTCCCTTGGTCTGGTCAGTTTGAGACACAATATCGTCTTCTACCGGGTTTCTGTGCTGGCGTGGAATTCCTGCTACTTCAAGATCGTTAGGTAACGTATCCCCCAGCTGTTTCCCCAAATTCCCTCTCTATTCTCCCACCTACTTTTCAAACCTTTCTATATACTAGGAACTTGAATGTATGCGCTCTTATGCCTTCCTGTATGTGTGTATTTTGAACTAAATTTATATAAATATTTGAAAACTCATTTGGACTCTTGCATTTACTCTGCGGATTGCTCCTTGCCAAATCCCTTCCCCGTGATATAGTTTCCAAGATCTCTCCTAGCCTCCTCTCGCACTGCCAAGTGAGCATTCATTCCCCATTACTATTTTAAAACCATATGTGTGCTGTTACACTCTTAGCAGCTCGTGGAGATTCCCTTTAATAAATTGATAACCTTTGTTAAGCTAGGTAACACTTCTTAAAATAATTCTCTGGAACCATTCCATTGTGCAGAACAGGGCTGAAGCAAGGGGGAACTGCGTCTGGGGCATGCATGCGTCCTGTACCCCTGCCACGCCCTCACCCACCCTGGAATGGCCCTGCACTGATGCGTACCTGGTGCGTCACACCCCCCGTCCCCTTGGTACTACACCACTGGTGCAGATGATATAACACAGAATGCACTTGTACTTGATCTTGACCATGTAGGTGTAGGGTTACCCAGCCTCCTGCTATTGTGCGAGGTCTTTTGCCAATCATCACTGTTGACAGCCACTCAGAGGCATATTTGTATGGCTTTGCTTAAATGAGAGAAACTGCCATAACAGAACATGGCAGCAGAGGTGATCCTGCAGATTTGAGTCCAAAGCCATGAAGGACTTTGTAGTCGATCAGTAATATCCAAGCATCCTGTTTACCTTCTTTTTCAGTTTTCTTTTTGACTAATCCTTTCATTTTTCCTTCTCTATTCACATGTTGTCATGTTGGACTTTTGGGGCAGTCTTCCATTTGCATGAATACAGTATATTTCTAAACATTCAATTTCCCACCAACACAAAGTATTGTTCCTTTTAGAGATAACCTTGCTTCAAGAAGATATCTGTTCAGCACATGAACAGTTCCTTTTAAGGCACTGCTTTTCCTCCCCTACTCGATACACCATAGCTGTGAACCTTATTCTGCACAATTACAGAGAAACCATGACTATGGGAGCAGGTATTTTATTTATTTATTTTATTATTCAATTTATATCCTGCCCTCCCCCGTAGGGCTCAGGGCGGTGAACAACAGTCACATAACAAAACATTAATAATTATATTCAAATCGTCAATAAGCATTACAACACAAAATGTCAAAAACATCAATAAGCATAATACAGTGGCATGAAATATAGTAGTATAAACAATGAAACATCAAGTATCTGAATGTTTTATATAGATACCTCTTTGCATCTCTCATCCTGTACAGACAGCATCCTGTACAGACATAGTCTCAAGGGTATGAATTTATTACAGCTGAGCACACACCAGCTAACTTCTCCCTAGTAGGCATACTCACATAAATGCAACAGTATGCTTAATATACCAGGCAGACCTCACTCACCCTTGCTTTCTGTCTTTATAACTGTTGGGCAGCCCAGTCCTGATTGGGGTAGGGGCTGAATAGGCTATAGGATATGTGGAGTGCGGAACTGATGCATTTGCCCTTTCCACCAGCACAAGGGGCATTCCCACCGGCAGAGAGGACAAAGGTATCAGTGGCCAGGCGCCCCTCAGCTCAGTGGCAATGAGACCTTTGAAACTGGCTTCTTCTGGCGTTTCAGCCTGGGACCACCACCCTCAAAGCCCTCACTTATATTGCCCTTTTGTGCAGTGCAAGCCTGTTTGGGCTATGTAACAATTCTGGCAGCAGGATTTTTTAAAACAAACTCATTCCGGTGCTGCCCAAGGTCCCTGTGGAAGTGGCCATCCCTGGCCACCTAAACATTCCCCACATCTGGATTGCAATTTTAGTCTCTGAATGCCTTTTAACTTGAAACAAGGTGTTTATTCAGTTATACAATTATCCACTAAGAAAAACAGACTCTAGTGTCTTGACTTCATTCTCCTGCTTTGTGAGATATTTTCCCACTGGAGTTTAATAACCTGGAAAAATCTAAAAGGTTGTGTAGCTGTAATTCTAAGGTAGTTGAAACATTGGCTCACCAGCTATTACATTGCACTAAATTTGCTAAAATTAGATCTAAATATGTCAATCTACACCCTCTCTTCCAATCTGAGTTAACAGATTTGATTAGATTATTTCTCTTGTTGAATAATTCTGATTCTGTTTTTTTGTGAAGAGGTTGCAAGTTTTGTTATGGAAATAATTCAGAGTAATAATATCTAAGGTTATAATATCTGAGGTTATCCTTTTTGCCTTTTAAAATTTTTATGTTTGCTGTGTTTTATGTTTGCTGTTGTTCTATGTATGCCAATAAAGGCTTTGCTTTGCTTTGACTGGAGTGCTCTTGCTCAGAATTCAGGCTTGTTTCCAAGCCCAGAGTTTTGGCTCTGGCTCATGGAAGTTCATGCCATAAGAAATATGCTAGTCATTAAGGTGCCCAAGACTTTTCTGTTGTTTTGGCTGAAGCTGTCTAGTATGACTCGAATTTGTCATGCTCAGCAGATGACTACCTGCATGTCTTTAATTTATCTACTTCATCTTTTATGGACTTTAAAACTGCTTGTTTGTGTCTCTTCCTCCCTCTCTTATTCTGTCACGGAATTGATGTTCACATAAAATTCCCAGGTGGTTTCCCATCCAGTCACTGGCAGTACTCAGACTGTTTTTGTTTCAGCAAAGTGACTCCATCTGTGTTACCTATTTAACTTATTCTTCCTCAAAGGAACATAGTTCTCTCTGTCCCCACATAACAATCTTGTGAGGTATATTAGCCTGAGAGAAAATGACCTGTGAGTACAAGATGTTTTCACCCTCTGAAATAATCTTTTTTTCCCTCACGGCTGACACTACACTTCTGATGCCACACCTTTCCTCCGAGGCTCACAATAGGTCTGCAAGACCCACCACCCCAACGCTGCATGGCAACCAAGCCTGTGAAAGAAATAACGCCGGCTTGCACAAAATGCAAGTGCAAACAACCCAACCCACCGCTGCAGCAAACAACGTTCAGAAGCAGAACCGAAAGACGGGGACGGAGAACCGCCAGGACTGAGTGGTCTTTGCCTCGCCCGCGCGAGCGTGCGGATAGCGAGAAAAGTTCCGAAAAGCCTTGAAGGCGGAAGCGGGATTTTCTTCGTACGCTTCCTAAAGGCTCCTCGACGGCCGCTGCACCGAAAAGAGTGGCCTGCCTACCTGTCAGTCATTCCCTCTAATGCCACTAAGAATGGTCCGCAGGTTGTGGGAGTTGACAAAACGGACCAATCAAAAGACAGCTTGTTTACTGGTGGCGAAATTCAAACACGAAGCTGCGGAGGGTGGGGATAGCGAGTTCCTGTCCCTCCTTCTTTTCGCGTTATCTTTTCCCGGGTCTCTCGGGGCGGTCCTGGAGCAAAACCGCCTCTCTTCCTTATCGTTTCCGCGCGTGGCCTCCCACGGAACGGTGCTGGCGGGAACTGAAGCGCCCTGGTGAGTGAGCTCCCATTTTTTCATCATTTGGCCGCTTCTGGAGGAGGCTTTGTTCATTTGTTTTGTGCATGGCTTTGTTCCTCCCGCCAGCCAGATTGCACAATGGCTGGCAAAGAGTGTTACAGGCACAGCAGTGCTTAGCTCGGATAGTGTCCAGGATGTACCTAATGAGGAATATGTAGATAATTGAATTTGTCCTGTGCTGACCCAGGTGCTGTGCAGCCAGGGAGGAGGAGTACAGGCATGGTGCTTGGATGCATGCCAAACAGGGTACACAGACCAATCAACTGTAAGCCAGACTTCGGTGTGTTGTTGGTTGATGGTGCTTGGATTCCCTTGCTCTGGGTGGTGTTTGGAAGAAGGAGGAGTATGCATTCTGCAGTCCAGAATTACACAGTATACAGTTTGTTCAGTAGAGCCTGAAGATGGTATGGCTGGCAGACAGGAAAATGGGAATGGCATCCCCTAGTTTGGTTGGTGCCTGGTTTGGGTTATGGCCTGAGTCCTACCAGCAAGGAGAAACATGATGACTGGCTTCTCCTCCTGCACGTCTAGGCCCGGTGCAGGTGATGAGGAGCATGCTGGCAACCTAAGCATCCATTTCCTCCAGGGGAACTGACCGGTGCAGTGTGGGGGTAACCCTAGCTACTGTGCTTCTCTTCACAGCACTCCCAATGATTCCATGCCCTGAATGTTATAGTGAGAACAAACATGAAATAACTAGTTTATATTGTTTGGACCTTTGCAGCAACTGGTTGGGTGCTGTGTAAAACAATATGGATTAAAAGGACCACTGGTTCCTTTTAAATGTAAATGTTATGAAGGACAGGATACAGAGACTAAGGTCTTCCCCTAATGCTGGGATTTGCACTGGGATTTGAAGGTTGGCTGATAGTTAATAGAGCTCTGTTCTATGAATCTATCTAATCACTCTTTATAGCCATTTACATTAGTGGTTATCATTATATCCATGGGCAGTTGAGTAAAAAACTTTCCTTTTGTATGTTGTGAACCTTTTCCCACCCATTTCATTGACTGTCACCAAGTACTAGTATTATGAGAGAGGAAGAACAAGCTCTTTCCATCTGCTTTCTCTACTTCATTCATAATTTCATAAACGATCATGTCTCCCATTAGCCATCTTTTTTAGCTCCAAAAGTCCCGGACTCTGGACTTTTCTGATCATCTTGGTTGCCCTCTTTTGTACTTTTTCCAGCTCTGCAATATCCTTTGTGAGATATGGTGACTAGAACTGCGTCCAGTATTCCAAATGAGGCTGTACCATAGCTCCATACAAAGGCATCATAATATTGGCCATTTACTTTCAGTCCCTTTCTGAATAATTCCTATTTCCCAGCCTAATCAAATTTACAGGTGTGGGGGAAAGTAAAATGGAGAACTGAACAACAACAAAAGGGGGCAACCAGGCCAGAGAGCTTTTCCACAGATGACGTGGACTTTATTGCAATTCACTTTATTGCAATTATTGACAGTGTATGGGATTCCTGATTTTGCATTACATTTTGGTGTTACCATACAAAAATCATAATTATTCTTAGCTTTTAAAATTATTTTTGTAGCATGATGATGTCATAATGTGCTACATATCTGTCTTTTATGATAGTCTGTGAACAATGACATGGATTTGATATATGATGTGACAGTGAGTTTGGAGGATCTCTATTCAAAAAAACCTTAAAGTGATCCATGAAGATTTGAGTTGTGACATTGTTAGGCATTCATGATGTATCTTTGTGGCATAGTTCATTGATGATATTGTATGTGATTTTTGGTGGATTTCTGTACAAATTAATGTACAAATACCCATGAGGATCCATAACTCAGATCTGTGTTTCTTACCCAAGATAGTGTTATGTAGTTCCAGATTTTTTTTTTTGCAATCAGAAGGCATATAGTGTGCTATTTGATGGTGATTTTGGAAGACTGCATAGAAGTCATGTTGCACCCTGATGGTGCCACAAAATAACGTATCCATGTTTATTGTGGTTCATTCCACAATCTGAGGTGATATCAACAGAAAAGTGGGTTATGTGTGTTTCATTTTACAGTCATTGTTTGCATTAAGAAACATATAATTTAATGTGTTTCCATGGGCGAGCAGCAATATAGTGGTTTTGTGTTTTCAGTATAAGAATCATGTTAATTCAGGAGGATTAGTTTAAAATAATCAAGATCCAAGTTTTACCAGCCCCTCTCCCCGCCCCTTTTCACGGACTGGCAGTCGGATAAGGTTTCCTAGTGAACCATTGCTTTCAAATTCCATGATCTGATCTAGAACACAAAAAGTTGTTTTCCTTGGTTGCCTAAACATAAGTGACAGCATTTTAACTATCTCTCCCCCTCCCCGAACTGTCACCTCCTCTCTACACTGCCTGCCCGGTTTGAATTCAAATCATTTTAATAGCTCAGTCGGAATCATTCGAAGGTGACACGTTCACGTTTTTATCCCTCAAGGTTAATTGCTGCAACGAATTTAGTAATAGTCTGGTTCAACAGCGAGTGTCTGTCAGAATTTAAATAAACCGCCTGCTTAAGATACGAAAACCTTGCATAATACAGTGTTACCTCCTCAAACCGTGTTCTCTGAATTTGCTAATAACGCTATAGTAAGTACTTGGCAATAGTCCCTTTTTCATGCAGCTAAAGCACGTGATTCAGGCAAAAATCTGCAAGGCTGCGCTTCTGATAACCTCCTTTTAATAGCAAAAGTAGCAAGTACAGTAGCTCACGGTTGCCACCCAAAGCTAATCGTCAGCTTGCATCCTCAGCCCCGTCGTCGCTCCTAACAGCCCGCACCCCCGCGAGCCCCTCTCACGTCCCGAGGGGGAAGGCAGCGCGAGGATGCCTTAATCTCCAGCGTCCTTGGGACTTCTAGTTACTAGCGCTTGAATTGAAGGGCGAGAAATCAGGCGATGTGCTTTTTCTCCCTTTTTGATCTCCTTCCAGAAAACACCAGAGAAAGGAAACTAAAAAAGCGATATTTTGTATTCGTTTTTACTTTATGTATACAATAACAGTGGGGGCGTACCTAGGCGTAAGAAACCAGGCGATGCGTAATGCAGACCGTGGCGGGGGTTTCCCGAGAGGAGGCGGTCCCTTTGACTCGCGCCACAATTCAAGTAAAGACAGGCGGAGATATAGCCCGGGGTCCTCGGGCAGAGGCGGGAAAAGGGTTTGGAGAGGCAACCTCATTTTGAATCCTGTGCTGTCAGAACACAACGGAGAAATGTTGGTTCAGCCACAACTCTTTATCCTGGGCATCCTGGTTTGATAGTTTATTGTTTGTGCAGTCCGCAGTTTGCAGCAAATGACTATAAGGACGAGTGTCTTTTCAGTAGTTCCTCAAACATAGTTTATTTGCTGGCATCTGCCTTTTCTAGAGCTTGCATGGGGGAGGGATGTCAAATAATTTTTAAAATAATTTAATTTAATAATTTTTAAAATTAAAATTTTCAAATAAATTTTAATCTCCTATCAGCCTCATGACAAAGGAATCCTGATGCGGTTTGTGGTTTAGGAAGCATTTGAACCACACTTCTGCACATTGAAACAATATTGTTGCAATATTGTTGCTGCCTTGGGGCTCTGTGCTTTATATTGTTATTTATATCGTGGAATGTAGTATTGTTTTTTGCTTGTGAATTCAGTATTAATAACTGCAGATTTAAAAAAAAATATTTCAAATAGTTTGCTAATGGCCCTATTTGCTATTGGGTGCTATGACGAATAATTGCTATAGGGTTAATAGTTGAGCTCATTGCTTTTTTAAAGTAAATATTACTCAGCACCTGCCTGAGAGGAAAAGGTAGACTGCATGTTGCTTCTCGGAGCTACAAAATGTCCTTATCTTGGTACTGGCTTCCTTATAACTTTTTGCCCATTGTTCACACTCTGTTTTCCATCAGAAGTCCAAAAGAGATTACAATGATATTGAATGTTATAAGTATTTAAGTGATAATTGCACTATAATTGCACTGTTGAGTATCATCAATAACTCCCTTGAGCAAGGAGTTTTCCCAGATGGGTTGAAGGAGGCAGTGGTCCACCCACTCTTAAAAAGACCATCATTAGATCCTAGGGATCTGGCCAATTACCGCCCCTTTTCGAATCTGTCGTTTCTGGGGAAGGTAATTGAGAGAGTGGTGCTGGAGCAGCTTCAAGGCTTCCTGGATGACACATCGGCTTTCGACCCCTTCCAGTCCGGCTTCCGTGCTGGGCATGGGACGGAGACTGTTCTCGTCGCCGTCACAGATACACTCCGTATGCAGCTTGACCAAGGCGGATCGGCGCTGCTGGTATTGTTAGATCTTACCGCAGCGTTTGATGTGGTCGACCATGACCTTTTGACCCACCGCCTGGCTGCCTCTGGAGTGCGGGGCACCGTCCTTCAGTGGATTGCCTCGTTTCTCCGGGGGCGGACTCAGCAAGTGAGGTGCAGGGATGAGGCCTCCCGGAAGTGCCCGCTTGATTGCGGTGTACCCCAGGGGGCATTATTATCCCCGCTGTTGTTTAACATCTACATGCGACCCCTTGCTCAGCTGGTACGGAGTTTGGGCTGTCTTGTCATCAGTATGCAGATGACACTCAGCTCATTCTGCTGATGGAGGGGGGAACAGCCACCGCCTCTGCAGCTCTACAGCATTGTTTGGAAGCGATTGCTGGTTGGATTCGCGACAGAGTAGGTTAAAACTGAATCCATCGAAGACGGAGATCCTCTGGCTGGGCCGTGAGGGGGAGAGGGGATGTTTCAGCCGCCGGTGTGGGAGGGGGGGTCACATTGGCACCGACCCTCCGTCACGCAACCTGGGGGTCCACCTGGATTGATCTCTATCAATGGAGATCCAGGTGGCCCATATAACCCGGGTTGCTTTCTTCCACCTTCGCCAGGCCGGCGGCTGGCCCCTTTCTCTCCCAGACGATCTGGCCACAGTGATCCATGCAGCGGTCATCTCCAGACTAGACTATTGTAACTTCGCTCTACGCGGGCCTCCCCTTGCGTCTGATTCGGAGGTTAAAACTGGTCCAAAATGTAGCTGCGCGTCTGCTTACAGGCAGTGCCACCTGGGATCATATCCAGCCTGTGCTGCGCCAGCTGCATTGGCTCCCAGTAGAGTTCGAATCATCTTCAAGGTGTTGGTGCTGACCTTTAAGGCCTTACGCGGCCTGGGACCTTCGGTATCTTCGGGACTGCATCGCCCCACATGTCCCTATCGGCCTCTTACCGCTCTGCGGAGGCCAATCTACTGGTGGTCCCTGGCCCCTCGATGATCTGACTGGCCTCCACACGGGCCAGGGCTTTTACAGCTCTGGCCCCAGCCTGGTGGAACACTCTCCCACCAGCTGTCCGGGCCCTGCGGGACCTTACTGAATTCCGCAGGGCCTGTAAGACGGAGTTGTTCCGCCAGGCCTTTGGAGGATCCAGCCGTTGATGGTGCCCCATGGCCTTTACATCAGTGCCTTTGCCATCTGGGGTTTGCTGATCTTCCCCCTGAAAGAGGGTTTGGAAATGGATCTGTCGGACGCCATTGCATGTTAGTTTTAATCTTTCTACTAGTTTTTATTTTACTGCTGCTTTTAATGGTTTTAGTTATTTTACTTGTATACGTGCATTTTTATCTGTATATGTGCATTGTATTGTACACCGCCCAGAGCCCTACGGGGATGGGGCGGTATAATAAATCGAAATAAATAAATAAATAAATAAATAAATAAATAAATCCCCTCCCCCCAGTAACAAGCTATCTATCAACCTGTTTCTAGAGTCATTTTGGCCTTACAGTCCACTCCTGAATCTATGTCGATTTATTCCAGAATAAATTAACTGAAGTCAATTCCCTGAAACTGAAGTGACCTCATAGGACTGAACTATAAGGCTTGCAATCCTATCCATTTAAATAAGTTCCATTTAATTCAGTGGGAGTAAGTTCTGTGTCATTGTACACAAGATTAGAGGGGGGATTGGGTTTTGTTTTTTTACTATCAGACCACAGCTGACTCATGGCAACCCCATAAGTTTTTAAAGGCAAGAGATGTTCCAAGGTCCGTGGTGACGAACCTTTGGCACTCCAGATGTTATGGACTACAATTCCCATCAGCCCCTACCAGCATGGCCAATTGTCCATGCTGGCAGGGACTGATGGGAATTGTAGTCCATAACATCTGGAGTGCCAAAGGTTCGCCATCACTGTCAAGGTGCTTTGCCATTGTCTGCTTTCATGTCATGACCCTGGGATTATTTGGAAGTCTCTTGTCCAAATACTAGCCAGGGCCGAGGCTGAGAGTGTATGACTGGTCCAAGGTCACACAGCAAGCTTCTATGGTGTGTGTGGATTTGATTTGGGGTGTCCCAGGTCATAGTTTCTACTTGTAATGAAAATATCTTAGAACTGAGTGTTTATAGAGCTAAGGCACCTAAGCAAAATAGCTTGTGTATGATATATATTAGATTTACTGTGATAATAGAGACAGTTCTTTTGCTGTTCACCAGTCATTAGGGAGGCAGAGAAGAAGAAGAGTTTGGGTTTATATCCCCCCTTTGTCTCTTGCAAGGAGACTCAAAGGGGCTTACAATCTCCTTTCCCCTCACAACAAACACACTGTGAGGTGGGTGGGGCTGAGAGAGCTCAGAAGAACTGTGACTAGCCCAAGGTTATCCAGCTGGCGTGTGTTGGAGTGCACAGGCTAATCTGAATTCCCTGGATAAGCCTCTACAGCTCAAGCGGCAGAGCGGGGAATCAAACCCGGTTCCTCCAGATTAGAGTACACCTGCTCTTAACCACTACGCCACTGCTGAAAAGAGGTGAAGGAAAGTCATGTAACTTTAACGTCAAAGGAGCAGTGTTTCTTTTGTTGGCTTGATTCTTCTTGGAAGAAAGAAGTGTGGGTAGTCTGTTATTGGCCCCACTACATTGTCTATTTGCTTTGGTAGCACATCTTCCAAATTCCCCCCTGAATTAACAAGACAGCAGGAGAGTGAATTCCTCACTCTTATTTTCCTGGACAGAATATATGTACCTGCATTGTTGCTTGGCAAAGAAACTATCTCTCTTTGTAGACTAGAGCCTGGCATTGGTTAAGAAGAGAGGGACCAATGGCCTGGTGGCAGAGCATCTGCCGGGCATGCACAAGGTCCCAGGTTCAGGTCCAGGTAAAGGTATCTGGCCACAAGGGATATGAAAGACCTCCATATAAAACTCTGGAGAGCCATGGTCATTCTGAGTAGACAATACTGACTTTAATAGATCAATGGTCAGATTCAGTATGAGGTAGTGTCATGTGCAGAATTCCACAGATTATTAGTATAAAACAAGAGATGGTAGAACCATGGCTGTCATGAAGCATTACCACCTGGAGGCAAACGGTCATCTGAAGAAATAAAAGTTTCCATTTGACCAACTGAAAAGGTGACAAGGATGGACAGATCACAAGTTTCAAATACAGAGGACTTTGTTCTGGCTGGTTTAAAAAGACCTGCCGTGGTTATGCGTTTCAGTATTTTAAACAATGGAGATTTGAGCCAGCCCCTAGCCCAGTGGTGGCGAACCTATGGCACTCCAGATGTTAATGGACTACAAATCCCATCAGCCCCTGCCAGCACGGCCAATTGGCCATGCTGGCAGGGGCTGATGGGAATTGTAGTCCATGAACATCTGGAGTGCCATAGGTTTGCCACCACAGCCCTAGCCCATTTCTTCTTCTTTGCAACTGTTAGGGATAACAGCAGAATATGCACTGCTGTCTCTTAGAATATGAGATCCAGGCTCTACCAGCTAAGCCACATATTGGCCATGCATAGGGTTTGGGAACTCTGTTTCTTGCCCCGTCTCCCTGCCCCAAGTATGCACTTGCCTCTTCAGTGGTAGGATAGGCAGGTTGTCCCGATAGATTAAAGCTGCCTTTGAAGGATTATGAACCAGTAATTTTTAAAAAATCTGTGGATGAAAAAAATTGGATGGAGAGAGAAAAATGGAAATATACGCAATACTTACTACTTGTGAGTTTTAATGTTATTTTACTGCTTTGTATTTTTTCATCATTATGTAAGTGGGAACCTGCAAGAAACTTGCAGGAGTGGCTATCCCATATCACCTTTGCTTCCTTCCCTCTCACCCTACTTCTCTGAGGCCCATTTTGCATGGAACACTTACCTCGAACCTATACTCTGTGCAGTTGGCTTGTAGTGGGCTGTCCTCTCATTTCTCTGTTTACATGCCCGGAGGCTGCCCAGTGCCTTGCAGTTGCTTGGAAGTCTCAAAGGGACCTCTGGTTCTCTCCAGGTTATCTAATTCCGGCCATCAACAACCTTAAAAGCACAGTATTGATATTCTCTCCCTTCTCCTCCACACAGACATGCGCGCACACACACACTCTCTCTTTATTTCTGCTGTCATGGCAAGAGAAGAGAAAGACTTGTTTTAAAACAGTGTCATCAGGGAGGGCAGAAACAGCGTGTGGGAGGTGGATGGAACCAAAAAAATGCCTGTATGTGCTGTTTATTAAAAAAACTCCCTCTGTTTTGTATCTAAAAATCAATCTCTTGATCGCTCAATACGTTCTCTTTAGAGAAGGAGGAGGGATCCAGCAGCATGGTGGAGATGAGAAAGGCTCCAGGGCACGTGGCAGCTGAGGCTGTGTTGTGCTGAGGCTGTGCTGGTGGAGGAGAGACTGAACACAGGTGTTAGACAGAGATGGGGAGATCCCCCCCCCCATACATATGAAGATCTCTCAATCTCTTGATCACAGCACTTAGGGAAGCAGGAAGGATCTGACAGTGAGGGGGGACGAGGGGGAAGGCGTGCAAAGAAATAGGAGGGAGTAAGAAGGCTGGTCATGGCGGAGAGAAGATGTCCAAGGGCAAAGCTGTGTCCGTTGGCAAATCTCCCTGCTCTGGCGAAGCACAAATTAAAATTGTGCTAGAAATAGTCTTGCTTACCACAGACAGAATGAAAAGTGAACTTGGGGCTTGAGGAAATATGTCTGTACAAGAAGTCTTGCTGTGACGGATATTCGCCTCCACCACACACCAAACACACTTTCTCCCTGCTGCTACCCCTTTTCTTCCTTTCTCTTCTGCATGCTTGTCATTTTCTCTCTCTTTCTGCCCCCATCACCCTCCTGGCCTCCCTAGACCCTATGACTTTTGCAGCCTGTTTCATGGCTATGACAGCTACCACCAGATGCACTCTGGCTATGGGCCGGCAAAGAGTCCTTCACTCCAAATCAACAGTAACTGCCTACTCTTTCCAAGATAGCAGCTTGTTTGGGGACACCCTTGGCAGAATACTGATGGAGACCAAAGACAAGAAAAATTCCATGCCAAGAATTCTATGGATAGATGCAGGAGACCTTTCTCGCAAACTTCCTCTCATTGCTACCACATGCTTCTGTAATATAGTCCTGACCAGAGGAGAGCACAATGAAGAAAAGAAGAAGAGTTGGATTTATATCCCCCCTTTCTTTCCTATAGGAGAATCAAAGGGGCTTACAAACTCATTTCCCTTCCCCCTTCACAACAAACATACTGTGAGGTAGGTGGGGCTGAGAGAGCTCAGAAGAACTGTGACTAGCTCAAGGTCACCCAGCTGGCATGTGTAAGAGTGCCCAGGCTAATCTGAATTCCCCAGATAAGCCTCCACAGCTCAGGCGACAGAGCGGGGAATCAAACCTGGTTCCTCCAGATTAGAGTACACCTGCTCTTAACCACTACACCATTGCTGCTCCTGGGCCAAATAGCAGAGACTTTTTTCACAGAGCTTTGAGCTTTAACAATTATTCCCAATCCTAATGATCCAACAAGACCAATTGGTCCCTCAGACAAGGAAAACAGTAATTATAGGACTGTGCTGGTGGAGGGAAGACTATAAACTATTCCAGGGTCAGTGGCCACAGTCTCAACCAGATAATCCAGTACAACAGATCATTCAATTCAGTTATGCCATAGACTTTTCTAGTCTTCCCCCAAACCAATTTTGTAGCTCTCCCAGATCTCTCAAAAATAAAAAATGGGAACTTTATCTACCAAAGAACATCGGTTGATGATAAGAGCCATAGAACCAGTTCCTCTCTGTGAGATAAAATCAAGAGTCTACTTTATCTTTTTCACAGTTCCCAAGAAAAATGGGAATTGGAGAGCCATTCTAGATCTGAAATATATCAACAGGTCTGTGACTCCAAAACACTTCCATATGGACTTTACATTGGGTCGCCAAAGCTTCACTAGGAGCATTTATGACTTCCATTGATCTCACTAAAGCATACCTACAGATCCTGATCTATGTGGGCCATCATAGGTTTCTCAGATTTTCCTACCAAAATTTTCCAACCCCATCTTGGGAATCCAAACACTGCAATCCAAGATCATCCTTGTTGGCCCCAGGGACAGGTCCAGGTGTTAGGAGGACCTGCCTTATCCTGTCAGGATCCTTGCTCTCAGTGGCCTGCCAAGGCTGCCCAAAATGCCTCCTCCACTGCCACCCCTGGCAGGGTTCAAGGCAGCCCCTCAATGATGGAAACCCCCTCATTACAATCAGAACCTGAGAGTTCTCAGAGGAGGAACCCATATCTGCTGAGCAATCCTCATGCCTGTTCAGTGCAGACAACTACCAGTCTTTATTACCGAAAGCTATCTTGGCTTTAGACCTCACAGAAACTCAGGGGAGCATCCTTCAGGAAATAAATCCAGAACTCAGGGGAACAAGGAGTTTCAACTTTGATATTCATCAGATGCTACAAACATAACTCCTTCTCCTTGGCTGATTCTGCCTTTGGACATAGAGTGTTGCAGACTGTGGTAGATCATAGTTAATTCCCACCTGAACTCCTTTGTGAGAATGGAATCTGGAATACTCGCTGTGAGGGTTCTTTCTACTCTGAAGTTAAGAGGGCATCTTGCCCCCCCCCTTCCAAAAAGACAGAAACATAGAAAGGAAAGGAAAGAGAAACATCCATGAAAAGCAAAATCCCGAGTCTGATCAACCTTGCATGCTTAAGTGATAGAGGGAAGATGCTTGATTGCTTCAGCCCTTCCTTAATCCTGCTCATATCATTCCTGTGGTTATCACTTGTTCTGTTTCTAACAATGGTTTATTTGTTCTGGTGGATGTTATATTTCTGTTCTGTTCCTTCCTGTCCTTGGATTCATTAGCTTGTGAAGTAACCAAACAGAGCTGAGATGACTTCTACTCGGGAAAGAGGAAGTTGGTAGAGTTGGTCCTGCCTCTCTGACCAGTTGGACTGTGCTCTTTGGTATTTTTCACTTGAAGACATACCTGCTCGTTGAACTAGAAACTTCCTGCATTTCTGAGTTGTGCTATGGGAGAAGACATAGTACATAAATTTGTGTCTGAAATCTGCACTTGAGTGTTTGTAATGCGAATTTGAAAGGCATGCACACAAGTTTCTGAATGAGAAACTGCTGCTTTGGAGAGAGAAACTTTGGGGAGGTGTCATTTGAGCTCCAAAAAAGAACTTGCTTGTTAGTAACCTTTTGCAAGTCTGTATTTGTGCAAGATGCTGGCATAATTAGAATGTGAGGGAGTGGTTTGATTTTTATTTTTTTAAAAAAATATCCGGTTTAATCAGTGGAACATGCTAAATCAAATCCTTGATTGCCACTGGGAAACACATTTCTGGTATTGTGACTGCAAATGACAAGTCTTCCCCTCGCCCCCACAAGAGTAAGAATTTGGGTTTGTGTATGGGTGGTGATGTAAGTTGTATGTTTCTTAATGTTCCTTAATTCTTCTTATATGAAAGTGTGGGAAATCCCTGTCAAAGGCAAGTCTGTTACCAGTTATGCATAATCTTGTTTCTTTGGGATTAATTTTAAAGGATTATTTTAAGACCTTTCCTTTACATTGTGGAGGATCTTGTGGTCTGTAGGTATATTTACATTTGTGTTGCAAAGCGATTCTCCCTAGCACCAATGCCTTCCTTCAAGTTTATTCCATGTGAAGTTGCAGTGCAAATGGAGTTTTTAATAAAATTATTCTAGTTTTGTGTTCTGTAGCTTTAACTGAATACAGTTTGGTTCTTTCTGGGCCAACATGTTAGGCTCCTTTGCCCTGTAGAAACTTCTTTCAACATCAAACATTATTTCTGAGTTAAATCCCACAGTTTAAATTTTGTGTCTTATGAGCCTTAGTGATTATCCAAAACAGACCTGACGAGTTTGTGATCCACTGAATTTTGCTAATCAGAGTCTTGGAAAGCATCTGGTGATTGTACTTTGTGTGTGTGTGGTGCTTTTTGTTTAGTAAGATGCAATTAGCTTAGCTAGTTACAAATTCTCAGGCGACGGCCTATATTTCATTTAACAGTCTTTCTTATTTATTTATTTATTTATTTATTTATTTATTTATTTATTTATTTATTTATTTATTTATTTATTTATTTATTTATTTGATTTGGTAAACCACCCTACCCCCAAAGGGCTCATTGTACTTACTATGAAAGTACCTTAAGGTCAAACAGGGCAAGATGCCAGAAAATTTATGATAAGATCTTCATCACACTTTCTATTGCTAAATAGCAACATGGAAGAAGAGATTCTTAATTCTTTCCCTTACATTATTTTTCCTGACTTCAAATCTACCCCTTTTCTGTTTGTCTTATTGGGTGAAATGTGTGGAATGTAGTTTCATGGAGCCATTTCAGACTGAGAGAACATTGTGCAAGCTAACCCTATGGTATGATTTGACCCCTTCCCTACATTCTGCTTGTGAGCAATTAAAAATATGCTGGATAGCTAATTGCAGATCGACTGGCAAATCTCTTATTTTCACACTTATGTCATGGTCTTTTTGTAGTGATGGCCATGAGAGATAACTGTCCTGTGTGTGTATGGCCACATCTACCACAACAAGTAAGATGAAACATTGCGCCAGAGAGCATACTTTTCAGAATATGGCAATATAATTTGATCTGAGATAATTTACAAATGTCAGACTTTTAGGCATCTGATCTTTATTACCCATTTCCCTGAAAATAAGACATACCCCGAAAATAAGCCCTAGCATGATTTTTCGGGATTTTTGGAGGATGCTTGAAATATAAGCCCTACTCCAAAAATAAGCCCTGGTTACAGATTCCTCGTGCAGCTGATCTGGTTGGGGGGGGGGGAGGGCAAAATCATGGGGAAAAAATAAGACATTCCCTGAAAATAAGCCCTAACTCATCTTTTGGAACAAAAATTAATATAAGACCCTGTCTTATTTTCGGGTAAACACTGTCATAAAATATTCAACTTACTGAACATGTAGCTTCTTCTAAATTTATCTCTGTCCATCATTCTACGCAGTGCCAAACTTGTTTCACAGGTAAGTTTGTGGGGATCCTTGACCACAGTAAATTTAGTCTACTGCAGCATAGGCAATAATGTGGCTTTTCTGGAAAAATGCCTAAAATTTTTACTAGAAAACGTTTGGAACTTTTTCCAATTCCCTAACAAGGGTGTGATTTGATGTAGCATGTGTACTAAATTCAAGTCAAAATAAACAATTTTGTAAAATGTCTCAAGCTAATTTTAAGTCCGCTATTATCCATTACTTGAACTGAAATATTTGATTAGGGTCGATAAAACAGTCTTGTATTCTAATAGCCAACTGTATTCCCCTGTGCCAATACTTACATCTGTGGATTGGGGCTATTCTGATTGTAAGCAGGTTTTTCCACAAACTTTGGGGACTACTCCCAGCTTGCAAAATAAATTAATGAATAAATTAATGAATAAATAAATAAAAATATACAGTGGTACCTCAGTTATCGTTGACTTCGGTTTTAGTTGGTTTTGGTTTTCTTCGACTTTTTCTGGGCAAAATTTGTCTTGGTTTTTGTCGATTGCCTCAGTTTTTGTCCTCAAACACAGAAAAAATTCGCCCAGAAAAAGTCCATGAAAACTGAAACCGACGAAAAGTCCACGAAAACTGAAACTGGCTGGGGTTTGAGGAAGCCCAGCAGGGAGGCAGAGGGAGCTCCTTATTTGGGCAGTAACACCCCTTCATGTCACTGCCCAAATAAGGAGCTCCCTCGACCTCTCTGCTGGCTGGGGTTTGAGGAAGCCCAGCGAGGAGGCAGAGGGAGCTCCTTATTTGGGCAGTGACTCTCCCTGATGTCACTGCCCAAATAAGGAGCTCCCTCTGCCTCCCTGCTGGGGTTTGAGGAAGCCAATTAATCTGTTGGAGGCACTTTTTGGAGTGCCTCCAATGGATTAATTGGATTTACATTGATTACTATGGGAAATGGTGCCTCGGTTTTCGTTGATTCCTTTCGGACGAATTATCGACGAAAACTGAGGGACTACTGTATAGTGAAACTTGAAAAAAATGGTGTGGAAGTTTAATTCCACCCCCTTCTCCGGGAGAAGGGTTATCTGCACTTGTGCAAATAATGCACTTACACTGGCTTGGCAGAGGAGAGAGAAATCAAGTGAATTCACAATTTTAAAATTTAGATTATTTGTATGTTCTTGTGTCATCCCCCTCCCTCAGTTTGCATGTACTGATTGTGGATAATCATCTGAAAAATACTCTTTACAACTTAATATTTTATTGGTAATGGCATCCACTCCTCATCAGTGTTGTGTACTAATTAATCCTTAGAAAATCACAGTAATAAAAACTTTGTGGAACTGCATGTCTGAATATAAGAAGTGATTGATTGACTCCGCTAATGCAAGAATAAGCAATATTCCCTCGAAGAATTTTAAACCGTAGATTAAAACACAAGTAGCTTTTCCCAAATTATATTGAAATTATATGGAAATCTACTATGGATTTTTCTAGTAGGAGTCATGTTTATGTCATAACATTATTATGTCATAACATAATTATGACTTGGCTGGGGTTTGGGGATTCCCAATGTCTCAGCGTCTTTCTACTTCCTGAAACTTTATATGTCTGATAATGCAGACCCGTGCCACAGATCCACAGAACATTTTTTGTGCTCAGTCATTAATAATTGATGGCCTTGGAAAGTAACTGAATAATGCAAAGCCATGAGAGAAATGAACATACATGAATATAGTTGGATTCCCTTTCTTTCTATAACAGCATTTCTAAACCTGTGACTCTTAAGCTACGATTTGCCATGTATGCAACATTAAAACCTAATACATCCCAAATCACAAATCAGCACTTAGGATGGAAGACCGGCTGTACAGACAAGGCAATTTTTATATAGATTTATTTATGAATAACACTTGAAATACACATCTCAGCCATACATTCAATGAGATTTTTGTGCTTGATGGTCACCAGTCAACTAACTAAAGTTAGATTTGATGTCCTATTTTTTGCATAGTGCTTCTTTTCAGTGGAAGATAAATCTGGGATTTTGTCCTCAGGATGGAGTAAGCAGTATAAAGAAATTTTACCTTGCTGGATATCAGCAGGAAAAAGTTGTCCCTTAAAACCTCAAGTACCTATATGTGTCCACCAGGATTTATAGGTCCCCCTGAGAGGGACCATACATTCCTAATTAAGAATCACAGCACAAAAGATGAAAAGCAAGATGTGTGAGCACAGACTGTCTAAATCTGAAGAATTGGTGCATAAGTAGCATTATCAATAACTAATAAATAAAATCCTATACTCCTGTAATAATAGAAATGTACCACGTTTGTCATTATTGCAAATAAACTTTTCACTGTTTTTAAATGCTGTGGTTTACATCTGATCTTATTTCTTAGCGTGGTAGTCTTGAGCCATTAGGTGAGGCATTACTGTTACTCGAACAGGTTTTTTTTTCAAGCTCTGTAATATGGAGACACCTAACCCCAAAAGGCCAGGTCTTTTAGGCCTTTAATATGTTCTCTTAAAAAGTGAAGATGCTCAGGTATGTTGTGAATGAAGCAATACCTCTAGCTCTTCCTCAGACACTCCCTTTTATATAAACTAGAAAAGCTGATAGGCACCCGCCCTTAAGGATGTGTCTGCCTATGATTCACAGACACTCCTTGTATAAAATGCAGCACCAGCTACCTTAAAGCTTAGCTTCACAAACTCTGTTCTTTACTTGCATTAAAGAGCTAAGCTGCGCTTGGCCTAATTTGTCCCCAAAACTGTATCCATACCTGGGATGCCTTTTCCCAGGAAACACATTTTTACCTTGAAAGCCCAGCTTCTTGACATAGGTTTTTCTTTCAATTAGTTCATCTATATGTAAAGCGAGTTGAGTTATTAAGACATTTGATGAGCAAGCTCTGCATTAGAATATTAGCAGAAGTCAAAGAAGGATCAAAGTATAGTGCGTTACAGAATCTGTTTCTTAAGTATTAATGGATGGGTTCAAAGGATATAAATGCATTCTAAAGTTTGACACTGCCTTAATGCATAACCTTTTCAGGTTCATCGGTTCATTTTAAAAAATATTTTTCATTCTGTGTCCTCTGCCATACATGGTAGCTAAACAGTAAAAGTGAATCCACACTGTTAAAATTAACAAGTATGTATAGTTGTGTAAATGTGATAGCAGTGCAAATAATGCATCGCAAATATGAAATAAAATTCCCTTGTCCTGATGCGCTTTTTGGTAAATCTCCTAAAAAACCAGAGTCAATTTGCTAAACATTTCTAGGAGAATATTTGCATAATGCTCTCATTTTCTAGACAGTTTTCAATTATATGTATCACAGAAGTCCAACCAGGCTATCCACAGGTGGTATCAAACTCTTGTTCTTTTTGGAGTTACCAGCTCCAAAATAGAACCTCCCACTGTTATATCATTCAGATTAATCTTCAGGTTTTGTCCTTTATCTGTTCTGCTGTTGACTCCAGACGCTTGTTACTGTTATTCACTGCCTCACTTGCTTCATTAGAAAAGTAGAACACAAATACTACAAGATGAACTACAGGAGGCAGGTTAAGAGTTCCTTTAGGGCAGTGGTTCTCAAACCTTTTCAGGCTGCTGCTCCCCTTGACTCCCAGGCCACATCTCTAGTGCCCTTTCCACACATACGAACACACTCTTTCTTGGTATTAGGTTTTCTGCAAATTCAAAACAACGGTGAGGAGAGTGCTACTGCTTTTCCTTTAAAAAAATATTGTCTTGCAAAGCAAACACAATGGGGCACTTTGCTTTGGTTTCTCACCCCCCCCCCTCTGCTCCAGACTACACAATGAGGAGAGTACTGCCGCTTTTCCTTTTAAAAAAACCTTGCCTTGCAAAGCGTGGTGATACAGCTGTTTGTCTTGACTCCTCACCCCACCCCTGCTACACAATGAGGTGGGTGCTGCTGCTTTTCTTAAAAAAATATCTTGCCTTGCAGAGTAGCCAGCCCACCTGCCCACCTTAACCCTGCAGCTGTCCTTGGCTTGGCCACTCCCTCCCACTCCCTCAGTCACAAACACAGACATACATGGGCCTACTTACACCCTCCTACACAGGTTGAACAGTGAGGAGAGTTCCACTTTCCCTTTAAAAAATATTGCCTTGCAAAGCAGCCGCAACGAGGCTCTTTACCTTTTGGTTTGATTTGAAATTTAATTTATATGCCGCCCTCCCCACAGGGCTCAGGGCGGTGTACAACACAATAATAAACAGCAATAAATTAATACATGTATTATTACTTGGCTCAACCTCTCTCCCCACCCCTGGGCTACACAGTTAGGAAAGTGCAGCTACTTTTCCTTTAAAACTCACCAATCACCACATGACAAGGATGGAAGGGCAAGATCTTTGCCATGCTACTTGGCTCTGGAATCCCTGCCCCCTACCACCTAAAATCTCGGCCACCCCCCTAAATTCCTTACTGCCTCAATTTTTCCACTGCCACCACGGGGCGGTACCACCACTTTGGGAATCCCTACTTTAAGGTGATAGCTTCCGGAACTAAGGAAGAGGGCTCATACTCTTTTTTTGAGAGGTCAGTACATTGTATGCTCCACCTAGTTAAGCAGGATTTGGATACCTACTTTGGAGGATTCCCTAAAGGAGACAAAATCTGTACTGTAGGAAACAATGTTGTAAAATCTTTAATTGACACTGGAAATCTCTAAACTCTGTATTCCCAAGGACTGCTTGATTTTTTAGAGAGTGGAGTAGTGGACCTATTCACAGGTGGACTGATATTATAAAGGATAATCAGAAGTAAGGGTTTCCTGCTATAGAAATGCAGATATGACTGTTTTCTAATGTATATGCATTTAGATATTTCATATAGATGTATGTATGTATACAATCAAACGGAGATAGAACTTTGTATATGCATATAAGCTTTTGAAAACAACTTTTTAAACAATGAAACTGTAATGAAATATTTTACTATAGTTTTATTAAGATTTAGGAGGGCTACCAGGTAAAACTGCTTCAGGGGATTAATTTAGTTATGAGGTTGGCGGCCCATGTGAACTTTTATGGTATAGTTGGGCATGAGTAAACTGAGGAGACCATGATATCAATTCCCCAACAGTTTAAACCCTAAGAGTCATTTACCAGCTCCTGATGAATAGTAGTACTTCCACATACCACTAGGTACGTACCATGTGTGTGTAATCATGGTGAGCCTCTCCTATCTCATGGGATTGGCATGAGAATGAAATGGAGAACAGTACACTGCTTTGGGTTCCCACTGCGGGCAAAGACAGGATATACATGAAGTAAAAAAATATATAGTGCACTGTAAATAATCATATTGTCATGCTAATCTAATAGTGAAACTATTTTAAGACACAGATTGACATGGTTTTTGGGTGAAGATTTCAAATCTACCACCAAATCAATTGTCAAAAGCAATTTACTGTCCCACCTTAATTAAATTGTGAAATGTTTCAGGGAGGGTAATACCGCTATTTAATTTGTTCATAAATATTTTGGAATTGACAGTGGCCAGTGTAGTAATCAAGTTTGCAGAGAATATTAAATTATTCAGAAAAGCAAACAGATTTCTCTGAGTTAGTGGATGTGGCAAATTATATTCAATGTGCACATTGGAACAAGAAGTCCTGATTTTAAATATATGCTGATGGAGTCTCAAGTAGCTGAGAATGAGATTGAAATATCTTCGAGTTGTAGTGGAAAACTCTATAAAAATGTCCAACCAGTGTGCAATAGTGGTGATAAGGGCAAACTCCATGGTAGGAATTATTAGGTCAATTACTCTTAGCCTAACCTATCTCACAGGGTTGTTGTAACATAAAATAAAGGAGAAGAGAACAATGCAAGTCACTTTATGTGTTAATTATTACTCCCATCTCCAAGTTGAACATTCAGTAGTTAACACAGGCATGTGTAGAAGAAGCTGTATATATACAGCATAGCGGTCCAGAAGAAAACAGTTTGCTAATGACCACTGTACGAGTAAATTGATTTAATCAGTGTCCCTGCATTCTTTCAGGAGATGTTGCATGGCATAAGACTGTAGGGTAGGCTTCAAAACTTGGTTGGGAAAGAAGGAGATATTGGTGTGACTAGCACTTAACCAGTGCATTAATTATTGACATGGAAGATCTCCAGGTTACACCAACCGATAAATCACTTCCTCCAGCCAAGAAATTATTTCCTAATATCAGGTAGGTAGGGGTGTGTGATTACTGTTTTCTCATGTGAAAGGTTCTGTAAGGTTCTGTAATTTAAACCTTTCTGAGCTTTGTGCATTTATAAATCTTCAGACCTAATTCCAGATTTGAGTAGGCGAGCAGGAGTCTGGCAGTGGTTGCTATTTTGTGACTAAAATACATTCTTTGTATGGTCAGAAGGCTTGCATTCCTTTGTACAGGCAACTTTATGGAAAGGTAGCTTGCAATTAATGATTGAAACCAAGACTTCGTTTTTCTATTCATTCCCTCTTCCCGTGGCCCCACCCTGCTTCTGAGACAAATTTCCCATTCTGAGCATCCCTGTCATGCATAATTTTTTTACAAGTACCTCTTGCATATATGTGAAGCTGGTGAAGAACTTCTCACTAATACGGACAGTTTCAAAATGCTGAGAAATTATTTTCTCCCTGAAATTTAGTCTATTTGTTCATTCAAAAATCATAGGGCTGAATAGATTTTGTAAATAAGCTTCAGTCAGTCTCCCATTCATTAACCCACACATGTACCATTCCTACTCTTCCTACAAACTAATCTACCCACATAATCCAAATGATAACAGGCTCCAAGCAGAGAACAAGAGCTTACAATACATTCCATGTTATAACTACAGTTAAATAAAACAGTCCTGTGTGCCTGAATGCTTAAAACAGTCTGCTATGGGAAGAAGCACCAAAGTGCACTCACTTCACAGTGAACCGAGTTTGGCTAGAATGGCTACTTGGTTAATTGTGGTGTTATATTTTGTTTTAACTGTGGCTAATATTGAAGACTTTAATTTTTAAAAGTTACAAGCTTTCCCATCAAAATATTTGTTAATTAAGAATTGTCTATTTTTAACCCAGCTATAGAATCTTTCCGGTTGGTTAAGGAGTGGAATGTGCAGAGAGAAATGTGGCAAGTCTTCAGGTGGCCTTATGCTCTTTCAACAAATGGGACTGATGCAACTTCTGTTCACATCTTGATATGTCATAAGAAGATTGCTAACTGACTATTGTTACAGCGACCTGGCATTTGCTCGTGCTATTGTGTCATGTCCGCAGAAAAGTCGTTTGACTGGCTGACTGGGAACATGCACAATGTTGCACTTTTTTAAAGTTAGGGAAAGGGCAAATTGTAGTTTTTTACCTCTGAAGAGAATTAACCTTCTACTCATTTAAAAACACAATTTTATTTATTTATTCGCTGCTTTTTCACCTTGCAGAAGTCAAGGTGACTTACAATGTACATAGATGAAGATGAAGGGAATGCGGTGGACATAGCATACCTTGATTTTAGTAAAGCTTTTGACAAGGTGCTCCATGATATTCTTTCAAGTAAACTAGTTAAATGTGGAATAGACAATGCTACTATTAGATGGATTTGTAATCGGTTGACTGACCGAACTCAGAGGGCGCTCATCAATGACTCATCTTCATCCTGGAGAGAAGTGACTAGTTGGGTGCCACAGGGTTCTGTCCTGGGCCCAGTGCTATTCAATATTTTTTATTAACAACTTGGATGATGGAATAGAGGGCATGCTAATCAAACTTGCAGATGACACCAAAATAGGAGGGGTAGCTAATACCACATAGGACAGGGTCAGAATTCAAAGTAACCTGGACAGATTAGAGAGCTGGGCCAAAACAAACAAAATGAATTTTAACGGAGATAAATGTAAGATACTACATTTAGGCAAAAAAAAAATGACATGCACAGATATAGAATGGGTGATACCTGGCTTGGCAACACTACATGCAAAAGGGATCTTGGGAGACTTAGTAGACCACAAATTGAACATGAGTCAGCAGTGTGATGCTGCAGCCAAGAAAGCCAATGTAATTCTGGGCTGTATCGAAAGGAGTACACTGTCTAGATCGAGGGATGTAATTGTACCTCTCTATTCTGCATTGGTTAGACCCTCATCTGGAATATTGTGTGCAGTTCTAGGCACCACAATTCAAGAAGGATATTTACAAACTGCAACGGGTCCAGAGGAAAGCAACCAAAACGGTAAAAGATCTGGAATCCATGCCCTTCGAGGAGAGACAGGGAGCTGGGTGTGTTTAGTTTGGTGAAGAGAAGGTTAAGAGGTGACATGATAGCCATATTTAGATATTTGAAGGGATGTCACATTGGTGAGACAAACTTGTTTTCTGCTGCTCTAGAGGCTAGGACCAGGAGTAATGGGTTCAAGGTGAAGGAAAAGAGATTCTACCTAAACATCAGGAAAAAACTTCCTGTCAGTAAGGGCTGTTTGACAGTGGAATGCACTATCTCGGTGTACAGTGGAGTCTCCTTCTTTGGATGTTTTTGAACAGAGGCTGGATGGCCATCTGTCAGGAGTGCTCTTATTATGTGTTCCTGCATTGCAGGGGATTGGACTTGATGGCCCTTGGGGTCTCTTCTAACTCTATGGTTCTAAAACAATAATAAAAACACATGAAAGACCACCATTTAAAATATCAGCTTCAACTGCCAATAAATAAAATCAAAATTAGTCAAATAAATCTGTCTGCAACTGCCTCCTGGGAGGCCAGGCTCCTTTCCCCATAAATGTGGAGCTGCTGCTGAAAAAGTCCTCTCTTGTGTGCTCACCAGATAAGCTTCTTTGATTCGTGGGGCAGTTAGGGGGAGCCTCTTCCTGTGATTTTAATTTTTGGACAGGAATTTATGGGAGAAAAGGGTTGTTCAGACTGTGTAGAGCTTTAAAAGACAAAACACTTTGAATTCATATCAGGAGTGGATCAGTAACCAGTGTAATTGTTGTGGTATTGGGATCACTTGTTCCTTGTAGTTGTCCCTGAGTAGCTGTCTATTCTCAGCATTCTGTACTAGCTGCAGCCTCTGCAAACTTTTCAATGACAGCCCCAAGCAAAATGCATTACTATAGACCAATCTAGGTGTAATGAAGGCATGGATCATCATGGTTAGATCTGACTGAACCAGGAATGGGTGCAGATGATGCACCAGCCGCAGCTGGAAAAAGCATGGGTTCTCTTGGAGGTGGAGACCTTCTCGGTGGGTGATTTCCACCCCCTCTCAGGGAGGCAGGTCCAAAAAACGTCACTTCCTGTTCAGGCTAGGACTCACTCTACTTTCCCAGTTCTATTTCCTGCCTGAACAGGGAGGCACGGATCCTGCGGACTCCTCAGCCTTTACTAATTTCTATTCTCCTTTTCTTCTTTGACTTATTCTTAGAACCTATCTTTTCTTCTCTATCCCTTTTCCTGTGCCCTTGTGCAAGGAGGCTTGGGGATTTTCTTTAATTCCCTTGCTTCTCCTTTTCCCGCCTTTTTTCCCCTCACTCCGCCTGACAAAATGGCGGATCAAGAATTCTCTCCCCCCAGGGAGACCTTTCACGGGGGGGTCGCAGAAGGCACCAGAGCCTCAGCGAAGAAGAATCCCCCCGACAACAGCAAACGCGCCTCCCGCGGCGCCGCTTCTATCGCGCCCAGCATTTCTCTTTCGGAGGCGGCGGTGGAGGCGGCCAGCCGCAGCGCGTCCTGGTCCGGCAAAAAGCGCGCCAACGCCGACTCCAGACAAAGCGAACCTCCGTCCAAACAGGGAAAGACGACGCCGGGACAGGCACCATCCCACACCTCCTCAGGAGGAGGTCAGGCATCGGAGGCTTCTCTTCAGCCCCAACGCGAAAGCAGCATTGGCGCCAGATCGTCTGTCCCTTCATCCCGCAGGCAAGAGCGCTCCGGTGGAAGGGAGGGGGGCTCCTCAGACGGGGAAAGACAGTTGTCCCGCACTGCCCCCTCCAGGGACTGACAGACTTGGCCTCCAAACGAGCTTCCCTCCATCTTTCAGAAGGCTCTTGAGGACCATATAGAGGCTTATTTAAGAGGCAGGGGATCCAGGGCTACTGGCACTCCACCTCCCTCCAACGCACCCGCTCTTAATTCCCTGAGCCATGGGCAAGCTAGGGGCTATCCTAGATCCCCGGTGCGCGTGCTCCTTCCCCCCTCAGAAGGGGGAGAGGGCCTCCACGGCATAGGCCCTGATCCTGGCACACTGGAGCGCCTTTCTGACACAGAGGAAGTCATGGAGACCCCCTCAGACCAGTCTTACAAATGTTTTAACCCTGAAGATCTCCAATTCCTGATCGCCAAGACGGTGGCAGCTTTAGAACTCCAAGAAGTGGAAACAAACCAACCTTCCACTTCTGCCACCACTACCAATATCAAGGGCTGCCCCAAGGGCAGTAAAACGTTCTTCCCTCAGGATGAACCCTCTAAATCCATCCCCTTACAGAATATTTCAGGATGAACCCTCTAAATCCATCCCCTTCCAGAATATTTCATAAAAAAGATCAGGAAAGAGTGGGAGACTCCCGCCTCCAACAAGCATCTGTTAGCTAACGCCCGCAAGCTATATTCAGTCCCAGAATTCGTAGAGGACCTCCTTAAAGTACCACTGGTAGATGCTCCTGTAGTGGCCATCCAATCCGCAGGACTGGTATCCAAGGACGGAGAGGGCAACCTTAAGGACCCTCTAGATAAAAGGTCTGAGGCAGCCCTCAGACGTTCCCATGAATCATTGGCCCTGGCCATGAAGGCCATAGCCCCTGCTTCCACAGTTTCAAGAGCCATCCTGGTATGGCTGGGGCGCATCATGGAACTCCTCCCCCCCGAGGTCCGGGGGGTCCGTGATGGTCTGGAAAGGGTCAGAATCGTGGCATCATTCATCGCCGACGCCACCCTGGACGCACTGACCTTATCATCTCGATCCATGGCTGCCAATGTGGTAGCTAGGCGAAACGCCTGGCTCAGAACCTGGCAAGCAGACAACCAATCCAAATCTATTGTCGCCGCCTATTCCTTCCAAGGGGGTAGACTATTCGGTAAGGAGCTGGATGACATCTTAGTAGAGTCAAAGGACCATAAAAAGTCCATGCCCAGATATGTGCGTCCAAGTGGCTCCACCTCGTGGCCTAAAAATAATTTTCGGTCTCAAAAATTCTTTCAACGTCCACACAAGGATAATCGAAATCCTTCCTGGCCAAACAGGGGCTCCTTTCGTAGGAGAGGCAACTTCAGAGCTCAAAACAAGTTCGATAAGAACCCCAGACCAGAGCCCGCTCCTAGATCCTGACTCCGATGTCACTCCAGTGGGTGCTCGCCTTCTCAACTTTCGGGCTCAGTGGAGAGGAGACCACGTCGACGCATGGTCTTGGGAAGTGGTGACACTCGGGTACTATAGAATTCCTCCAGCTACCTCCCTCCAACTTCCTCCAATCTCCAATCAGCTCCAGACCAGAGAAGGCAAGCAGAACCCTTGCAGCGGTCAAACACCTCCTAACCATACAGGCCATAGAACCAGTTCCATCCTGGCAGAAAGGATCAGGTCACTATTCACATTTCTTTACGGTCCCCAAGAAAAACGGGGACTGGCGGGCCATTCTCAACCTACGCACAGTGAACCAATTCATCCATCTAAAAAAGTTCAAAATGGAATCCCTCAGGTCCATCACGGAAGCATTGCGACCAGGAGACTTCCTCACCTCGCTGGACCTCACTGAGGCCTACCTTCACGTCCCCATTCGCCCAGCTCATCGCAGGTTCCTCCGATTCTGCCTAGGGGACCAACACTTCCAGTTCCGAGCGTTGCCGTTCGGGCTAGCCACAGCACCGAGAGTTTTCTCAAAGCTACTATTGGGACCCATAACTCTACTGCGTCAACAGGGAATACACATACACCCTTATTTGGACGACATTCTGATTCGATCCAAGTCGTCGCAGACAGCCCTTCTAGACCTGAATCTGACCATTCAGGTCCTCCAGGACCACAGCTTCCTCATCAACCGAGAGAAGAGCCATCTACATCCAACTCAACAGTTGGTACACCTGGGGGCACGCATAGACACAATTCGAAACTCCCTCTTTGTGCCAGAGGACAAAATTGCCAAGATCATACACCTGGTGACAACGATCATCAAGTCCAGGGTCGCATCACTCCTGTTCCTCTCCAAAGTTCTCGGGGTCATGACAGCTACCTTCGACATGATCCAGTGGAGCAGATTCCACTCCAGGAGCCTTCAACTTCATCTGCGCCCGTATCAATGGGACATTCTTCAGAAACAGGACAGGTCCGTTCACATTCCCCGGTCCCTCAAGACAGACTTCCGTTGGTGGACAGTCAGAACCCATCTGTCGCAGGGCAAAATCTATACCAGCAAGACCCTGATCCAGATATTCACGGATGCCAGCCTCCAGGGCTGGGGAGCGACCTTGGGAGAGGACTTCGTGCAGGGCAAGTGGTCCGAAGCAACATCCTCTCTCCCAATCAACCTGCTGGAACTGCGCGCCATATTCCTGGCCCTACAACACTTCAACTCAGCAGTGAAGAACAAACATGTCCTCATCAGGACCGACAACGTGGCGGCCAAAACCTACCTGAATCATCAGGGCGGATCCTGCTCATCCAGACTACTCAAAGAAACCAAAAAGATCTTCAACTGGGCAGAGGAAAACGTGCTGAGCCTGCAGGCAGAACACATCAAGGGAAAACTCAACCTAAACGCAGATTGGCTGAGCCGAAAGACGGTTTCCCCTGCCAAATGGTTGCTCAACAGATCGGTGTTCCATCAGATCACCCTTCGGTTCGGCACCCCGAGAGTGGACCTCTTTGCCACGGCAGAGAATGCCCAAGTTCCAACCTTCTACTCCAGGTTCTTCCACCGCCAAGCTCGGGAAGTGGACGCTCTGATCGCACCGTGGCCAAAAGACCTCCTCTACGCGTTTCCACCAACACCGGTGATCCCGAAACTTCTAAGACGGATCAGAGCAGAAAAGGCAGAGGTCATTCTAGTGGCCCCCTTCTGGCCAAGGAGACCATGGTTTTCAGCCATAACAGAGATGGTGACCTCCCCTCCGTTCCGACTACCAGCACGTCCAGACCTTCTTCAGCAGGGGCCTCTCCGTCATCCATACCCAGATTGGCTGTGTCTGACCGCCTGGCTTGTGAGCGGAGACTTCTAATACGCAGGGGCTACTCAGCGGCTGTAATCAACACCATGCTTGAATCCCGATGCCCCTCCACAGTCAGACTCTATAACTCAACCTGGCGATCCTTCGTAGTGTGGTCCAGAGCACGACAATTAGATCCCAGTACTCCGTCCGTGGCATCTATACTGGACTTCCTACAAGACGGCTACCAAAAAGGCCTTAGAAGCAACACTCTTAGACGCCAGGTCGCGGCCTTGTCAACGGTGTGTCCCACGTTCTGGGGCTTGAGCCCATCACAACACCCAGATGTCCTACGCTTCATCAAGGGGGTTCAACAGCAACAACCGCCAATCAACCACAGGTTTCCCTCATGGCGACTACATACAGCTCTGACAGCTCTCACTGCCTCACCCTTCGAGCCGGTGCAATCAATTCACCTTTGATGGCTTCGCATGAAGACCATCTTCCTAGTGGCTATCACCTCAGCTCGCAGAGTCTCAGAACTTAACGCACTTTCAGTGAATTCTAATCTCTGCGTTTTTCATCAGGACAGGGTAGTCCTATCTCCGGACCCTACCTTCAAACCTAAGGCAGCGTCCGCCTTCCATCTCCAACAAGACATAGTTCTTCCCAACTTCTGTCCCAAACCTATGCACCCACGGGAACATACCTGGCACACGTTGGATGTGCGCAGGTCTCTCAAGGCCTTTAGTCTACGGACAGCTGACATCCAACAAACACAATCACTCTTTATTAACGTTTCGTCCCCCAAACTGGGACATCAGATGTCATCTGCGGCCATTAGCTCATACATTAGGTCATGCATTGTAGAAGCCCACAAGGCCCTCAATCTCCCTGTTCCCGGGGGCATCACCGCCCACTCCACCAGAAGCGCGGCAACCAATGCAGCATTCCGCAACAAAGCGTCTCTCGAACAGATTTGTAGAGCAGCCATCTGGGCCAGCCCATCATCGTTCATCAGGCACTACAAACTTCAATCATGGAGTGCTGCCGAAACCGTCTTCGGTCGCAGAGTTCTTGAAAACGTACTGGACGCTTAGCAATAGCCCACCCAGATTTGGGGACACTGCTTGGGGAGGTCCCACCGAGAAGGTCTCCGCCTCCAAGAGAACGGACCATTGGTACTCACCCTGAAGGGACCTTCTCTTGTAGGCAGGAGACCTTCTCGTCCCTCCCAGGACATCGCTAGCGTCTGAAATGATTTCAACAAAATTTTAGGTCAACAAACCTTTCTCTTTTCCCTCCTACCAGCTTCTGTGCCAATGTTAGAAGTTTTCAGTCTTACTGTTACAGTTGAATGTTGTTAAGTTTTACACTTCCTGTTCCTTTATCTGTTTATTCTGGTTCTTAACACTGCTCAGTCAGGAGTTTACTGGGAAAGTAGAGTGAGTCCTAGCCTGAACAGGAAGTGACTTTTTTGGACCTGCCTCCCTGAGAGGGGGTGGAAATCACCCACCGAGAAGGTCTCCTGCCTACAAGAGAAGGTCCCTTCAGGGTGAGTACCAATGGTCTGTTTTCTAAAGTGACTTCTGTCTCAAGCAGCAGTCCTAAGCTGTGAACTTTTCACCTGGGTTTTCAAGGTGAATGTAACCCTGTCCAAAACAGGAAAGCTCTCAAATCCCAAGTCTGTGTTTCTGTTAACTCAGAGAACCTCTGTTTTGTCAGGATTGTTTCACCTTGTTCATTCTCATCCAGCCCGTTATTGACTCCAAGTGCCAGTTCGGAACATCAGTAGCATCCTTGGAATTTGGTGGTGGTGGTGGGAGGTAGAACTGGGTATCATCCACATATTGATGACACTGCAGCCTGTACCTCTTGATGACCACTTGGTAGCTTCATACAGATATTAAGTAGCCTGGGGGAGAAGATCAAACTCCACAGAAGCCAATATCCAAAGACCTTAGGGCACAGCAATTAGTACACATTTACTTGAAAGTAAGTCCCATTGTTTTCGTTTGGATTTGTTGTGCCTGACATAAACATGTGCTTTGTTGGGCTAACATTAATTCCGTTCCCCTCCCCACCCCAAATGCTTGGAGTTCAATTGAAAATTTCCTGTTTTGAGAAGTCATCAAACTTCATTTTGCTGTGACTTCTGCAAGCTGGTGTCTAGGTAAACTTTGCTTCCCCTTTGTGAACTTGATTACCAAATCACCCTGGTCATGATGTCTAAATGTGACCCTAATTTAGGATAGTGCCTTGAAGTCATACCCTTTTAGGGAAATGAAAACACCTAAAAATAACATTGAGAAAAATACAATACTACTTAATGCTGTTTTTTCAGGTCTTTTCAGTGCATTCTTAAATTCAAGCAATGTACTGATGATAAAGGTTTCTCTCTGAGCTGTTAGTTTTCTCCTGTGAATTTAATAAATTTGGATCTATTCTAAACCTTTTTTCCTTTTCAGTCTTTTAAGATGGAGGAAGATGAATTAAGTGGAAGAAAACTGTTCGTGGCTTCTATTATGAGCAGAGTTAGAGACTTGAAAAGCAAATATAAAAATGAGGACACTGTTATAGATGAGCTTAATTTTACCAAGGTATCAGCTGATACAACAGGTATGTAGTGTTTTGTTCTGTATATTGGTGGACTAAGTTAGTAATTTGACTTGGACAGTGAGTGGTTAGGATTGAAGTGGTGAACTGATACATTTGCTTTTTATTAAATACAAGAACAAATCTAATTATACCATTGTGGGACACTTCTGATATAAAAACAAATGATGATTATTACATCTGTCAGTCTTGGTCTCACGTGCTCTTTTCTCTTTCACAAATTGCAACTCCACTTTCCCTTGGTTTGTGGTAAACCCATAGATTGCTGTACAAACTAGAACTGGAAAGCCCATAGACTGTCATGGAAAGCTCATAATCCAAACCAGAATTGAAAAACAATTTAACACTGGTTTTAAAAACAATTTTTAAAGAAACTTTGGTAGTTTCATACCAGATTTTTATGTGAGCAGGTTTCCATGTTTCAAGATCCATGGTTTGTATTAATAGTTAACATCACGCCAGACAAGTTATAATGTTTTCGATTTTCAGATAAAAATACATTGTAAGGTGTGTTTCCGGAGGTGTACTGAATAATCATGTTTGGTATTTATAACTATAGGCCAAAACATGTATGGTCTTGTACATGATGATTGTATCATGAACCTTGTTTGAGATCTTTGTAACAGTTTATATTGATGTTTTTTTAATGCATCCTATATTCCAGGCCCTGTGTGTTTAGCAAACCTATTGTGTACACCATACAATAAATATAATTATTTTGTTATAGATTTTATAGTTTACAGCTCAACCTTTGAGACTCGCTTTGTTTATCTATATCTATAAACGCAAAATACCACTGACTGACTCATGCAAAGAACTCAAAAACCACAGAACCTACAAAGTTGAAATTTGGCACACCGGTTCATTATGTGGTTTAGGTGCTCGCTAAGAAAGGATTTTTCAAAATATTCAGTGTTACTCATTACACATTTACTGTTGAACTCTGGCCATCTGCGTTTCTGTTGAACTCTGGCCATCTGCGCGAACATTCTAAAGGTGACAGTTAAAAGCCTGCGTGCCAAGTTTGAGGATGCAGTACGGGGAGTAAAAATTATTCGTTTCACGGGAGATTTTAATGAAGGGCACTTTGACGCTCTACTTCCATTTGTCGAATCGACAAGTTCTGATAATGCCCACCAAACAGCAAGCACAATTGAGCCAATGGTGGCCCAACTGGATTCTACCACTGACCTCCTCAACGCATATGAACCTGTTCCTTCTGTTGAAACATCTAAAGGGAGGAGAGGGATTAAACGCAGAAAGCGATTTATAGATTCGATTAAAAAAAACAAGTAAGGGAAGCTGCTGCAAAATATGCGAAAACCAACACAGATGTTCATAGAGAGGCTGTGAAAAAGTATGCTGAATGTCACCCCAAAGTTCACAGACAGGCTGTGAAAAAGTATTCCTCTAACATCCCTCACATAAACCAGACTGCTGCACCCAAATACAATAAAAAAAATTACAAACCAAATTATCATCTTGGACTAAAAATATTTGTCGGGTTTTGAATATGGCTCTCACATTGATTACTGAGGAGACAAGGTGATCCATCTCGGACTTTGATCGCCCTGTGCTTTGTGTCATGCTCTGAAGTGGCGGGATGAGCCCCCAGGAATGTGCTGCAGTGGTGGTAAAGTTCAGCTCCCTTCCATTCAACCCTACCCTGAACCTCTTCACAGCCTTCTCACTCATCAGCATCCAATGGCAGAACACTTTCTTTCTGCTTCCCGGAAATACATTGGATGCTTCTAAATGACATCTTTTGGAACCCGAGAGGTGAAATAGAGCAATTTCATGCCAACATTCAAAGTGCAGGGACAGGTCTACCACAGGATAGGAAGTCTCATGACGGCACCCCAGCAGCAGCCATCAATTCTTCAGATATACTTTGTTGGCGGTGATAACAATGAGAGGGACATGCAGAGTGCTCCAGAGTTAGTTCACCTGGAGCAGCTTGAAGTCAGTCCTTCAAACCAGAGAGAAAACCAGGAGTGATATTGTTTACAGGGAAGTTTTGAAAGCAACTTAATCTGAGGGAGAAATGAAAACTTGTCTGCTGAACAAGTTATTAGTATGGCATATTTCGTAGACCACAAAGCTAGGGATGGTGATTATTCTTTATTCCTTTACAATTGTTTTATCCTGTGACAGAAACCTCATCCTGTACCATTTGTAAAATAGGTTAATAGTGTTTCTATGAATTTCATTAAGCATTTGAAACCTCTCGCTTATGGTATTTTTTTATCAGGTCACTTTTATATTTTCACTATGTTTTAGTATTCTCAGTGTTGTTAAAGGATCTTTATTTTTATGAATTCATTAAATTGCAACTCTTAAGGGTATTTTTATGTCATACGTTTTATATTTTCAGTATTTTTCCAGTATGTATATTTTTATGAATTCAGAACATTTCAAACTTCAAGGGTAATTTAGTCAGGTACATTTCATATTTTTAGTATTTTCCAGTATTTTCATTTTTTTTGGCATGCAAGGGAAGGAGAGGGAGTGAGGGGTGGCATGCAAGGGAGGGGAAGGAAGGGGAGGGGCCCCGGCATCTGGACATGGCGCACCCACCCTAGTTGAGGGAGGGGGAGGGGGAGGAGAAGGAGTGAGAGATGTCATGCAAGGGAAGGGGAGGGAGTAAGGGGTGGCATGCAAGGAAGGGGGAAGGAAGAGGAGGGGTCATTTTTTATAATCTCCATAGCGAAGCACGGGTATCCTGCTAGTACATTTATAAAATTGAAATATGTTTAATTTAAACAGAAGTATTGGACATGAGATGGAGCTGTAAGCAGTTCTTTAACAGTGCAAACCTGAGCAGAGATACATCTGTATAAGAATGGGCTTAGAGGTGTTTAACTCTGCTTAGAATGCCATTGTAAGATATTTATTGTATAAAGAATTAATATTTTATTAAAACATTTGAATGCAGCTTATCCTCAAGATGCCAAACAATTAAAATACATCAAAATCCATTTTTAAAATAGTACATGATAATACATATAAAACTAACTACTAAAATAAAGCAGGAGTCAATACCCAATGGAACAAAAATCTTGACCTGCTAGCAAAAGACAAATTGAGGGAGGTAGAAAGAGTTCCTGGAAAAGAAATTTCAAAATTTTGTTGCCATGGCCAAGAAGCCCTTTCTTGAGTTGCCACCAGTCCAGCTTCAGATGATGGGTGTGCTTGAAACAGGGTTCCAAAAGATGATCTTGATAGGTGGCTTGATAGGTGGATAGTCCTTAAGATATGCAGGTCCCATAGCTGTAAGGTTCAGTGCCAGCATATTGAATTGACCCTGGATTTTGAAAGCAAGATCAGATGGAGCAAGGCTGCAGAGAGATGGATCTTTACAATCTGCTCCAGATATTCTTGCAGCAGCTTTCTGAGCCGGCTGTAGTCTCTAGACACTTTTCAAGAACAGCCCAATGTTTATTAAGTTGCAGTAAGGATACCTTTTTTTTTGTGCTAACTGGAAAAAGAAACGTTAGGAACAAGATCCACCAGACCACGGCCACACAGCCCAGAAAACCCACCACGACCACTACCACGCTTGTTTATCAGTGGACTTAGTTGTCCTATATGACACCACAAGCAGTCTAGAAGATCTGAAATTTATACATGTATATTGACACTGTACTTACCTGGTCCTGCAGATTGTCTTGCAGACTTAAAGGGCACTTTAAATAAAAGGCAGCTAAAGCAATACTATAAATGTTGCTTCAAAAAGCATCTGATTCTGACATACAAAATATTTCTCAGGATGTGGGAAGTCAAATGCCCTATTTTTTTTCCATTGGGAGTAACATGAGATCAGAAGGTTTGGATTCTGAAACCAAATTAAATTTTCAGTACTTTTCGTGAAGCTAGCTATAACAGCAGTACATAGTTACTCCATTCTAAAGCCATTCATTTCAAGGGATATAGACTGGAATGATTCCATGGACGTAGGTAAGGGGGGGTTCTCAGGTTTGAAAAAACCCCCATTCATGTCCGAGCTCCACCCACCCATTTGTGGGTTTTAAAAACATTTTAGTGCTTTTTTGGTTTTTGGCCTGCAGGGGGCGCATTGTTTGGGCTAGCAGCACCAAACTTTCAGGGATTGTTTGGGGGACTCTCCTCCTGATGATACTACCCGGGTTTGGTGAGGTTTGGTTCAGGGGGTCCAATGTTATGGACTCCCAAAGGGGGTGCCCCCATCCTCCATTGTTTCCAATGGGAGCTAATAGAAGATGGGGTCCATAACGTTGAGGGTCCATAACGTTGGACCCCCTGAACCAAACTTCACCAAACCTGGGATGCGCTATCAGGAGAGTCTCTTATTGATACCACCCAGGTGTTGTGAAGTTTGGTCCAGGGAGTCCAAAGCTATGGACTCCCAAAGGGGGTGCCCCATCCCCCATTGTTTCCAATGGGAGCTAATAGGAGATGGGGCTACACCTTTGAGGGTCCATAACTTTGGACATCCTGGACCAAACTTCACCAAACCTGGTGGTATCATTAGGAGATACCCTGAAAGTTTGGTGCTTCTACTGGAGGCGGGGGACATCTTGATGGGAAGCAGGAACTAGAATCTTGTCACTTCCTGTAGACCGGTTGGCGCCCATCTTGATCTCCAGTTACGTTCCTGCTTCATCAGAGATAGCAGCACTTAGACAGAGCTCCTAAAAAATTCTTTAAAATTCCTCAAACTATTCTCTAATTCTTCACTCTTCTCATCTATTTCCCCAGGAGGCTTTCCTTGGCGCAAGCCAGGACTTTCCTCCTCCCTTCTTCTCCCTCCGCTCTCTCGCTCCCCCCCTTCTCCTCCTTGCCCTTGGGCAGAATGGAGTGCCGCCATTTCTCCCCCCCAAGGGAGACCTTTTCTCGCTCCTCTGTCGAGAGGACGAGGTCCTCTAACAAAAACACTCTGATCTCCTGCCAGGAGAAGCATCCAGAGTCGATCGCTTAACGGAGGGGGGGGAACGCAGGACTGCACCAAGCCGTCAGGCAAGGAGTAGCTCGCGAGAAAGCATGGCACGGGCTCGGCGGGCGGGAAGAAGAAAAAGGCGCGAACGGAGGGAGAGACGGCGCCTGCCGCCAAAAAGAAGAAGAAAACGGCCGCAAGTACCTCCGCCCCTTACAGGGACGCGCTGAGTACTGATCGTCCCCGGACTGCGGGGGACGATCCCAGCTTCGTAAATCCGGTTGCTGGAGACCCCGGCAGGCCGTTCAGCCCTCCTCCACCAGAGCCTGAGGAGGAGGAAGGTGAAATTGCCAGTGTCCCGGAGAGGGCCACGGTCGACGATCCGCCATTATGCTCAGCGCCCCCTAGCGTCGGATCAACTCATCATAGCAGGCAAGATCGCGACGAGAGGGGGGTAGACCAGGCCTCCGTGTCTAGTTTAATGCCAGTTCAGTCCCTCCAGCAGGGAACTTGGCAACAGGCTTCCCCCCCCGAAAGCAGGCTGGTGGCAAATGCTTTTAGGAAAGAGTACGAGGGAGGAGATCAGGGCATATCATAGGATCTTACCACAGGAGAACAAAGGTCCCCTTCCTCTTCTTCCTCCCCCTCGCCCACCAGATCCAGGGGCTCCTCAGAGCAGTCCATATATTCTCTCCAATCCCACCATTTTCCCAGTGGGAGGGAGGGGAACCAGCGAAGGGGAAATGTAGAGATTTCTTGATCACTTTTCAGGGAACCCGAGGAAAAAACCCCTGAGAAACACAGAAAAGACACATAAGGTTTTTAAGGTTGAGGATGCCTCTCTCCTCATCACCAAGGCCATTGCCGTGCATTAGGGAATTGAAGGGACCCCGAGGGACTTCTGCCATGGACTCCGCTTCCCCCAGTCCTCCTCTCAGAAGCCAATTAAATGCGTACCCCAAGTAGAAAACTGACATTTTTCCCAGAGGGATGATCAGGCTGCAAAGATTTTTTCTCCCATTGCCAGCATACTTTGAAAAAGAATGAGTAGAAGGGAAATGGCTCAACCCCTCCGCCAGCAAAGGCTTCCCAGCGCCAGCTTCAAGAAGCTTATTACATGACTACTCCCCCGCCACACCTTCTTCGTCTTCTCCAGGTGCCACTAGTGGACGCCCCCGTCGCCTTCCCTTCAGTCATCAGGAGGGCTAGTTTCACAAGATGGTGACCTGGAAACATCAAGGGACCCCTTAGACAAGCGGGCTGATTGGACAGTCCTTAAAAAGCGTCTTCATCGAGAACTTTAGCCACTTGGGCTTTCACCTCAAAATATAACAGCTTCTTAGCCGGCCACTATGGCCCAGAGCCGGCATAGTCTGGAGCTCAGTAGGGACTACTAGAACTAATCCCACCATGGGCGCTAAACAAAGGGGATCAGAGAGGGAGTTGAAAGGCTACTCCTCACCATAGTCATTCTTAGCTGATTCCAATTCTCGATGGCTCTTCTTTGACCGCATTTCTCGGTGGCTCCTCTAGGCCATGGCCTCAGTCCCCAGACGCCTCGCCTGGCTACGTTCCTGGCAGGCAGACTACCATTCCAAGCAGCTCTATCTCCGGGTTCTCCTTCCAAGGTACCGCCCTCTTCGACCAAGAAATTAGGAACGTATCCTGAGTAGAGACGAAGGGATCATAAGAAGGCCTATGCCAAAATTCTATAGGGCAGACCACAACTCATCCAAGCCCAACAAACACCTTTGGCTCACACCGTAATCTTTACCAAGATTCCCCGGAAGAGGGCAGGGGACGCTGGCAACTCCACTCAGGGGATTTCTTAAACCGAAACAACAACAACAATCCCAACAATACCTTTCAACCATTCCTTTCGGCCCCACAACAAACAGGGAAAACCCTTCCGGTCTGCGTGGACCGCAACAACAGATCCTGACTCACGTTTCCACCAGTGGGCTGTCAGCCTCCACCTATTCCAACAACAGTGGATCCGAGGCATGACTATGTGGATCGCTGGACGCAAGAAATCATCCAAACGGGATATGTCATAGGGAATTCGCAAAGTATCCTCCTTCCTCGGTTCAGGAACCCTTCCCGGTCAACTCCAACATCCAGCAAAGGGGCCAGGAGAACACAACTGGCCATTCCAAACATCTGCTGAACATCAAGGTAATTAGAACCAGTTCTCTCGGCAAGAGAGATCCTTGGGCGTATTTTCCTTTCACTCTCTTTACCGGCTCCAAAAAGAACGGAGACTGGCGCACCATCCTAAAACTCTAAGGTTTTGTCCAACCAGCACATCAAACTGCACCGCTTCCGCGATGGGAGACCCTAAGGTCGATAATAGAGAATCCACGCCCAGTGGGATCTATCTAACTTCCCTGGACCTGACAGAGGCTTATACCTGCACGTCGGCTTGGCCATCAATCCAGACATCGAAGGTTCCTCAGATTTGCAGTGGGGGCCAGACCAGTTCCAGTTCCTCGTGGGCTCCTAACGATTCGCCCTCCGGCACACAGCCCCCCCCCGTGGTGTGTTCTCCAAGGTGCTCCTGGCACCCATCATCCTCTCCTCAGGCAACAATTTCCATTCACACCGCACTCCATAGGTCTGGGCGACATTACCTCTAATCAGGTCCAAAGTCCCGCCAACCAGAGGCTGCACCTTTTAGATGTCTCCCAGAACCCAAGAAACTCTCCAACTCCACGGCTTCCTCGTGGAATTCTATGCCAAAAGCCACACAAACCTCATCTCAACGTCTGGAGCACCTTGGGGGCCATCATAGACACCCACCCAGAATGCCCTGTTCGCTCCCCCCATCCAAGATAGACAAGATCATGAACTCAACAATCTTCCAACCCGTGTCGCTGCCAAAAAGGCATGCCTCTTTAAGCTACCTAACTGGCAAGTCTCCTCGGCCTGATGGTAGTGCGGTCTTCGACATGATCCAATGGGGAAGACTGCATGTGTGCCCTCTCCTAAGACGCTTCCCTCCGACCTTTTCAACACCATTGGGGATCAAGTTGGCAAAGAAAGAGATTGTACCCTGATCCTGCCATCGTCAGTTGAAGCGGACGTAACTCTGATGGTGGACGACTTTTCGATCGAATTCTTGGATGGAGGGAAGGTGTACCTCCACCTCAGCAGATCGGAAATCTTCCACGGATGCCAGCCTCCACAGGGCTGGGGAGCCACAACACGGGGACTCTATGCGTCCAGGGTCAATGGACCACAGATCAGGGTCTCCTCCTCCTTCCCATAAACATCTCTAGAGGACCAAGGGGCCATCTTCCTGGCCTTGCAACACTTTCAAACCTCACATCCACAGCACCCACGTGCATGGATCCGAACGGACAAATACATCGGGCCAAAGCCTATATCAACAATCCAGAGGCGGCTCAAGGTCATCCCAACTACATCGAAGCCGCATGCAAATCCCCTACTTCTTAAGTGGGCAAGAGCAGCACCCCTAAGCTCAGCTCTCGGCCCGAACATATACAAGGGCATCTGAACACCACAGCTGGACTGGCTGAGCCGTCACAAACAGTCGCGTCGGAAGCGGAAATGGCAACTCAAACCAACTTAATCTCTCCAACTTGTCAGTCAATCCCTAAAGGAACCTCCCAAAGTGGACCTTTTTGCTTCAATCCACAACCGTCAACTTCCTGGGCGTTCATGTCACGCTGTCCATCAACCCAGAAGCTCTCGGTGTAGATGCCCTGACATCCTCATGGCCCAAGTGGTTCTCCTTCTCACGCCTATCCACCTCACCTCCGATCATCCCCAAAGAAGTAGTGCTTCGGAAAATAATCCAGGAAAAGGCCAAAGTGGATCCCTCATGCGGCTCCATATTCTGGCCAATGGGAGACCTTGGCTCAAGTCAGCGATCATGGAACTTGCTATAAACCACTCCAGCCTTGACAGCTTTCCAACACCACACGATCTCTGTGCTGTCATACAGGGCCCAGTCTCATCCACCCGACTCCATTTGGCTTGGTTCCGACTTGGACCGCCTGGTTGTTGAAACGGAGACTTGCTGAAATGACAAAGGCTACTCAGCACAGGTGGACATCAACTATTCTCGCCTCCCGCCAGAACATCAACCAACAACATTTATAACTGTTCCTGGAAGGTCTTGTGAGATGGTGCGGGAAACAAATTCTATCAACCCCTATATCGCCAGACCTCCCCCAGATTCTCCCTCTTTCTCCAAGAAGGCCTTTATGACATGGCCCTCAGTAAGTGCAACACTGAAGAGGCAGGTAGCCAGCGCTCTCTCCACTATCTGGCCTCCTCGCACAGGGGCCTACTTCCAATCTCCCAAGCACCCGGACGTGGTTCGGCTTCCTCAAAGGGGTGCTCCAAACTTCAAACCACCAATCAGACACTTCGATTTCCATCCTGGCGCCTTCACCTGGTTCTCTCTAGCTTCTAACACTTCTCCACCCTTCGAACCAGTTCAAACTATTCACATTAAAGTGGCTCTTTCGCGATGAAGCATCATATTCCTTCTAGCCATCACTACGAGCCAGGAGGGTGTCCGAAATCAACGCTCTTTCAGTCAACAAGGGACCTAAGTGTATGTTCTACATTAAAGACCTGGTGGATCCTGAGGGACGGATCCGATCGTTCATTCCCAAAGTCAGATCAACCTCTCCATCTAAACCAAGACATAATAGTACTCAAACTTTTGGTTCCAAATCTGTCTCAATTCCTTAAAGAACGCTTCTATGGCATAACCTCGACGCATGCGTCGGTCGCTCATCAGTGGCCACCTACATACATTAGGACCGAGGCCCATCCATGCAAGCACTAGTAGCTCTATTCATCAACATCGCCCCTCCCAATTTTAGGGGGGGGAGCCATGTCCCAAAAGCCGCCTATTATGCACCAGTACTCATCAAGGCTTCGTATCATCGGCGAGGCTTACAAAGCCACCAATCAGCCCATTCCCCAAGGGAAATTACAGCACACTCAAAACGCCCAGCTCCGCCCACTAAGCAGCGGCTCTCAGAAGTCAGGTTGTCGAAAGTTCTAGACATATGTAGAGGCTGCTACATGGTCTTCTAGTCTCCTCCTTTGTCCGGCATTTTCTACAAACTCCACCTCCATGGCTATGGCTTCAGAAGCGACCTTTGGTAGGAGAGTGCAAAAGGAGCACATCATTAAAGGGACTGATACGAAGACCACGCCTCCTCTTCTTAGGGGACACTCGCTATAGGTAGGTCCCATCAAGATGTCCCCATACTCCAGTAGGGAATCGGTCCATTGGTTGCACTTACCGAGAAGGGTCCTTCTACTGGACGGCAGGGGGGACATCTTGGCGAAGCCTCCGCTTGTCAGTCAGGTCCTCATATACGGGTCCAGCACTATCCATACCTTAAATTCTGGGAATAGACCTTGTAGCCCCATAGGAGCTCTGGTTGGCACTCTATTTGCCTTATTCAGTTTCTATTAATATGTTACTTGTTACTTCCTTATATACTGAGCTTCTCCCAAGTTGTGTTTAAATAAGAAAAAAGGGAGTGCTCACTGCTTCGGCTAGGCGTTTTCAACTGGAGATCAAGCATGGGCTTCAAACCGGTCTACAGGAAGTGACAAGATTCTAGTTCCTGCTTCCCTGAGATCCAGTTGGAAAACACCCATCAAGATGTCCCCCTGCCGTCCAGTAGAAGGACCCTTCTCGGTAAGTAACCAATGGACCGTTCTAGCTGAACCACTGCACCCCTGACAGCAGGCACCCCCCAAATTTCCCCAGATTCTCCTTTTAAATCCACCCCCTTGGGCATGGAGTTAAAGGGAGAATCTGAGGTCCTCAGTTTAGAAGAAGAAGAAGAATTTGGATTTATATCCCCTCTTTCTTTCCTGTAGGAGACTCAAAGGGGCTTACAATCTCCTTGCCCTTGCTCCCTCACAACAAACACCCTGTGAGGTGGGTGAAGCTGAGAGAGCTCCGAAAAGCTGTGACTAGCCCAAGGTCACCCAGCTGGCGTGTGTGGGTGTGCACAGGCTAATCTGAATTCCCCAGATAAGCCTCCACAGCTCAAGTGGCAGATCAGGGAATCAAACCCGGTTCCTCCAGATTAGAATGCACCTGCTCTTAACCACTACGCCACATTGAAAGTGATGCTGTTTCAGGGTGGGGGATAATCCACCCCAAAACAACATCACTTTCAATGTTGTTTAACTAGGGACTCCAGATTCTCCCTTTAAGGTGGATTTAAAAGGAGAATTTGGCCTCTTTAGTTTAAATACCATTGAAAGCGATGCTGTTTGGGGGTGGATTTTAGCATCACAGCGGCTGCTGGGGGGGGGCATAAAACTCAGATTTTGCACCAGGCTCCATTTTCCCTCTATGCCTCTGCCCAGAGGGGAAGGGCAGGGCAGGGGAGTCTGCCATCCCCGACCTCGGAGAGCTGCTTTTATAAGCACTAGGCCAGGGGCGGGGCTTGGGGAGGCGTGGCCATGCCCTAGGGGCGGGTGGGGGTGTGGCCCCACCCCGAACCCCCCCCATAAAAAATCCATACCTACGTCCCTGAGTGATTCTGTGTTGGACTGTAGTCTAGTAAGAGAGGGACAGATATTTTGGGATCTGGTCTGTATAAGTAAATCTCAAGAGTGCCTTTCTCTTGTTTTCTTAGACAATTCTGGAACTGTTAATCAGATTATGATGACTGCAAATCATCCTGAAGATTGGTTGAGCTTTTTACTTAAACTGGAAAGAAAGGCTGTCCCTCTGACTGACATGGACTTATTGAATAGATTAATTGGCCGTTACAGTCAATCAGTTGCAGCATTGCCTGCGGAACAGCACAGCCAGAATGAAAGTTATGCTCGCATCCTGGTGAGATTTGCAGAATTGAAAGCGTAAGTATTAGGGACCTGGCATGAGTTCTCTATAAGAATTTATATGCATCACGGAACAAGGATTTAATTTCTCTAAAACTTACACCATTGATGAACTGTTGCTTTGCATCCATAGAATAATTTTAGGTAGTCCAGTTTTTATCATGATTGTTTTTCCAATTTAGTTAAGCACGTGGCTCTTGTAGAAAGTGTCATCATGATGTAGTATTTCCCATGCCAGGCATAAATTTGTGATCTCTTTCTTACTCTTATTGAGACAATCTGATGTTGGGCTAAAAGAAACTGAGGTAATCTAATCCTGTGCTAAAACAAATGGTTATCATTAAATTACTACTTCATACAAATTGAATTGTTTGTTTTGTCTGAATTGTTTTAGATTAACTGCTAACCCTGTTCCAATTACCAGTTTTTATTCTGGTCAGTGAAAGAAGCAACTTCCACAATCCAGTTGTCTCCCACATAAAAATGTATATGTATATCAAGAAATAATGATTGCTTTTGCTACCGAATAGTTTTTGATAAGAAGTGGAAATTGAATGTCAAACAGCTTCTGAATTTGTCGAAGGCTTTCATGGCCGGATTCAACTGGCTCTGGTGGGTTTTCCAGGCTCTATGGGTTTTCTGGGCTGTGTAAGACTTTTCTATGTGATACACCTCTGAAGATGCCAGCCACAGATGAAGGCGAAATGTTAGGAACAAAATCCACCAGACCACGGCCACACAGCCCAGAAAACCCAGGCTGAATCTGAATGTTTACTTGGTTTATAGACCACAGTTCTTACTAAGATGCAAACTATTCAGGCTGTTACACTGAGAAACTATTATATATATTTACTTCCAGTGAATATATTTATGAATTTCACAATCCTAACAATGGCTTGCTACAAAATCAGGAAAACTTAGGAAATTACATTGGGCAAAGTTACTATAGTCACTATATTTGCATGAGCCGATAAGTCCATCAAACTACTTTATGCTCTAATCTGCTTAAGTGTTGCTGCTTCTGCTTACTTTACTTTTGAAACCAGCCCCTAAGGTTGCAAGAACACCACATAGTATATTTGCAGAATAGGGGTGGGTAGGTATTTTTAATATCTGTCCAGTGGAAATCTTTAAGGGTGTCACTTTTGATACTGTAAAGCAGGGAAAATTAAGTTCTGTTACAGTGGACCTCTGCTGATTTTTTTAAAACAAATAAATGTATTGTTTTTGGAAAAAAATGATTTCTTTGTATCTCTTGAGAACATTCTGTATAGATATATGATCACTAGTGGGTAGAGTTACAATGGTTGAGGAACGTATGTTTCCTGTGGTACATTTTGGTGTCAAATATTCTGGCCTCTTCTGTACCCTTAAATACTACTTTTTCCAATTGGAACTTTCTATTATTTTTTGCAGTATTCAAGACCCAGAAGAGGCACGTGATCAGTTTCATCTTGCTAGGCTGAACTGCAAGAAATTTGCTTTTGTGCATGTAGCTTTTGCCCAGTTTGAACTCTCACAAGGTTTGTAGGAATCTGTTTTCTTTTAAATTTGAAATGGCTTTTCAGTATGAACCAGATGCCTTGTGCAAAAAAAATGTAGCTGTAGCTTATTGTGGCCATTCTACGTTCCTTTTGGTTTTTTGCAGTCAAGTCAGAGCTGATTTATAGTGACCCTGGTGAGGTTTTCAAGGCAAGAGATGGTCAGACGTGATTTGCCATTGCCTGCCTCCTCATCAAGACCTTGCATTCCTTGAAGATGTGCCATCCATATTCTTGCCAGGGTTGACCTGGCTTGTCTTCTGCAATCTGATGAGATCAGGCTAACCTGGCTATCCCGGTCAGGACACTAATTTCCCAAGCATTGGTGTAATGTTCCTCAGAAAGCCAAGGTTTTGAAAAACCCAACAAAGAAAAGGGTTACTAGAAAAAGTGCCATATTTGTATACTGCTACTGTGGTACTTAGAGAGCGTGCTCCATAATTTTAGTGTCATATATTCACAGGAAAGCTTACAATTGTCCAAAGAACTGCTGTCATCCTATGAATGTCCATATGGAAGTATTTATTTGAGTGCTGCTTTATGATAAATTACAATGAATCTCTATGTTATTTCAGAAATTTCCCAAGTTTTGTCCAGTGCTATGTCACATTTAGGTGTCTTGGTTATGCCTAATGAAAAGCTACCGCTAAGTTGGGTCAGCCCTCACAAATATTTGCATAGGAGACCTCGAACAAATACCAGGGTTGTGAGGCAGAGGCAGGCTATGGCAAACCAACCCTGAACATCTCTTGCCCTATGTGGTTGTCATAAGTCAGCTGTGACTTGGCAGCAGAAACAGAAACAAAAGCTGTCAGTTTGTATTCATCTGAGTACACTGTGGAAGAACCAAATGATTTCCTGTGGGAAATGTGTGGTGCAAAATTCAACAAATGACATGACTGAATCAACTCTCATTTGCCAATTCTTGATTTGACATGGAATAATTGAGGTACCATCCTCCCATCAGTACCTGCATTATGAACAGTTAATCTGGTGGAAGCACAATGTGGTCAAGGTCCTATCAACCTATTTGCAGCTGTTGTGTTGTAAAATATAGGTTCCCAAAGTGTAGAAAAACATTTTAATTTCTTTCGTGCATATATCAACTTAACTGATTTTAAATCAGTTTGCACTAAACAGCATAAATTACACTTAATTCGACTTGGTAATGCCTGTTATACCACCATTAATAACGGAGTAATAAATTTACTGGAAAAAATGTTGACTATTTTTCTCCCTACGCTCCTGCCATCCCTGCATCAGTTGTAAGCAGGACAATCTAAATTACAATTTTGGAGGAAGATTTTCATGCTCAATATTGCAGCACAAATTTCCCATGGAACTTAAATTTCTTACCACTTGCTAAATTGTGGGTGGAAAGATATCTGGTGCATAAATTTTGATAAACATGATTGAACATGTCTAACTTACAATGTTTTTACTTGGCACGTAGTACACTTTGCAGTTTAACTGTCTAGTATGCTTGCTAGTTTTGTTATCCTGGGCATTCTTTCTTGGGACTCTAAGGAAGTCATGGTGGCAAATAAATTTTGGCTTTCCCAAGTGGTGGTTGTCCTGGAAGTGAAATAATGAAATGGACATGTGCTTTCTAACACATCATGTTGACATAGTAGTTACTACATTTTGAGCAATATAGAATAAGACGGTTGCAGCTACTGATGGTTTAAATAATTGAGTGTGGAATTATCTTGCATGGAAGGAGACACTGAGAAATTGGGGATCTTGTGCAAGAAAAACAATGCAGTGATTATACTCCACAAAGTTTAGGCAAAAAATATTTGTGGTAGCTGTTCTGATACTGATCTAGTATGGAATTTAGCTTTACACAAGATTTCATGTTCCAAAAAAGTATGTCAAGTAACTGCTGTTTCCACATAGTGGTCAACAGTGTGTTCTCTTGTAGAACCACTGCAGTGAACTCTTTGGAAAACTTCCTGACTTAGCTGAAGTTTCAGGATATCAATAAGTAATGCTGATTTTCCTGGACATTAGGATAAGAAGTTCATGTCATTAACAATCAGGACGGTTGTCTTTTGCTCCTAAGGGAAGTAATTCTAGAGCCTGTGGGTTCTGGCAAAAGTTTGTGTTCCAACATATCAAAGAGGATGACACTCCATTAGTTTTCAGGGGCAGTGTGTTGAGAGAGAGTGCATTGTTTCACTTGCTCTGAGGGAGAGGGCATCTTCAAAGCATGGGTAATTCCTGCCCATTTTTTAGGAAGACAGGACTAAATATCCACTTGCTGGCCACCTGTTGGCCCTTGGAGCTCAGTTTTAGTTCCTGCCTCACAAGGGAGTAGCTGCTCAGAGAGCTGTCCTTCTCAATTCTTTTCTCTTAAGCCCCTTCCGCACACGCAAATTAATGCATTTTCCAGCCACTTTCACAACAGTTTGCAAGTGGATTTTGCCATTCCGCACAGCTTCAAAGAGCACTGAAAGCAATTTGAAAGTGCATTATTCTGCATGTGCGGAATGAGCCTTACAGAGCCAAGTAGTAATCTGGTGTCAGTGTTTAATATTTTCCCCCCTTATCTAGTTCATAATATGTAAGGTTGCAGATGGAGAAGACCTATTCATTTTTGTAATTTACAAAAAAGTATACTTGCACACCCAAATCTTGTTTTTACTTTCAAGTATTTATACATGTGTAATAAAGAATGCAAAGGATTGATTTAATATCTTACATTATGCTTGGTCTGTAACCATGTTTTATTCTATACTAGGAAATATTAAGAAGTGTAAACAGCTTCTTGAAAAAGCTGTAGAATGTTTGGCAGTTCCTTCAGAAATGTTGGAAATTGCTCTGAAAAACTTAAGCTTGCAAAAAAAGCAGCTACTTTCGGAAGAAGAGAAAGAGAATTTGGCAGGTAAGTTTTTAAGTAAACTCTTCCACTTTATAACCATTATAGTTTCTTGAACTGACTCACACATTGTTGCAATTAATTTTGAAGTTGCAAACTTCAGCGGTGCTGTGCAAGCCTGTTTCTGAATGCCCTATTGTGTATGCAAGCATACATTTGGAACCTTCCCTTTAATTTGAAATCTGGGCCTAGACTGTACAAACTGTAAAGGAAAAAACTAGCAAGTTTAATTGCTTTACTAAAGGGTAATTTAATTCTGATTTGATATTCTTTTATTCTGCACAAAAATGTCTAATTGTACAGTCCTTAGCACACTGACTTCAAGAACTTAGAAGGTTGTAATTTTGTTTAGGATTGCACTGTGAATTACATATTACGTCAAAGATACCCTGCTCTAGTGATCTGGTGGATGATGATAGGAAGGAAGGAAAAACAATATTTCCATTAATTGGAAAAGGGCGAGTTCATTTCATTGGTCTACTTTGTTCCTTCCTGTTGCATTTCTCTTGTTTTTTCAAGCATGGCAAAGGAGAGTTGCTATGGGATGGACAGCCCAATCCAAGGGGGTGGGGGTAGAGCATCAGCCAGGGATGGCACTGTGACAGTGCATCTGTGCTGCCTCCAGTGGAGTTTTAAGCAGTACAGGAATGGGCCGCGGGGGGAGGGGGAGGACCCTGACTGCCTGAAGAATCCCATAGGAAACACTGACTTGTGCCACCCTTTTTGGTGACGTAAATCAGCTGCCAGCACAGGGGCATTCCTGGACTGAAAGTACTTCTGCCCCTGGAATGTCCCCTCTACACTGGTGGAGACCTGACACCGCAGGGTTCAACTTTTAGGTTGGGAGCTGTGGCAGGCGACACTGAGGTAAGTCTCTCTGTGCCACTTTGCAAGGTGCTGGTGGCACAGATGCCAGTGTAACCCTTCAGCTTCAGCCTCCTCCCCCTGCCCCGGATTGCACAGTAAATGTTGTGTCTTGAAAAAACCCATTCCTTTAACCAGTATAAACTATACAGATGTGGTTTAATTTTACTTATTTTCCTAGTTCTTAAGTCTTACCTTATTTAGTGTAACTTCTGTCTTTGCTGTTCACACGTGTTAGATGTTTTGTAGAGTATTAAAGCCTTGCTCATAGTCTCCCTTCTGACTTCCAAAAAAGGCAAAAGAATTTGCCAATATATTTTGAACTGTATTTTTGCAATAAATGAAAATTGGAGGTTCTTGAGGAGCAGTATTCTGAATGAGTACCACATTCTATACCTTTATGTCCTTTCGTGGACTTGTATCGTATTCATGTGCAATTATAGTAGGATGATGATAATGAAGAGTGAGAATAAACTCCACATCTTAACTAAATTCATACAGTTTAAATCTTAATTTTGGATCATGGTCAGTCAAATATGGACATTGATGCAACCTTAACAGTTGTCTAAAATCTAATCCTTGCTAGAAAGGGAGAATAAACTTTTAAAAATAAAATCGCTTTCATGACATTGTGGTAGGGGGTATATCTAATTAAATTAAAACCTAGTTTGAGTAATTTTGCTTCCATTGCAGTGTTAGACTGTTAGATTATGTGTCTGTGCCTGTCTTCCCATTTTTTTCTTTTATGGCCTGTGGTAAAATATTGTCACAGCTGAGTTTTAATATTCTCATAATAAATTACTTAATTATAGCACCATGTTCACAAAATGTACCTGGAAATTTGCTGAATAGAAAGAAAATCATGGATTCTGGGGAGATTGTTGGCAGTGCCTCCAATGTTTGTCTGGGGTAAGTTATATAATGCACTCCATAGAATTATTTAGATTCTATTTCTGACTGCTGGCAGATATAGAATATCACACTTTTTCTTTTCAGGCAGAAAAATGAGAATCCTCATCAGCCTGAGTTTGTCCTGGGTGAACGCAAACCCTTGAAGCAATTAAACCAACCTAACCAGGTAGCTATGTCTGTTTACATTCATGCATTTTATGCTGGTATTTGTGCATCTGATACCTTCCTGTATGTTTGTTGTTTAGACCTGTAGTTTTGGGAGAGTGCCAATCGGATTAGTAAAGGTTGATGAAGATGATGATACAGATGATTCAGAAAAGATCGATATTTCATATGTGACTAATGTCATAAAGAGGTATGTTAATGTTAGTGAAAAATATTTTTATTTCTGCTGCTTCTATTGGCAGCTTGGAATATTAAATGAAAGAACGGAAGTATTTGGAATACTGTCTTTTTGGAGTAGAAGCAACTTGCTGCCCAGGATTCTGTGATGCAGGAAGGGGTATAGATGGCTCAGACTGTGGGACATACATACTGGTCTGCTGTTGTATGTACTGACTAGTGAGCTATAATCTGCTGTTGAGTTTTGTAATGGTTTACTTCCACAAATTTGGAATACCCTCCCCAGGCAGATGAATCTATCTTCTTTTGGTGTCTTTTCACCCATAAGTGAAGATTTTTTTTTCCACCTGGCATCCTGTCAATAAGAGTTATCGGCCCTCTCTCTACTATCATTTGTTTATGTGGTTTTAATTGAATTATACCTTTTAACTGTATTTTAATAATTTAAATATTTTAATTTTGTTGTGTTTAATGCTTTGCGAACCCTGATTAGGTTGAAAGGCAACATAAACATGTTCCAAATGAAATTTAAAAAGAAAAACAAAAACACAATGACTTGTTCAAAATAGCAAAAATTTATTTTGTCATCGTGACTCACATGAGACTGCACAGGCCAGATGCAGAGACTTTTCCCCCAGCTTCTTAAGAGCGATAGCCGACTAATGAGTGCTCCCATCCCCCGGTTGCACCTAAGAAGCTGGGGGAAAAGTCTCCATAACTGGTCAGGGCCTGCGCACTCCCATGTGTGCCTGCACTGAGAACCACTTCATGAAAAACAGTTACAGGCAAGTTCAATACTGCCTTCTTTATGCTTATACTGCAGAAGTAGTGCTTGAAACCATGCACAATGATGTTTAAAAGCTTTATTGCTTTAATTTGGTGGTGGAAAGTGCCATCAAGTAGCAGTGGACTTATGGTAACCCATGGGGTTTTTAAGGCAAGAGATGAACAGAGGTCATTTGCTAGTTCCTTTCTCTGCTTTGCAACCTTGGACTTCTTTAATGTTTCCCATCCACGTGCCAACCAGGGCTGATCCTACATAGCTTTGACATCTGACAAGATCAGGCTATCATGGGCCATCCAGGTCAGGGTCACTGTGATTTGTTTGTGTGTGTCCACAAAGTGCTGTCAAGTCACAGCTGACTTATAATGACAACTTCAGCATGGGGCTTTCAAGGCAAGCGAGAAACAGCAGTGGCTTGCTGTTGCCTTCCTCTGCAGAGTCTTCTTTGATGGTCTCCCTTCAGAGTAGTAACTAGGACTGACCCTGCTTAGCTTAAGATATGACCAGATAGGACTATACCCGTGGTGGCGAACCTTTGGCACTCCAGATGTTATGGACTACAATTCCCATCAGCCCCCTGCCAGCATGGCCAATTGGCCATGCTGGCAGGGGCTGATGGGAATTGTAGTCTATAACATCTGGAGTGCCAAAGGTTCGCCACCACTGGACTATACTATACCCCCTTCTGTCCCACTTTAATTTACCTGTTAGCTGTTTCCTTAACTAAAGCCTATGAAATATTCTCAATCCTGTCAGCATAGGCCAATTGAGGTTGCATCATCTACATAGGCCAATTGAGGTTGCATCATCTCTTAAACAAAGAAATCTAAGATTTTGGGACACCTTCTGGCCATTAGGACAAGCAGTATGTTTTCACTGAATGCACTGGGAAGCTTTGTTTTGAATACTTGATGCCAAGTGGCTAGTCATTTGATGGATCTTTTATGCCCCTCCCATCATACCAGTCACTAAAAAGTTTTTACTGGTTGTTGTTTTTTTGGTATATTCTTATTAACGTGTTCTGATTTTGTTGGATGCTTTTTGGGTTCGCTCTTTTTAACTCTGGATCCTACAGTATTCCATAAAATATTTAAAAAACCCATATTTACTGATGTGTAGTCCTTTTTCCATGTTATCGGAATGGTTATTTTTGGAAATATTTTGTTTATATGTTGTACATGGTTCTGTTATAAAACAAAAGAACCTTTTTGGCCTTTTAAAATAACGCTATTGTTTTGATAAATTAGGCAAATACCAGCTTCAAAAGACACCAGTTTGATCAATTCACCTCTGCATGAATCAAAACCTAATAGAAGTGCTTCATATTATCCAGAAGACTTGAAGGTAGTTCCAATGTTTGTTTCTCTTATAAACAGTTGCAGTTAAGATTGTTTGGGTGTGGAATATTGGATTATTTTGGCAAAACAGAAATGTAGTACCACCAGGAACCAAAATAGGTAAATATAAAATGAATAACAGTACTTACAAAAAAAAAATCTCTTCCTGTGCTGTAATTGTTACTTATAGTGTCAGAGTTGTGAGCTTAAAAGTGGGTTTCCCTCTATATTTTTGAATCAGGAATTAGCCCCACATTCGACATGGATGCAAAATGAGGTTCTGTAATAGAGGACCGTACAAAATAGCCTTTCTTTCTGCCAATAGAAGTGCTGCTCTGCTTGCCCAGGCCCACCACTGGATCTAATCCTGTGTGCTTAATCTGTCATGAAAATTTCCTTAGAGCAGCATTTGCCAGTTATTTTAATACCTCTCCTCTGTGACCCACTAAACTTTTAATGGCCTATTTATTAGTAAAATAAAACAAATTTGAATGTCCCTGTTCTCCAGTTGTTCCTCCCCTCCAGCTTCTTCACTCTGCTCTCCTCCTCTGCCGTGCTGCTTGTCACTCACTTTAACCACTTCTCCACCTCCTTCACCCACCCCATGCTTTCCCTTGTTTGCCCTTTTATCCCTTTTCTCCAGTGTTCGTACTCCTATCCAGTCCCACCCCCCAATCACCAGCTCTGCCCCTGGGGCGGGCACAACCGGTTTTAACAAGGCCAGGCCCCTGTCACTTGGCTGCCTGTGCTGGCTTCACAGGGACGAGCCCAGCCTCATGCTGGGCCCTATCTGCACGTGGCGGCGTCAGGGAGGCTCCCCCACTCCATGCAGTTTTGCTCCTTATACAGTTATTGGACTTCTCTTTGGCTTCTACTCACCACCTCTCCTGCCTTGACTTCAGTCTGGCATTGGGTGCATAGCCTGCAGCAAGGAAGACACTCCCTTTCAGTGTTTCCAGTGAAGTCATAGTCCACACTTTGGGAAAGCTCCTGAGCCTTGAATCTATTAGTAGTAAGCATGTAAACAATGTACTCCCTGATGCGCTGCCTTCCACTTGAGAAACACTGTGCTGCATAATTCAAGCAATTAAGGTAGGTTTTACGCAATGTTTAGTACTTAGTACTTAAGATACTATAAAATGAGAAGCTTTTTTGTAAGTGGTTGATGTATCTTAACGCACAGCTTGAAAAGTTTCCTGGTTTGCTTTTAAAAGAGGTTCCTTTAAATATGAACGTAAAAAAACCTTCACTCATAGTTATTCTCTGTTTTTGCATTTGAATGTTTTGAGTTCAGTTGAAAGCAGTGCTTTGAAAGCATTCACACATGTGAAATTACAACTTTATACTTTGAGTATATGATTATATCAGGTGTAATATTCTGTGCAGTCCTTATGACAACCCCTTAAGGGATGTCTGTGTTCCTAATTCCACTGAGACTGAGGGATGATGATTGTATTAGGCCACCTACTGAGGTTTTGGTTAAAGTGAGATCTGATCTGGGGTTTTCCTATATACTATACTCCAAACTGCTGCATTATATCACTTTGCAAGTAGGCTGCAGCTCTCAGAACCAGACGAGTACTGGTGTGTATGCCCTGCAGCTAATGATCCACAGCTTAGCAGGTTGTAATAAAAGGAAATGAAATAGAAGTGGAAAGTGTATTTTCTGTCTCGAAATCATCTTGTTATTTAAATTGACCAGTGTATATTTCTACACATATGAAATACATGTATTTATCTTGAAAAGGGTTTTTTTTCACCTTTGCATACCAAGCAGCTTAGGATAAAAAATAAGTATATAAGTAAAAACAATGTTCGCGTGTGGCCTAGAAAGTTGGTGTAGTGGTTAGAATATTGGACTGGGAATAAAATGATTTGGGCTGAAATCCCTAGTTGCCAAGAAACCTTCTGTGTGATCTTTGGCCTTTCACACTTTTTATTTCTCAGTTTAACCTGCTCTGCAAGGCTGCTAAAAGGTTAATCTGCAGGAGAAGAGAAACATGCTTTGAACTTACTGTAGGAATGCAAGATAAAAATATGCAATCATTACATGCAGTTGCATAGTCTGCCACATGCTGTTAAAGAAACCTGTAAAAAAGAACTTGAAAGTAAGCACAGTTTTGCTGATACAGATCTATAAGCCAAATGCAAAGACTGACCTACCATTTAGGATCCTTTCTCATGTTTTATGTTGAAGAGAAAGGAGCATTGATCTTGAATGATGATAGGAACACATGTGAAGGTAGGGGCTAATATTACATGACAAAGTGGTAGAGCCTAGAGTGGTAGAGAAACATGCAACTATCTCCCTGAGATCCTTGGAAGGATAAAAAGATATACAATTGTGCAGTTAGCTCCAAGAGAGAATGAAGGCTGTGGAACTGCTGATGAGTCTGACTTGCCACTAAGTATCATGCAATCTCAAAGCAATGTGTTGTGGGCTGGAAGATCTGATTCTGTGCATCTGTTGATGGTTTCTCTAGGTTTTAAACTTATAATGATGATCTAGCTCTGCACTTTCATAGTCTGCCCTGAGCCTTTAAAAGCAGACGGTCTATAAATACACAAGCAGGACACTGAACCACTAACTGCATTCACCTGCTTAATAACAAACTGATGGGGTTCTATTTGGGTTCTGTGGCTGGGATTTTCCATGGTCTCTTTTTTTTTCAAACTTGTGTATTTTTTTGTTCAGCCATTGCCCAACAGGAAACCTGCAGAACTACAGTTGTTGGATGAAGACCACTCAGAAGTTTCTGCCAATTCAAGCATAACCTTAAGAAATAAACACGATTCCAGTTACGCTGCTAAAATGAAAGGTTTGTTTAATGTATTACCAGTTGGGAGCTAACATTGATCGTCACGGTGTGTGGTGTTTTTGCATAATCCTATGAATATTTTCCCCAGTTCTTATAAAATACATGACAAGAGTATCTTATGGCACAGTAAATTGTACTGCAAGTTAAAATTCAGGACAGATGAAAACAGTCTGCTCTTCAAACATCTATAGATTCCTCATTATTTTATGGCTTTGTAACCTGGGCCCCTGAAAAACATAACTTCTTCCCTTGAGGGACATTGCTGCTCTTGTCACTCTTTTGTCTCTTTCTACTACCTATCTAAAAGTCCAGATCCATAATCAAGATCTGCACAATTGTAATAATGTCCACCAAAAGTCCTGCTGTAATGATTTGTCAGCAGCTTGTCTCCAAACCTAGAAACTAGGGACATAAATTCCATACCTTACAAATGGTTTTGTATTTTTTATACATTTTTTTATAATTAAGACATTGGGGACTACTTCATCTTCTATTCATCAGTGAGGCTGGACTCAGACCACCACCAGAGATTTACTTGCCCTAGTATAGAGGGAATTATGAGGAAACCATAAGATAGCTAAGAAACAAGTTTGTTTCAGTGATATATGTGGGTTGGTTTATTGTTTTTCTTTTCTCCAGTCTTCTCAGTATTACAGTAACAAAGTTACTGGAGTGTCTGAGACTTAAGAATGTGTAACAGTGAATTTTCTTGTTCAACTCATTTATTATATGAAAGAGAAAGTCTTTTAATTTTCAACTGTTTCTGATAGGAAGAGCACCGAAGTACTACAAAATATCTAAAGTCCCCTAAAGTCCCCTATTTCATTCATCCATTCATACACACCCAACCTTTCTACCAATGAGGCAGGGGGACATCTTGACTGGGTGATTTCAACCTTCCTTAGAGAGGCAGGAAACAGATCTTGAATTTCCTGTTTCTTTGGTGTGGATCAGTCATCTTCAGTCTTTTTCCTGCCTCAGATTGGAGTAGCAGCATTCAGAGTATGCTCTTCTCTTGAAACCTGGATTTTGTGCTTCCATTTGATCTTAGAGCGCTTTCTTCACTTTCACTCAGTTTCTGTTACTTGGGCTTTCTTTCCTAATTTCTAATTTTTTTTCTTTGAGCTCTCATCTATCTCCTTTCCTTCCCATCCCTTTCCTCCCCATCTGTCAGTAGGGAAAGACGAGGAAACAGAGGCACAGCGTATCCCAGGCCTCATAATACCGAGGGATGACACCATTTTATTGGAGGAGGAGCTGGGAGCTCCTCTTACAGCTGCCCGCAGCAAGTGAGAAGGAGAAAGGGGGCTGAATTGCCAAGGACCCACTACCACGGCTTATCATGAGGTTTCCTCTGTGGGAGAAGAAGAAAGCCACGGCAAAAAAAAGGGCACAAGAATGGTTCAGTGGTCATTTTGACTCAGCAAAGCTCCCAATATCGGCCCAATAAAGGACAGCCAATTTGCTTCAATGACTGTGGGAGAGATACAAGCTGCCGGATCTTCTCACTAACCAGTCAGTAAGGCTTACCCTTCAGGATTAATCCTGAGTAAGACTCCTCACCAGGGCACTAAGAAGTGATGAAATTCTTTAAACAACCTATGCTGGAACTGATTATTAACCATCATGACTGGATGTCATCTACTAGACGTCATCTACTAGAGTACTCCTCACTAGACTGTTGCTGCTCTCCTTCCCCTAGACAGTCCTACAAAGGGATTCTGAACCTGATTGTTCTTCATGGGCACCTGAGGCAACTGTGAAAAGGGTAGGAGAAGCACAAAAGACCAAAGGAATCTTCCCCTTCCAAACCATCTTCTCACAGTGAGAGAGAATTAAGTGTGGAGGAAGGAGATTTTATTTCTGAAGATGAAGAAACCGTATTGAGGTTCCTTCCTAAGATTTTTTAAACCTGATGATTACCAGCATTTGCTAACCAAAGCTGTGGCAGCACTGGATTTACAGGATAATTCACAACATAGCTCCTCTGTGAACAAGGAATCAGAAAAGGGCAGACCTATGGGCAAAAGGGAATTCTTTCCGCACTGTGATGTTACTGAAAAGGTTTTTCTCTTTCCTGATTTTTTGAGAGGCAGTTTTAAAAGGAATGAGACAAATCAGCTGCCATCAGAAACTTCTCTTTATTTGTCAAAAAGCTTTATGACCTTCCTAGCTTTACCAACAAGCTCTTTAATGTCCCTCTTGTGGATGCTCCTATGTCTGCGCTGTGAGCCATAGGCCTGGTATCTATAGATTGAAAGGGCAGCATTCGTGACCTCATGGATAAAAGAGCCATGTTTGCTCTCATAGAGTCCCATGAAGCAATAGCTAATGTCTATCCACGCTTCAGCTACTTTCATCCCTAGTGTCCAGAGGATCTACCATCTGCTTGAGAAAGGTCATCCAGCTACTACTTCCATCCAGTTGCAGAATGTTGGAGAGGGCCAACAGAATTAATTTATAGCCAGTTCATTTACAGCAGATGCCACCCTCAATGCCCTCATCTTTTTTATCCAGAACACTGACTGTGTGGTAATGGCACATCACAACATCTGGCTGAGAACTTGATCAGCCAATCTACATTCCAAATCCGTAATCAGTACATACTTCTTTCAGGAAGATTATCTGTTTGGAGATCCACTGGAGAGCATCCAGGCGGTCACAAAGGATAAGAAGAAGACCATAGCCAGATATGTCAGCAAAAATGAGAAGACCTCGAGTCAACTTACCTTCAAATCTCAGTGTACCTTAATTAGATTCTCTAGGGATTCCAGAAAATCTACCTGGGAGATTCTGGTCATCCCTTTTGTCACCAGGATTTCAACAAGTCCTTCAACAATTCCAACAAGACCTACAAGTCCAACTGGAAGACCAAAAATCTCAAAGCATGACTGTACACATATTCCTGTGGGAGGGAGACTGCGACAGGTCCAACAGGTGTGGCGTCAACATCACACAGATGCCTGAATGTTGGAAATGGTCTCCAAGAGTACTCCTTAGAGTTTGCCAGGATCCCCCCTGAGAGATTCAAACTTTTACCCAAGTGCAAGAGCAAGGTTAAGCAACTCAGGACCCAGATGGCTCTCCTCTCCAGCACCTCCTGGAAATATGGACGACAGAAGAGATACGTATGAAGAGCAGCAGAGAATTTATTTCATATTCTTCATCGTTCCCAAAAAGAACGGGGACTGAAGGACCATATTGAATTTAAAATTGCTGAACAAATAAATCAAACTGAGGAAGTTTTGGATGGAGTCCCTTTGCTTTATCACCAAGACTGTATAACCCAATGACTTCATGACATCATTGGACTTGACCAAGGCCTACCTTCACATCCACATCTTCCCTGGCTACAAAAAATACCCCTGTTTCCAGTGGTGGGATTCAAATAATTAACAACCGGTTCCGGTGGTGGGATTCAAATAATTTAACAACTGGTTGTTTACAAGCACAATTTTAACAATTGGTTCTGCTGAAGTGGTGCTAAATCCTACCACTGCCCGTTTCTGTGTCAACAACAGTCATTTCCAGTTTTGAGCTTTGCCCTTTGAACAATCAGTAGCGCCACATGTATTTTCCAAGGTCCTCCTGGCACCCATCACCTATTTTAGGGAAATAGATGGGTACCTTTATCCTTATCTGAATGATCTGCTCATAAGATCCAGCTCCAGGTAAAAATCATTGACATACACACATACATCCAATCCGGGTGTAACAGAACAATGAATTCATCATCAAGAACTCTCTTGTTCCTACCAAATGGCTGGAACATCTGGGACTTACCATAGACTGATTTCATCATGCCTGATTCCTGCCAGAGACCATCAGGGGGATGGCTGCTCAGGTAATGTACAGCAAATCTTACTCTCTGGTGCAGCTTGCCAAACAGATGGATCTCATGATCTCAACCACCAACACAATTCAGCCGGGAACCAACAAAGGCTGTTACATCCTTACCAACTGGATGTCATGAACAAGATGGACAAGAAAATACCCCTCGTTCAGAAAGTATATTCCAGCCTGACTTGGTGGACTCAACCAAACAGCAAGGTGTAGCATGTCTTGACTCAGCTACAGATGTTTATGGATACCAGCCTGACCGTATGGGGAGCAATACTGGAGGACCATCCAATTCAATGTTTATAGTCAGCTGCAGGGTCCAAACTGCCAATAAACAGACTGGAGATTCATTCAATATGCCTAGCACTAATCCCATTCAGGTCGAGGATTCAGAATCATCATGTAATATCCCTGAACAATCAGGTGAGATTGCATTCATCGCAACTATGCACAGAACTAAAAAACCTTCTTTGGAGAGGGACCAACCTTACCTCAATCTAGGCAGAGCATGTAAAAGGATGCTTAAACATCCAGAAAGACTGGCTAAGCCACCAGCTGATCCAAGACACAATGGTTTTAAAAGAAGTCCCTGTTCCTGCTGGTGATGAGACGTCTTGACCATCCACTGATGAACCTGTTTGCTTCTTTAAACAACCATTAACTGGGCAGGTTCTGCACCAAATACTTTCATTCCCAGGTAGAAGGCACCGACACACCTCTCTGCAGACTGACCCAAGAGGCTACTATACACATTCCCTCCCATTCCAATTCCCCCATAACTTTTCTGCAGAATCTGCAAGCTGAAGGCCATCATCATCATTATTGCACCTTATTGGTCAAGGCAACCTTGGTTTTTGACCCTAAAGGAGCTGTCAGTGAGGCTTTCTCTATGTTAGCTCAAGTCTAAAATCTTGCATCATCAAGGCCTACAAGGCTAATAAGATGCCAGTCCTGACGAGGATTATGGCACATTCCGTATGCATTGCTGCTACCTCAGCATCATTCTCCAGTGAAAGAAATTTGTAGGGCTGTGACCTGGTCCACACCTTCAACCTCTGTTAGGCACTACAAATTGGACTTGTATAGTTATGCTGAAGTGACCTTCAGTAGGAGAGTATTACAGCACATTCTGGATTAATAATAATAGACAATGTCCTGCCTTATTGGGGACACTGCTTTGGGAGGTCCCAGTCAAGATGGTCTCGTGCCTCATTGGGAAAATGAACTGTTGGATATTCACCATTAATGATCGTTCTCTTATGAGGTCAGGAGGACATCTTGTCCCTCCTGACTACATCATCTATACACTATCCTGCCCAGGCCACTGTATTTATCTTCTCAGTTATAACAGGTTACTCTTGTTCCTTACACATACTTTATTTTTTGTCCTTTCTGTTCTTTAACAACTATACTTTACGATTATGAGTAACGGATGTTTCACAGTTTGAGTGTGAATTATACTTATCCGTATAGTCGTCTGCTATCAGAATATCCAGGCTGAAGATGGGTGATTCATACCAAGGAGATAGGAAGTTCAAGATTTTTTTCCTACCTTCCTAAGGAAGAGTGGGAATCTCCCAGTCACGATGCCCTCCTGACCCCATAGGAGATGGACCATTCACAGTGAGTATCCAATGGTCTGTTCTCCCTAGGGACCCAGATCAGCTTATATCATTCCTCTTGCTTTCATTTTATCCTCACAACATTGCTGTGAGGTAGGATAGGCAGAGAGAGAATGTCTGGCTTAAGCCCCCCCCCCCCCGCCCCCAGTCAACTTCCTTGGCACAAGTGGTGATTTGAACCTGAGTCTCCAGGGTTCTGGTCCATCATTCTTAACTTCTACATCACACTGGTTGTCATGGACTCCATGCCAAACCAGCAGACCTCCTAATCCTTCTTTCACCAACATCCAAGAACCCTCACCTCTATCATTTGGGCAACAGATAAATTGCCCAACTGTGTGCTTTGAGAGCAGAACATGCTATTATCCATCAGAGTAGTCCAGCTGCTTTCTTCACAAGCTGGAAGCACAATCTAATGCCATCATGTTAGGAGACTCCACCACCCCCATTTTAATAATGATATGCAAAAATTATTTTCAGAAACTGAACTACCTCATGAAGGCCTGAGGAGCATAGAGTCAGGCAGTTCAGAAACGAAGTGGCAGTGTTCTCTTTCTTCTGAAAGTACCTCCAAAGAAAATGAACAGTCCATAATAAGGTGTCCTCCTTCTGGAACTAAATTGTGTCATCTCGAAGTGATGCAAAAGAAGAACTCAGAGGTAATTTCGCAAATCCGTTTAAGTGAAGTTTTTGGCACTCCTTGTTAAGCTGTGCTGTGTCAGTCGTGGTGAAATGTGAAAGCAAATCTTGGTCATTTGGCTTTTTATACACGGTGGGCAGTGCACAAGTGCATAAGCATGGTGTCCAACTAGCTTTTACATTTTCCAGAAACCATTTGATAGTTACTGATTGTGGAACCATCCTTTCAATTTCCAAAATATAAAGATGTTACATAGTGAGTGGATCTCTGAAAGACATTGCCGTATTCTGGTATTTGCAATATTTGGCTAGCTAGTGTTACTGGCCTGATAGGGGTAAGGGTTTTATTAAAGGGATTCTCCACCAGCTGCTAAAAGTGTAACAGCACACATAGGGTTTTAAAAGTAGCAAAGGGGAATGAACTCTCACGTTGGCAGCAAGAGGGGCCAGGAGGAGATCTTTTAGACTGTATAATATGGGGAAGGAATTCTGGCAATGAATATTCCACAGAGAAGCAAGAGTCCAGATTGAATTTAAACGTTTTATATAAATTTGTTTAAAAATACAAACACACAGTGAGACATAAGAGCACATACATTCAAGTTCCTAAGATATAAAAAGGTTTTAAAAGATAGATTGGATGATAGAAATGGAGGGGGGTTTTCTGGGTAATATGTTACCTAAATTCAGCTGAAGAAGATCTTGTAGAAGGCAAGAATTCAAATGACCAGCATCTGAATCCAGGCGAAGGACGATATCGTGTCTCAAACTGACCAGACCAAGGAAGGTACAGGCTAGTAAGAGCACTGGTGTTGGGGTGAACTAAACTTTTATACCCTTTTGCCCAGGTAGGGGCGGGAACAAGTGAGTCTTAAGTTTCATTTTTCTAAATTCTCTGGAACTTCCCATGCTGGGCTTGCTGGGCTGAGCCCTATCCAAAAGCTCTTCTATTGTTCTAAACCTTGGGACAATGGGAGTCAATTGGTCCTAGATTATATCAGGAAGCACAGAATGGCTTTATGCAAAGTAACTCTTACAGTCTCTGCCTTCAGTATTCAGATTTGAATGAGGCTTGATTGATTCAGGATGGGATCTTGTTGTTAGGGAGATCATATCTAGAGGTTGGGGAAATGCAAGGAAGCAACCATCTGTTGCTAGAAGAGATAGTGAAATTCAGCAACTGATGCTAAAGTGGCTTTCCATATTCTTTGTTTTAACAGTATCTTTGCAAGGTGTGGTAATCAAGATCATGCCCACAAACGAAATGAGACCTCCAGGTTATGCAGGAGTAACTCATCCACTGATTTAATCTTGCAAACAGACCTTTTGCCTGGGGCCTGCTTTCAGCTTGGACACTGCTAACCACACAAAAATATGAGAGGTGGCTATGACCTCCGCAAAAAAAATAATGCTGTTATGATCATTACAATGTCAGCATGGGTCTGTTAGTCAGCCTCTTCTTCTTTTCCCTGTTCCATGTCCAAAGCCATGCGTGGCAGAAAGATTGTCACCTAGTAACATTGAGTTTAACAATACGGATGTGATTGGAAAAGTCTTTGAGTGCGAAGCATGGTGATGACTCCACAAGTAGCATTAAGTATGCAGTATTAACCTGACCTCAAAATAGCATCTTGTATATAGAGAGTGGCCCTTCTCCAGCTTGTTGGAATTGCCTAAAGATATTCCTGTTTGCACAAACTTGTTTGTTTTAAAACATTTAAACTTGCCTTTTCTTTTAAAAAGAGGCCCCAATGGTTCACATAATATTTAAAGATGGATATTAAAACAGTTTTACTGTAAATCAGCTTAAATCACAAGTGTTTTTAGGTTTTTGTTTGTATTTTAGCTCTGTTTTTAATTGTATTAATGATGAGTGTGTTTGGTTTTAAAGTGTGATTTTGTTAGCCACCTTGATGATCCTTTTGAGGGCAGAAAGGAGGGAATATATATGTGTAAAAATAACTAAAGACCACGGCAAAAGGAGAGTGTTGATGGCTGAAGCAGCTGTCAAAGTGTCTGAATATGTTCTTCATTACTCTGTGGGAAAAGGCAACAAAAACATTGTTGCAGTGAGTGGTGCAGGATCTTGGATTCATACTAGAAGAGCTGGATCTTAAGGAATGATGGCCAGAACTACTATGAAGTAGGTTTGTTTAAAGCTCATCACAGCCTTGTACTTGTCTAGTTCTGTTTAGCAAGTGGCATGCCTGTCATCCAGATGCTGATGCAGTGAATACTGCTGAATAAGTGTGCAGCAGCTCTGAACTTTAAGAGGACCCCGTGCCCTACAGATGTCACTTGACATTGTCAATCTTTGATTTGCACATTATATTTTCATCACTGCAAACAGGTCTGTCAGAAGGACCTTCTGTACTGTATGTGGTCAGTGGAAAACTGGTGGCAAACACTTTTCTTCGTTTTGTAGGAGAAAAATCTATGTTTCGAACAGCCAGTGCTTCCGATTTCCAGAAGATTTTCACCACCAGAGACTGCTTCGAAGAGAAACAACCAGGCATTTGTTGGCAGTACACCTTGCAACAACACATCAAACAATTACATGACCTGGTAACTTTCTCTGTGCTGCGCTCTGTTTTAATATTTTAGAGAAATTTATATATTTGTGTTGGCATTTGCTTTGGTACTGTTCAAATAAGCTAGCGGTTAATTGTGTACTAGACAAATGGCAGGCATGTTTTAACTGTTCGTTCATGTAAGTGAGTGCCTATGTGAAGTCCAAGAAGCATCTTGTAATTGGGTTTAAAATTTTGGACTGAATTCTTTAAAAGAAAGTAAATCTCATCAAAAGTAATCGTGAACGGTGATAAAAACTAGGAAATGTCATTTCATATACTAGACAAAATTAAGATTTTGAAGTCTGAAAATCTGTTGAGGGATTGCTTGAAAACAGCAAACCAGCATTAGATCCTTTGATGAATCAGCAAGTTGTTAAATATTGCTGGCAAGCTACATTTCAACTGCTGGTGTTGGGGGAGGGGAAAATCAAGATTTTGATTACTTAGCAGGAGATTTGGGTGACAGTAGGATGTGTACCATATTAGCAACCATTTTAATGAAAAAAAGTGTTTTTGACAGTTTCAGCACTCCTGTTGTAAATAATGATTTTCTTCCGGGGACAAAGGTGACCACACCTTACAACCAGTTTTCCTATTTTAATCCTTGTACTCCAACAACTCCATTCCAAGGACAGAACTGTTTACAGGTAAGAGACTTTTTGAAATGCCGGCTTAATTGGTCTTAACAAGAACTAGCACAGAATTCAGCTGCTCCTGAAAACCTATTCATCAACTTTGCAGGCCTTTCAGCAATCTGTGGCCACAGTTGTGAGGTGGCTGTACTGGTTGCCACAGTGCTATGTCACTTTTGGCCTAGCTATATTTACCTTCGGCTGGGCCAATCATGCTGCAGAGCTGCCATCCAGCACCTCGCCCCCATATTTAATTTAAAAGTTATACACAGAATGAAAAGTGTTGAATAAAACAATTTCACCTGAGGTAATGCTGTATAGTGGGACACTTTTCATGAATGTCATTGTTGTGTTTAAAACATATAAATGAAATTTGTCACTGTGCCAGTTATGCAGAATGTACCCCTTCTTCTGTTAGTTATACAGTGTGATACATGTTTGTAGGCCGTCATAAACACCCAAATGAAGTGCTAGGTAAGACTAATAACTAAACATCTAACATATTTGTGCACAAAAATATGTCCTTTTATTATTCAGGTGTCAGCTTCTGCTCCTTCCAATGAATGTATTTTTATCAAAGGAAAATGGTATTCTGTGTTGAAAAAAATTGGCAGTGGAGGTTCGAGTAAGGTAAGTTGTGAAATGTAGTTCTAAAAACCAATCTAAGTCGCTAACTTTCATGTGTGAGGTAACACAAAAGTAATGTGTTTGACTAACTGCACAAATAATGTAAGGTGACCTGATTTTCTCTGTCTAATGCTGTGTTAGAACCCTTCCTCATATGCAAAATAATGTGCTTCCAATGCACTTTCACAATTGTTTGCAAGTGGATTTTGCTATTCTGCACAGCTGCATTGAGCACCATGCGGCCACCAGCCTCACCGATTCCCCACCTATCTGTGACAATGGCAAACCCAAGTGGATTGAAAGTGCATTATTCTGCATGTGTGTAATGGACATTACTTTACCTTTTAATGGAATTTTTAAAAGACTGAATTTAATGTGATAATTGATTGCTAACTGATAGTCTCCTGGATATCTCACATTGCAATAGTCACTCATGATGTCTTCTGCAGATTCCTAAACCTGTAAGTTGGGCTCACACTGCCTAAAAACAGATAGTTTTGCAGACTTGAGGGACTTCCCAGGTTTGCAGAAAGATTTGTAAAGGTATTTTTAAAAAAATAGTGAGGAATTTAAATCTCTCCAAAGCAAAAACATTGTCCGCATATGTGCAGCCAATGCCCCTACCTCTTCCGTTTGACAGCAGCTGTGTCTGGAAGCCACAGCAGGTCCTGCTGCAGAGACCAACAGCTGTGCAGGGTATGCCTGTGGGCGGGGACAAATCCCAACAGGTCTGAAGGGGTTTGCCATTGTCATAAATAGGTGGGGGGATCGGTGAGGCTGGGAGCTGCATGGGTGCTCACCAGTATCAATCGTTAGTAGGATCAAACCTTGGCGGGCCTGACTGCAGAGGCAGAAGATGAAAAAGAGCTTAGATTTTTACTCCATCTTTCTCTCCAGCAGTGGCGTAGTGGTTAAGAGCAGGTGTACTCTAATCTGGAGGAACCGGGTTTGATTCCCTGCTTTGCCTCTGGAGCTGTGGAGGCTTATATGGGGAATTCAGATTAGCGTGGGCACTCCAACACATGCCAGCTGGGTGACCTTGGGCTAGTCACAGTTCTTCGGAGCTCTCTCAGCCCCACCTACCTCACAGGGTGTTTGTTATGAGGGGGGAAGGGAAAGGAGATTGTAAACTCCTTTGAGTCTCCTTGCAGGAGAGAAAGGGGGAATATAAACCCAACTCTTCTTCTTCTACTTCTTCTGTAATGAATCTCAAAACAACTTACAAACTCCTTCTCTTCCTCTCCCCACAGCAAATATCTTGTGAGGTAGGTGGACCTGAGGGAGTTCTGAGAGAACTGTGACTATCCCAAGCCAACCCAGCAGGCTTCATGTGTAGGAGCAGGGAAACAAATCCAGTTCACCAGATCATAGTCCACCACTCATGAGTAGAGGGGAATCAAACCTGGTCCACTGCTCTTAGCCACTACACCATGTTGGCTCCCATCCTGGGAGCTGCACAGGGGTACATGAGGGAAGGAACTCCCCCTGCCAATGACTATCACTGGTGTCCACTTGTTCACAGTCTTAAATTCCTAGAGCTAGTGGACTTAATTATCTAAAGGACAAGCTAAAAGCCTGGATTATTCTTTGACATGTTGACATTTGAAGTATAATGAACAAATTGAAATGAAAAATAATTACAACTTCTTTGTAATTATTGGGTCACTTGAATAGTTATTTGGTATTGGATCACTTGAATAGTCCAAGAGTTCTCAACACATGTTTGGTTATTTTTCTAAGTGGAGGGGAAATATTTCAGCATATGGCTGAGATGTCTGTATTCATAACAGCAGATGAGATTAGCTTTGTAGTGCCTGCTTTAATCATGACGTACAGTCTGTAAATTGGGGAGGTGCAGAGCTTTGTTTGAGGAACTGTCTTGGTTTCTTTATGCTTTACAGTCTAGGATTGTATGAGTGTACTGACAAACCTGCAGTATCTGTGATTGTTTTTCAGGTATTCCAGGTACTCGATGAAGAGAAGCACCTTCGTGCTATCAAATACGTCAATCTGGAAGATGCGGATCAACAGACTATAGAAAGTTATAAAAATGAGATAGTTCATTTAAATAAGCTTCAACAACACAGTGATAAAATTATCCGACTTTATGACTAGTGAGTAATTTTTTTTAATTTTCAGGATCGATTTTTTTGTGTAAGTTTTTTCTCAAATATATATTTACTTGTATAACCTTGCTTCAGTGAAGTACATGAGAAGAGTATCTTCATGGTGATGGAGTGTGGAAATATTGATCTTAGTAGCTGGCTTAAAAAGAAAAAAGCAATTAACCCATGGGAAAGGAAGAGCTACTGGAAAAATATGTTGGAAGCTGTCCATACAATCCATCAACACGGTATTTATCAAAATCTGTCTGTGTCTCTAGTCTCTATAGTGCTTTGAGAATTTATATTTCCTCATTTTTAGTCTTCCTTTCTTACCGAGACTCACTGAATTTTGGATGTGGCTCACAAAATGATTTTGTGGAGTCTGTGCTTACTAGATGATTTAGGCTATGTTCCTTGATGCACAATAGATTAACACTTTTCCAGCTGGGAATGAGGCTGCTCCCTGCATGAAGTGAGAGCATTCCTAGAGATGCTATGCATTGTCCTTTTGAGCATGTTCTATTGTGTATCCTGCATTCACTGTTTACATTGGTTTGCCTGCTGCTATGCATCACTTACCTGCTTTGAAATTCGTCGCAAACATCTGGATTCTGAGCAGGACAACCCATTCAGTGTAAGAAGTTAGCCATACCCAAAGCAGATTTTATTCTTTGATTAGTGCTTCCTATTATTTCGGGTTATTTGTGGAAGGGAACTTGTGTTGCATTGCAAAGAAATGAAATCTGAAGTGAGATACCCAGGAATATTTGTGTTCTGCAATTTGCATTAGTTGTATATGTGTATTAAGTAACATGCAAATCATGTTTGAGAAGTGTGTTAGAGTGAAGTCAGCAGCAACTTTGTCAATGTGTCTTGTATGATTAAAACATTACCAAACTCCAATAAAATATCTAAAACAGTATTACATGAGAAGTTATTAAAATAGTGTAATTACTGATATCAAGCCTCAAAAATATTTACAGATTAATAGTTTAAAAAAACAGCAGAGAATGTTTCCAATCCAACAAATCCTCACTAATCATCAAATGCGAAAGAGAACAAGAATGCTTTTACCTGTCACACTCGTATGAGTATTGCCAGGTGAACAGCTGGAGTGGGGGAGGGTGCATTCCACAGGCAAGGTGCCACTGCCTTGAAAACTGACCATGTTCGAGGGGAAAAAAGGTAAGGCCATTTTGCAAACATGAACCTTGGTGTCAAACTAGAGAGGCAAACTGCCTTTGTGTGTGGTGTTCACCCTGCTCTTACTTGGCCCAGAATGAAAACAACTTTTCTATGAAGATATAATAATCCTCAGACAAGTCTGCCGTAAGCTGCTTGGACAAAGGAAGCTAAGAGCAAATGTTCATCAAAGTCTTACTTCCTAAGCTTACTCTAGGCAGTTCAGGCCACCAGCCTATACATGTTTTCTTCTTGCCATCTTCACAGTCTGCCTGCAGACTAGACTTCAGTTTCACCTGTAATACAACTAACACTGTTCTGGTTTGTTTTTTTTAAATAATCCATGAGGTAGTTTGAGGCAAATTCCAACAAGGCAGACTGTTCACATGAAATGTTGGGTACCTTGTTATTAAATTTGAACTCATAAATAACTGAAAGGAAGTTACTGCCTGAAACCCACAAAAAGTTGCATGTATGTGTGCATTATTGAATTAAGAAGCTGCAAGTATACCAGTGCCAGAAGAACCTCTGTTACAAGTTTTCCCATACTGCTGTTACTGTTAGGGAGTTTTACAACAGCCAAGGAACATTTAAGCATACCATTTGGTATCACCTCTTAATTGTTTGAAGTATGTTCCCAAATGTTTTGCTACGTCAGGGAAGGTCAGACATTATGTTTATTGGAGCTATATAATTTCTTTCCCCTAAGAGCCTTGATTGTGACCAGTCATAAAATGGTGAGTTGGTGGGTGGAGCTAGTCCCAAAAAGGAGGCATGTACAAAAATTACAACATATCTGAGTAGGTATGCAGTGCTTGGGTGATGAAATCTTTCCTCTGCTGTTTTCACAAAACAAATTGCCATCGCCACCTGCCCAAATTGTTACTTGCCTGCAAGTGAAAAATACAGAGTTATCTCTCTTTTTCCCCCATGAAAAAAAGTAAATATAAGCTTTGAAGCAAGAAGAATGAGTCAGTATCAGGTACCTTTTTTATCCAGAGCAAAAAGGTTTGGGATTGGCAGTTGCATGGAGAGGCTGTAATGAATAGTGATTAGAAGTTTGGACAGGTAGGCTGAGATCCCCACTCTTCCACAGAATCTGAGATCCCCACTCTACCACAGAAGCTTGCTGGGTGACCTTGAAGCAATTAGTACATACTCAGCTGAAAGTAGCTCACAGTGTTATTGTAAGGATAAAACCAATGATGAGAACTGGTGTTGGCCATTTTGGGGTTCCCACTTTGGGGAGTGTATATGTGAAATAAATAAATAAATAAATAAATAAATAAATAAATATAAATTTCCTATCCTTTTAAAGAAGCTTAGTGTGATATTATTTACTTCCATGCCATGAAAATCTTCAGCTGCCCATTTCCATATATGAAGCTTTTATTAAAGACGCAGGACATTTTTCCTGCAGGCTTTCTGCCAACTTTAATGCATGCATTCATGGAAGTTAAGGAGACAGAAAAGGGAAAGTGGGCTTGTGACCTGCCAACCAGAGCAAAGGTGCATATTTATTTATTTATTTATTTATTTATTTATTTATTTATTTATTTATTTATTTATATTTTAGATTTATAGGCCGCCTCTTCCCCGGAGTGCTTACTTCTTCTTCATCAAAATGGGGGGGGGGGGGTAATGTTTCTGTGGTAGCTTTTTTTGGAAAAATAGGGAAGCAATCACCATGGCACTGAAGAAGAGACAGAGAGGTACTTTAATTGCTTGAAGAGTGACTGATTATTCCTGAGTGACCTTCTGCCCATCCCGTTCTAGCTATGTCATGCAATAGGAATTATATTATAATTATAGATGATGAACGAGAACAGAATAAACATTATTTACAGACAGTTACCTCAGAAACTACATACTTAATTCAAACAATTCTTTTTCAGGTATTGTTCATAGTGATCTGAAACCAGCAAATTTTCTGCTAGTGGATGGAATGCTAAAATTAATAGATTTTGGCATTGCAAACCAAATGCAACCAGATGTGACTAGCATTGTTAAAGATTCACAGGCGAGTAAAGCTTACCATTGGGGGAAAGTTATTTTTTTGTCTGCTGGAGGTCCCCTCTCAATAGCAATTGTTATTATCTCTGGGATAGTGAGGCTTTTGTCACTGACGCATCCCCATCTTGATTCTCCAGTTTGTTACTTGGAAGTCTCAAGCTTTTATTAGTTTCATCTTTCCTGTCCCCTGCTTACAGTTCTCCTCATTTCCAAAGGAGTTTGTGCAATAAAGCCAAAATTGTTAAAAGTTCCAAGATCTCATTCCGCCTTGTTCGATATCAGAGCCATTTTGGGTGGCCTGGAAGATGTGGTCTGTGGTTGCACAGGCAATCCAAAATTGCACCCAAAATCTTATGAGGCAGTTTGTTGAGATCTCAGCACTTGGAAATTATTTTCTGTGTTGTTTCACCTCCCCTTCAAGATGTTTCTGCAAGCTCGACCTTTTTATTTTGGTTTCCAGAAACATCTACAGTAGTCCCAGCAATAGTTTTTTGATCTTCATTTAGAAACATGACTATTAAAATTATAATTACTTAAAAAAGATATTGTGAATTCAGAAAAGATATGAACTTTTCCGTATGCTATGCTGGCCCTATTAAGGGTAGGAGGGCCTGGCCTTTGTCCTGACAGATTGTCACAACAATCACGTTTTCTGCACCCAGGCTAAGCTTGCCTGTCCACTGTACGTGCATGCCCATTCAAATAGAGTGCAAACCTTGTTTGCAGCTTTGTTTGACAGAATTCTTCTGTCAGAAATATTCAGAGGTGCAACTTGATCTTCTGCCAGCACATTTGACACTGCACACTGGACCTGCAAGCCAGAAGAGAGAGCAAGTGGCCAAGGTGGTGCTTCATCCCTATTAAAATGATGTGCCTTCAACAAGCACATCATCCCACCTCCTGGTGAGTAGCTTGTTAGGCTCCCAATGTGGGACTGTCGAGAAGGTCGGGGATGAAAGCAGCACTTACCTGCAACTGTTGCTCATTGAAGATCTGTGCAGGCACACAGTCTCTCCCTCCTGCCCTGCTGTAAGCTCTCTTCTTGCTTATAGTTTGGGCTTCACCAGCTCAGGAGGAACTGAGGCCAAGGGTTTCCATTGCATTAAAGCATGTGACCGCTTTCATGAGAATGGTTCAGTTTGGCTCCAACACATAGTATCCCTGGTGGTTTCTTACCTGAATAGGCTCTCCAGCACAGACCTGTTCATGTGCAGTCCCAATGTGTGTCTGCACAGAAGACGATGAGCAACAGTTACAGGTAAATCCAACCATGTTTTTCAGAAGATCTAATCTAGGACTCTTCTAATACCTTTACCACTTACCCCAACCTATATTTGGATGGGTTAAAATTTTGAGTTTGGAGACAATTGTTTTCTGATCCCTTGTTAGTATAAACTTTCAAAAGGAAACTTGAATACTTAATATATAATTGTTTAGATGTATTTAACCCTATTTTTATGTTGTTAGGTTGGCACAATTAACTATATGTCACCAGAGGCAATTAAAGACATGTCATCTTGTGTAGAAAATGGAAGGCCAAGATCAAAGGTAAAATATTCCTATCCTGAGGAAAGGTTAAAATTTTGTTCTCTATTTCTGTGCATTTACGCTCATCTGGGACAAGGTTATTTCACTTTCTTGGATACAGTGGTGGAAATGAAACAATCAGGATATTGTGAGTGTGTGGGTGGGTGGAGAGCGCCAAATATTACAGGGAGTAATTTAAGACTGACTAGGAGAGAAGAGTCAATCTAAACAAAAATTTAGTTGGAAAAACTAGAAAGTGAGAATGTAAAAAACTTGATTTTAAAAATTATTGTTATTATGGCTAGAAATCAGTAATACAGCTTGTTGAAATTCAGTACAGCAACAGTTTCCTTACAAACTCATAAAACAGTCTTGTTGACCAAAATTTAACATTTAGACATCACTTCAGAGTGTCCTGAGTTCTTCATATAGTTTTATTTTAGCATTACAAAAATCGCCTCAAGTAGTCCATTATTACTATGCATGTGGAACTGAGGCCTAGAGAATCAATTGCTGGCCCATTGCTACTGCATGAGTCTGTGGCTGAGATTCATAGTCTATTGAAAACCAAAATATTCTTACTGGCTTTCATGTGATATGAAAGTTGCACCTAAATATGATTCATCTTCCTTGTGTATAGTAAGCATTATCTGTATTTTGTTGCTACAAAAGCTCTTTATTGCGTAGGAGAGAGGAAATACTTGATTTTGCTGTTTTGGTAAGGTAGATAAGCCCAAAACAATTTTCTTCCAGTAACTTTCTCAAAGAATGAGATAACAGAATAATTACTTGGCCTTCCTAATTCACATCGGCATGTTAGTCTTGCCCCGTGAGATTAGCATGTTAGTCTTGCCCTGTGAGAATAGGGTTTTTGTGATTAGTTAGAAATGGAAGAAGAGGTCACAAATATCACCGTGCAGTTGGTAAAAAGCCTAACTGCCAGGTACAGAAGGAGAGCACCCCATTTACAGGTGAAATGCTAGACCTCTGGAATACATGACCGCCAGGTTCCTAGGCATGCAATAGCTGTTTTGAATGCATAGTACAGCTGAAATAATCCAATAAAGTCAGAACCTGTCTGTGAATCTTGCGCAGTGGCAGACATAAGCAAACCCACTTTTAAGAATGTGGAAACTTTAGCTCCACTGCTAAAGAAATGTCTTTACTGAGTTTTAGCTGGACCTTTAACATAGTGATAAGGGCACCTATGCAGATTTGGGCAGTCCTAGAAGAAAGTGGTTTTAAAGATGGTGCCTATCCAGAACTTCTATTTCAAGGGTCTTGTTCCATGTACAAAGTGTCTACTACTAGAAAGAAATGAGTCCAGAGGTAGAGGAACCAAAGCAGGCCAAGGTAGGGGCCGCTAAGACTGCAAACAGGAAGAATCCATGTTTATTGCAGGCATTCTTGGAACCCCGGTATGGTTCCTGCTTTTAAACACTTGTACCTAAAGTACTTGCTTTAATGTCCTGAAGTGTCCCATTTTGACATCTGAAATCAATGTCACTGTAGTAACTTGCTACATTGTGCATTCAGTACTTATACTCAGCACATGTTCACAGAGAGAATGTGGGTTGAAGCCAACCAGATTTTGCTGATCTGGAGAGAAATAACTGTAGGGTAAAAGCTGAGTTGTTGGGACTAGGCAGACCTTAAATACAAATAACCTAATGCAGTGGTCCCCAACCTTTTAGAATCTGCAGACACATTTGGATTTCTGACACAGTGTTGTGGGTGCAACAACGGAAGGGCTGCCACTGGAGGCAGAGCCAGCCACAAAATGATTGCCATAGTATAACTTAGCAACATGGTATAGATCCTTGAGTTCTGGTGGCAGCTGCTACCAAAGCAGCACTTTAAAAAATCTGCACAGCCAATCAGAAGCTTTGCTGGGTAAAAACCCTGGTTGGCTCCACCTACTTCCCCAAAACACCAAGGTGAGCACCTGAAAAGGTTTCAGTGGGTGCCACGGTGCCCATAGGTATCACGTTGGGGACCCTTGATCTTGTGGGTTGAGTTCAAGGTTCTGTTTATACTCTGAGCTGTGAGAGAACGTTCTCATGTTTGGTAATTCTTCACTGCATTGATTTCTTAAACATGTTTTATGACCTACAGGCTCTAGCAGTCATTGTAACATTGTCTTGAAAAGCCATTTTTATAACACTCTTGCATAGTTATATATGTTTCTTTGGCTTGCTGTGAGCAAACTGATTTCTCCAGTCAGCTGATTTCCCATACCAATGCAAAAGGTGTGTCATTGATCAAGTTGTATACCTTATTCTTATTGCTTAAGCTTCATTTTGTTGCATCAGGTAGGTGATATTCTGTAACAATGAGTGATGGTGCTAATTGTCTGAGGACCCTTTTGTTTTTAGATCAGCCCCAAAAACGATGTCTGGTCATTGGGATGCATTTTATATTGCATGACTTACGGGAGAACTCCATTTCAACATATAACCAATCACATCACAAAACTTCATGCCATAATTGACCCTAGTTATACAATAGTATTTCCTGACATTGTGGAAAAAGATCTCCAGGATGTCTTAAAGGTAACTTTGTGAGTGCAATGTGGTTGCCATGCAAACTTAAAGGTGATTTAATTTCTGACTTTTTAATAATTTATGACAAATTACCTATACCAGGGATCTCCAATCTTTTCTTTCATGAGAGCAACTTCTCAGTGATGAAAAGTATTCTGAGTGACTCGCCCCTCTATTCCTCCTTCAGCACGTTACCAAGTTTTGTTCTGTTCTGCAGATGAGCCATGGTCCAGAAAGAGCACAGAACTGAAGCTTATTAGCTAAGCAGTGCAGAGAAAAGTCTTGTGAATAAAACTGGGTTTTCTAGGAGATTCATAATCTGCTTTGCGGCAGCTTGCAAGCTACCTTTTGGAGATCCCTGGTCTATGCTGACTTCCTTCCCTCCTTCCATCTCAGCTACAGCCCGTATCCTGGATATGTTGAAGCCTGGTCTTAGTTAAAATAAATTATATAATAATTATTTTAATTTAATGTTATAAATTAACTGATTAAGTGTAGTTTGGTAACTTATACAATAACAAGTGAATAGGTGTATACAACTTAAACTGAGCAACTCCATCTGGTTTGTAATCACTTTAATATTAAATATGCTATAATGTAGTACCTGATGCCTGAAGGCAGTTTTGGAATAGATGAGGGCTATCATGTTGAAATTTAGTCACAACAAAATGGAGGTGTAACTGAGGGGCGGGGATGGGGATCTGACCCAGGAAATTAGTAAATCTCCTATTCTGTATGGGATTACATTTCCCTAAAGGGTTCTTAGCTTGGGGAGGAGGGGTGCTCCGAGAGCTGGCCCTCCTTTTGGATAAGCAAGTTGCAGTGGCAGCCCGGGTGCCTTTTCAGCAGCTTTGGCTGATAAGCCATCTACAGCTCTTCCTGGACAGAAAAGCTCTGGTCACTGTGGTGCATGCCCATATAATATCTAAATTAGATTACTGCAGTGATGTTGGGGCTGCCCTTGAAGATTGTCTAGAGGCAACAGTTGGTACTGAATGCTGGGACAAGAGTGTTGACTAGAGTGGGTTGTAGGATCCATATCACTCCAGTCTTGTTCAACCTACACTGGCTTCATTTGCTTCTTTGCTCAATTCAAGGTTCTCTTATTGATATTAAAAGCCCTGTATGACCTGGGACCAACATACCTTGAAGACTGCTTTCTCCTCTACAAACCTATTATTATTATTATTATTATTTATTCAATTTCTATACCGCCCGATCATTCCAGTCATCCTTGGAGGCCCTGTTTCAGTTGCCCCACCATCTGAGGCTAGTTGAGTGGTGACCCAAGAGAGGGCCTTTTCTGTTATGGTACCTAAACTTTGCGGGAAACCCTTTAGGGAAATGCAATCCCATACAGAATAGGAAAACTTCCTCCTCAGGGAGGTTGTCTGTCTTTTTTCTATTGGCATCTTAGTATCACTGACAATAATTGACACTACAGGTATGGTGTAGAAGAAGCAGGGTAGTTGGGATATCCATTATTTAATATTCTCAGATAATATCTTGCTATTCTGGTAATGGCAGATTTTTTAAACATCTAACTGCAACCTATTATACCTTAGCCTGCCTCTGTTCAGAGGATCTACCGTTTACAATGCCCAATTATATTTGTGAAATAGGACCAACTTTAAATCTGCACAATGAGTTTTGCTGTAGAAATGAATTACATAAATGAAGTACAGAGATAGCTCAGCAAGTTTGCCTGTTCTTAAGACATGAAGAACAAGTTATGTGTAGCTATATTAAGGAAATGGCAGTCTCTCTTTGGAGGCTAAACATTCTGTGTGTTTTCTGACTTCTCCCCCAGCGCTGTTTAGTGAGGAATCCTAAACAAAGAATATCAGTCTCTGAATTGTTGATTCATCCTTATGTGAATATTGAAGCCAACTCAGCAACAGGTAACTTAAATAGCTATCATGAAATTAAAATTGCAGTTTGTTTACCTTCACCAGAATGTTATGGACAAAAGTGGTGTGTGGGCCAGTTGGGAATGTATAAAATCTAAAAGATCGCCTTTCCCTGTGAAACTGGATTGGAACTGAGGTCTTTCTCCTTTTCCTGGATGAGCCCTGTGTTTGGGTGGATCATATGATGCTACTTTGGTCCCAAACATTTTCTGTTTGTAGCCCCTAATTTAAGAAATGAAATGCCAGATGTAACAAACACCCATAGGGGAGGTGGTTTCAAGTGATTGACAGAATGGAATGATTAATCCCTGTCTAGTCCTGATTGGCTGAGGGGAATTGTCTGCAGGTTGAAAAAGAGGCAGTAAGAGGATTTTTTTTGTTTTGTTTTGGAGTTCTCTGGGGAGAATCCCAGGAAGGGACACTCTGAGAAAGGGGTCTGAGCCTGAAAAACTGAAAGGGCTAAGAAATAAAATTAGGGTGACCCTAGAAATGTGTCATTGGGGCTTCTTTACTCTCCCTAAAGGGGAGGTCTCCTAGTTATGGCTGCAGGGAAGTGCCTGAGGAAGACTGGTCAGTTTTGAAGTGGAAGACCAGCTTCCGAAAGGGATAGCTGTGACCCTTCTTGGTGTAACCAGTAGACATGAGGATTCTAGGCAGGGACCCAACCAACTCACCTTTGGGCTTTGGACCATATGAGAGCCTAAATACTGGAATGACCATACATACTTCTGTTTTTCATTGTATGTTTATTTGTTCCTCACCCCACCACAGGAAGTTTAGCTTTACTGTTCATTTAAATAAAATCTTTTGTTGCACTATAAAGTGGTACGGCTCTGGTACTGATTATTCTAGAGGTACTCAGAGGAAAAGGCGGGAATAATTTCTGAGGAAATAGTTCCTCTATTTTGGGGCTTGTGAGAAAATAAGAATCCATTTCTCCCCCTCCCCCCACCCCTTGTGGGGTCTTCGCTTCACCAGACAGCATACAAAGGTGCCTTTCTTACTTGCTTCACACAAATCCTGAAAGGCAGTTTATTTCAAGTGTTTTTTGATCGATAGTGCTTTTCCAAGGGTATTATGTTGGGTTATATGATGATAATCTGTTGTGTGTTTAACACCATCCCCTTCCCCTTTCTTTTAAACTGGTGGAAATATACAATATTACAATATTTATAGTATTTTTTATTTTTTTTAGAAGAGGCAGCAAATAAATGTGTGAAGTTTTTGTTATGTTTATCTTAAACCTTTAGGAGATGCAAAAGGAACAACAGAGGAAATGAAACGTATTCTTGGTCATCTTATTGGCCTGAACTCTCCTAACTCCATTACTAGAGCTGCTAGGGTAAGTAAATTAGTACCCTGGAATAAAATAATTTCATATTTGTAATATGCATTTAATGCTTATAAAGAATTCCATTTTGGACACAAGAGAGATATGTACTCAGAATGTAAAAAATTACTAGTGAGGAATGGAATAGAAAGAATTGAGTGGTAATAGAGAATTTGCTAGAAATAGGGAAGCTTGAAGTATCCAGTCTTTTAAGAAACATGTTGCAACATATCAAATCAGATGGCAGTCCTGAAATAAAATACTTAGAGGCCCAGTGTTTGCGACCATTTCTTCCCAGTTTTAGACATAGAACATAAGAACATAAGAATAGGTATATCAGTCCACATCTTGTCTTCATGGGGTCTGTCACACAAGCTGTGACGTGCTAAACAATGTACAGCATAATAATGTTTTTTCACAGTAGGCATTTTATCTTGTGTAAGTGGAACAATGGGAAAAAATCTCCATGATTTCAACAAAATCTGAAATGTTTCGCCTCCACATCAGTATTCATGGTGTATTGCTAATTTTCATTAAAAAGAAAAAGAAAATCCCAGTGAGCTTAGTTACATTTGATTGGTGGGGTAGATTGTAAATAGAATGGAGAGGTAAGGATAACAAATGGAGAAAGAAGCAACTGCAAATAAGTGTACTTGAACTTTAGAGCTGAGGAAGCAGAACCCAAAAGCTATACAAGTTCTGAAGAGTGATTTGAAAGAAGCAACTAACATCTTTTGCTTTTTTATATTTCAGACTTTGTATGAGCAGTGCAGCAATGGCGAAGGATTAGATGTATCTGTTTTTGCAAACTCTGGTAAATCGTGGAGTGCAAAGTGATATATAAATTGTAACTTTAAAATAACGTAATGAAAATGCGTGGTATGCTAGGTATTGACTGGTCCTGTTGCGTCTTATTCTTGTAACGAAATGCTAATCTGTTGATACATTATTTGCATATCAACTTCATTGTGAAACAGGTTGGAATATTGATGTAACATTTGAACAGTGAACGTGAAATGGACTTAAAGTTAAAAAGTTCAGAAGGTTTCTTACCCTAACTCTTAAAATTGTGAAAAAAACATTGTGATTGTTCCATTACAAAATGTGAGCCTTTGTCATTTGTTGATCTCAATCATTTAATTTCATCCCTCTCTCATCCAGTATAGTTCCAAATAGTGTTTGCAGAGGACGCTGATGTGCATGTGTATGTAAATAAAAGCAAGTAAATTGATGTACCTGTGTTTTATGCTCCCCTGGAAATTTCAATGTGTAATATGCCGATAAAAAAGTAACCTTGTAAATAAAAAAAATTACAGTATAAAAATATGAAGTATTCTCTTGTAAGAAATGAAAATTCTATGGACTTATTTCTCACTATAGTAAAAAGCTGACAATTTGCATTTGTGTTCTTATGAACTTCAGAGGTATTTCGGTGGCTATTGCAAACAATGCTAGATTGGGGTATACCATTTTTCCCCCAGTATTTTTCAGCTTCATCTTTAAATGAGAAATTTTCAAAAACAAATTCAGGAACCCCATGCCAGCTTTTTCAGCTTTTCTGAATTTTGTTGAGTCTTTTAAAGTCAAACCCAAAAAATTCTCAGCCACAGAGCAGAAAGCAGGAATTAGCTGAACCATAAAACTTTAATTTGTTCACTGGCTTTCTCCACAAACCTGAGCCCCTTCTCAGATTTCAGCATTTTCATCTTCCAATACTTTACTTTTTAAAAGATAGAGGATGAGAACCGTGTTCGTTGCTGTTTTTCTTGGGTTTTCTTGAATAAATATTTACTTTAATTGGACCTTTTCAGTATGATCTTTATTCCAGATTTAAGTAGTGCAATAACCTTGATTCATAGGATTGCCATGAGTTGGAAACGACTTGATGACATTTAATGCACACACAACTAGCTATAGTTATGAGGTAATACTGTATTTATGAGGTAACACCCTGGTTTCTTTACAGTTGATACCAGGCATTTTCACTTGCATCATCCAAGGCCTTAATAATGAAGTTTTCAGTTTCCTGTCATGGTCTGTCTAAGGAGCAGCAGTAGCATAGTGGTTAAAAGCAGGTGCATTCTAATCTGGAGGAACCAGGTTTGATTCCCCGCTCTGCCCCTTGATCTGTGGAAATTCTGGGGAATTCAGATTAGCCTGTGCACTCCCATACATGCCACCTGGGTGACCTTGGGCTAGTCACAGTTCTTCTGAGCTCTCTCAGCCCCACCCACCTCACAGGGTGTTTGTTGTGAGGGGGGAAGGACAAGGAGATTGTAAACCCCTCTGAGTCCCCTACAGGAAAGAAAGGGGGGGGGGATATAAATCCAAACTCTTCTTTTTCTTCTCTACATCTAATGGTTCAGTATGTGTTAAGTACTTAAGTGGTTAGGATTCCTCTTACTCCCACTACCACCCAGTATACATTACTCTGCACCTGTATTCAGGCACAGTTGTTGAATAGCCCATGGCTCTTAAAAATAAACATATACACATGTGATTTAGGACTCTTCCACTCTTTTTTGGAAAACATAGTGTGTGTGATCATTGTATAATTCTGGGAAAATTTGAATAATCAATTTCAGTGTGGCTTCCTGTGTGAATTTGGAAGGGAGGCTGCTTTCAGCTGGACAGCTCTCGAAATGCACAAGAATAATACAGTTTTTCAACCCTTTCTGCATTTCTCAGCAGCTTTTGACAAAGTACTGGTAGATAAAGTCAGGGTTTTCTTAGATGGCTTCATGATCTGATGAATGGACTGAAATGTTTCCTCCCAAGTAGGAATGATTTGACCTTTTTGCACTGGCCTTTTGAGAGAAGCATTGCACAAGAGTAATTTGCTTATTCTGTAATTTTAAAAAACCCACCAGTATGTCAAGTAATTGCGTACTTGTTCAACTTAGCATTGCAGCTAGTCAAGTAGCCACTCTGGATTTGTGCTCACACCTTATTGGTTTGCTGGGCATATGTTTCTAGGGTAATTTGGTGATACATAATTTAAAATCAGCTTTATTTCAAACGTATGCTCTGCTTTTGCATGACTTGCCTGTAAAATGATAGAATAACTTCCATTGCATGGTGCAGATGCATTGGAGACTGAACCAAGGACTATTGAAGAAATTTGGGAACAACCGTCGCAGACTTTAGAAAGTTCAGTCTCCCTATATCCAGCAGTAAAGCTACTTATTTGGGAGACTTCAAGGCCAGAATAGGTCCAGGACAATCTTAACTGATTCCAGGCATTGATGCCCAGGTAGTTGACCATGCTTTGCTTTTGGACAGCCGTGCCCAGGACCAAATTATCAACAAAGCAGGCCTTAAACTTTTGGAAATATTCTCGTTATAAAGCTTGAATACTCTACACGGCACAAAATTTGACAATTCAGGTGGTTGTTTTACCTTTTTATCCTCTACTTCAGCTAGTACCATTGATTATATAGCAGTATCGTCAGATCTACGGCCCCAAGTACTAGAGTTCTCTGTGGTGGATCGAGTAGAAAGTGATCATTCCCCAATGAAACTAATATTAAGTTTTAACCAAAAAAAATTTTTTTTTAAATGCCAAACCTTGAGATTAAAGAAAACACATTTCCTAGCACTTTCAGACAAAGACGGAACAGCTTATGTCAGAGGTAGCATCAGTGTTGGGCAGTGAGGCCCTCAAGTCTGAAAGGAATACAATCTGATATAAACTTGTTTGAAAACTATGATGAAATAATTAATAGCCTTAAACCTATTCTTGTGGTTTCCAGTCCCTCAAAACGTCACAGGCCTGCCCTTAATGGCTGGTTTGATCAGGAATACAGAGTATTAAAGAGGAAACTAGCTAAAACTTTGAAACTCACACGGTCTTGAAACTCACACAGTCTTGTAATGAACCAGACAGAATCTTACAAATAAGTATACTTATTTGATAAGAACACTGTATAAATCTCTGCTTAGACAGAAGTAAAAAGAATATGCCAGACACCAATGGGAAGCATTAGCCAAGGCTATGGCTGAGAAAAAGCCCATTTTTGGGGTTTGGTTGCAACTGGAAGAGTTCTCATTACCTAACATTAGATGCACAGATATCATGTGACTCTTGGTTTGCATACTTTCCCAAATTTTTGATTCTCCTTTGGCCCTCTTGTCACCCTTTGATCTGACAATAAATGCTGCTCTTGATGACATGTGTTCCTCCCCAATATGGGCCCCAGTAAGGGGAAAAGAAAAGAAACACTGGAAAAGCCCCTGAAGAAGACCACATTCCTACAGATCTTTTCAAAACATTCCCATCTTGGTGGGTGCCAATTCTTGCTAATTTTTTTACACAGATTAACAATAAGGTAATTTTCCCAGTGGATGGAAAACTAGCATAATTGTTCCAATCCACAAAAAAGGGGATAAATCAGACCCAAACAACTACCGACCAATAAGCCTTCTGAATACTGCCTCCATAAGCCTTCTGAATACTGCCTGGCAAATACTTCCTCCTTAAACTGGAAAAATGGGAAACTGAAAATCAGGTACTATATCCACAACAAGGCTGGTTTCAAGAAGGGGCAATCCACAGTTGCTCACTGCCTACTGTGCCAACTAGCTTACTGTACCAACTACTGTACCAACTAGCTGACACAGCCATGCGAGGCCCAACCAAAGCGATGTTTGTCGACCTGGCCTCGGTGTTCGACTCAGTTAATAGGGAGAGACTCTGGAGGAAACTGGCTAATACAAATATAGATAAGTGTTTCCTGTTCTTCATTAGGGAGCGACATGATACGCATAGGATTATTCCTCATTTTTATCTGAAGACTTGTTGATAAGCATTCAAGTTTACATGGTTCAATTATAATCTTTCTAAGGTTTAAACAGTATGAAGTGTGGATAAAAAACGTTGTGCAGGCTTCCAAGTAGGCAAGCGAAGGAAGTGTGGCAAATGGGAAGGGTCTAGGTTTAGATCTTTGTTTAGCCAGAAAGTTCAGTGCCTCAAACATGGCAGAATCACTAAGATCTAGTTCACTAGGGAGTGGAGAAGGAGAGGCATGTCAGATCAAGGAGGTTCCTGAGATGGGGAAATTAAACTAGTAGTCCTTCCCTCAAGGAAATAACTCCAAGAAGAGGGGGGTGATCCCTGTTAAGTGTAAAAGAAGGAAAGTTGGAAGCTGTGTGACTGTTCCTGCCTCGACTAACTTGTCAAATAAGCTTATGACTCTAAGGAGTGACAGCCAAGAGATGCCTCTCAACAGTTTTGGTAGAACAAGACAACTACATTCTTGTGACAAACTATCTATTGTATATAGTTATCCCTGTTGCCTTTTAACCTACCAAGTTTAAACCTGAAATCTCCCTGACAGATTTGACACTTACAAACCAACTCGTAATTGTGCCAGTTCCTGTGCTGGTTGCCAGTACTCTGAACTGTTAGCAGAATCAATGTAATACATAAATAGTAGTTATTGTACAAAATCAGCAGTGCCACCTTTGTTTGTTTGTTTGTTTGTTTATTATTTCAATTTGATATACCGCCCCATCCCCTAAGGGCTCTGGGCGGTGTACATGGATCCTTTAAGGATCCATGATAGCAGTTACCTGCTGTATAATAACATTGTTCTGTCACTTCCAAGTTTGTGGCAAGGAAAGCTAGAGTGAATTGAAACACCATAAAAATGGTAAATAGCAATACAATAGAACTGAGTCCCAAACATGGTGTCTATGAGTGCGATGGTGACTGCTAATACTTTTCCTGATATCCGCCAAGTGCTTTTAGAAAGTGGGCAGGGATAGGTGTGGCTTTTTCCCAACAAGGCTTCTGATTGGCTGTGCAGATTGAAAGGTATCCTGTTATACAGCTTCTGCTTAAAATATTGAGTCACTGTCTTGATCCCTGACATTTTGTGGTTGGCTCCACCTACAACGGCAGCCATTTTTGTGATTGTGGTTACCACCCTTTGAGTTCCAGAAGTGTTCACTGTCTTGAAAAGGCTGGGGTTCTAGAAGTTTGCAAAAGACCAATCTCCATCTAATTTCTCCTCTACCAGTGATGTGTAGGAATGTTGGCTCAAATGAAATTTGTCTACATCGTTTGCAACCAAAAGCCCAGCAGCTGGAAGCAATGCCTATTTTTAATTGTGATCAGAGTGGGCAAAGACTCAGTGCACACCTTTGTGTGATAATTATGAGTCAAGCTGAAGGCAAATTTTGCAATATCCATATTTTAAAGGGTGTGTGTGTTTGAGGATGCTATCAAGAAGTGGGAAGAATGGAAATTACACAGAGATATCAGTTTACTGCTCATTCCTTGGATTTCTAGATGATCTTCCACACCCTTTAGTTGTATACAGTTAAACTGGTACTGAAAGGATAAGCAGTATTTCAGTGAGTCTCTTCTCTAGTAGACTGTTGCAATTAAATTGGTGTTGTCAAACTCAGAGAAACAACAGGAAGCACATAATGATTCCCAGTCTGTTAGGATCTCCTCAGGTGAACAAGTGTGTGTGTAAGTGGGAGGTGGGAAACCTGTGAAGACTCGCTGGGGAAGAGGGAATCTCATTTCCCCACTCTCTGTTTCTTTTGCTGTTCCTCTGCCTCCCGCTAGGGCGAGGTTATCCATTATCTGAAGTCATGAACTGAAGTTCACATTAATGTAGGATGACAGAATGCCTGTGAACATAAGTGCAGAAAGCTAAGCCTATCTATGGAGAAGGGGAATTCTAGGCCCAAAGGGACAGATTTTTGAAACGGAAGCCCCTAGGGAAGGAACAGGGTGGCAAGGTTTCAGAGAAGGGTTGGCAAGTCAGTTCATGAGTTCTAGGGAGGAATTAACTGGCTCAAAGAACTAATATGGTGACTTAATTTTTTTTCCTGGTCTAGCTCTGGAGTCTCAACAGAAATCTAGACTGTCAAGGCCATCTGTCAGGAGTGCTTTGATTATGTGTTCCTGCATTGCAGGGGGTTGGATTTGATGGTTCTTGGGGTCTCTTCCAACTCTATGAAGCTTTGCCTGCCATGATGATAAGGTGAACAGGAAAACTTTCTATGCCTCACTGTGCTACAAGTCTATTAAAATCACAGACTAATGTGGGTAACATTATCCTCCGTTTTGGTTTTTTTAAATTACTGAATATATAGGAATGGGGGCAACTGCATCTTGTGGCTTTCTCCTCAAAGGGATTGAAACATTCTCTGAATCTGGACTTGGTGTTCTCGTGGCTTTTGTGCTTCAAGATAGTTTGTGCTTTTTAGCACCCCCCTGTGGCTGTGGCTAATTTCATCACTACTGTGACCTTCAAAATGGTCTGGGTAACTGGCAAGAACCAATCAAGAACTGAAGTCAGATAAGGTATGGGTTCCCACCAGCCAAACTGTGAAAGCAAGCCTATTGCAGTGAACTAATCCACTTTAAAAGGAACAAAACTATAGCCTAATGGATCATCTCACGAAGGGACTATATGGGATCAATCTTTCTGACACTGATCTGCTACCTTTAGCCAACAATTCCTCAGTACCCTCCCCACTGCATTATCTTGTAATTAAGAATATTTGAATTGTCTTATCATGCTTTGTACTCTGTTCAGTGATTGATTAGTTTTTCTCATACCTGTAATTGCTCAGTCCCAATAGAATTATCCTGTTTTACTGGGAATGTTTATTGTTATGTAAAAAAATTTTTTTATCATACTTTGTCAAAAGCAAGATTACACCAGAGCTTTGGAAAGAAAGACATCTCACTGTGACATCTTCTGAAGATGCCAGCCATAGATCTGGGCGAAATGTTAGGAACATTGTGTCACATATACAGTGTCACTGCTAAGAAGATTTGTGCCACACACTCACCCTGATGTTTAATGTGGTGCAATCTATATTATGCCCTGGCCTTGACAATTTCAAAACTGTTTTTAACCTTGCTGTGTTCTCTTTTATTGTTATAGTTATTATTGCTTGGGCAATTACCGTACATACTCGAGTATAAGTCGACTCGAATATAAGTCAAGGCACCTAATTTTACCACAAAAAAACTGAGAAACTTATTAACTTGAGTATAAGTCTAGGATGGGAAATGCAGCAGCTACTGGTAAATTTTAAAAAGAAAATAGATACCATTAAAATTCATGAAGGTATCTCACTGGTTGTAAAGAAAAGTTGACTAAAAGCAATCTTCATGATCAGAGGACGAACAGGATGAAGGCAAGAAGGGAGACTGCCTGGCTGCTTCGTGCCAAAGACTGTGAGTACCCACAAGGCCTCCCTCAAAAATGGCTCTCTAGAATTTTAAAAATGTCATTAAGCAAGGCAGTTTTTAAAGGAAGCAGATACTGTTTGCTATCACCACCTTGTGAATAGTATACACTTTTATCCTTGCATGTTCAGGGACATATTTTATTCAAAGGTAAGATTTAGCCATTAGGAAGATCTACAGTGTCTCTTTGGCCCTTTCCGCACAGGCCAATAATGACGCCCTGGGGACGGCAAAAACGCTGTCCCTAGGGAGCCGTTCGCACAGGCGGCGCTGCCAAATCTCAGCAGCGCCGACCTGGCTCCCTTCCCCCTCCCCCAGGGCGGCCTCAGGCCGCCTCCAAAAACCTCCCTCCTGGAGGGAGGTTTTTGGAATACAGCGCATTCCCGGCGGCGTGGTGCGAACGGCACCGTCGGGAATGCGCTGCTGTCCCCGTCGTTCCCCACTCACCTCATCGCCATCGTCGCCCTGCTGGCCTCCAAAGGCCCTCCCTTGCTGTCCTCCGACCCCTGGAGGTCGGAGGGCAGCGTGGGCGGGTCTACGGAGGCCAGCAGGGCGACGACGGTGACGAATTGAGTGAGTGGGGAAGGACGGGGAAGAGGTGGGTCGGCCGGGCGACGGCGCTCCGCGGCACTGTCGTCCCAGCCGGTTCTGGGACGAGACACTGTAGATCTTCCTAATGGCTAAATCTTACCTTTGAATAAAATATGTCCCTGAACATGCAAGGATAAAAGTGTATACTATTCACAAAGTGGTGATAGCAAACAGTATCTGCTTCCTTTAAAAACTGCCACAGCTGGTGTGATCTTTCTTGGTAAGCCACAGCTCCAGCAGCCAACTTGGAATTACCGTATATACTTGAGTATAAGCCGAGGGGGGGCTTTTTCAGCATTAAAAATGTGCTGAAAAAGTCGACTTATACTCGAGTATATACGGTACTTTTGTTTTGCCTCACACATCAAATGTGTGAGGCAAGTATATACAGTACTTTTGTTTTGCCTCACACCGCCTGCCTACTGTATTTTGTAATTTGCTTGATAATCGACTGAATAGTTCTCATATGTGTAAACGGCCTGAATCCCGGTGAGAACGGGAGAGTATAACTGAAGCGAATCATAATAATGTGCAATGTGGGCCAGATCACTAATTTTTTTCCTTCTAGACCAATTGGCTATAAATTGGCCATGCTGGCAGGGCTGATGGGATTTGTAGTTCATGAACATCTGGAGAGCCGCAGGTTGCAGACCCCAGTTCTAGACCTATAGTAGAGACACCTAGAATTCATTCCTTTTATTGAGACAATTAGACAGGACAAAGTCTGTACTTCCTGCTATACCTCAAAGCTTCTAAGAACAAGATTGTTTAAAATAGGTTGCACTGTTGATCCCAGGCAAGAATGGGATGGACAGAGGGAGCTTCTGGTAAAGACATTGTTTATTTTTGTCCCCCATTAGAAACCTTTCATGGGAATTCGTGACTGTTCAGGGCTTCAACCAACCCCTCACTTGAAAATAAATGTGTGATTTGAGCCTTTGTCTTTCAAGTGCTTTCCTTATGACATGGGGAATCTTGGGCCCTTTCCGCATGGCCAAAACAAAGCGGGGTGCAGCCAGGGTACATGAGTTTAGTGCAGGTCCGGCCATTTGCACGCCTCCATGTGGGCAGCCCTGGAGCTAACGCGGATCACCAATGTGACTTTGCAAGGAGGTGCGCCCCCCCCCCCTTACCTCCCACCAATGCACAGCTATGCAGGCAGGCACACTTGAACCGCCAGAGCCTTGCTCTCCCCAAAGTACTTGCATGGCTGTGCAGATGGAAACTGGGAGATTTTTTTTTAAAAAAAAGCACAGCCACGTAACGTGCCTCCTGCCTGGCCGCGACTGCAAGGCATGTTAAAATAAAAGAATCGCACAAATCGTGATTCTTGAAAAACCCGGGGGGCGGGGGGCGCAGAGCAGACTCACGTTAGGAGCAGGATCCATGCAAAGCTCCCTCCAATCCGGGTTTTATCCTGCCCTTAACCCACATTTATTGGCCCATGCAGAAAAGGCCTTTGTCTATCTTATGATACATTACCACTATTTATATGTTATCCTTTTCCCACCTGAAATGTTCCCACATCTCCAGCTGATACAAATGTGTTTAAAACTGCTACCTCCTATCCACCCACCTAATGACAACAAGAGCAAGATTCTGTCTAAGATGGAAACTGGTTAACTAGAAAATATAGTACAGCTCTTAATCAGAAGCGTAGCTCTTAATCAGATTCACGGCCCATCCCTCCCAACTGCAATGTGTTACAGCCTCAGGAATCCTCAGTGATGACTGAGCCCCACTCCCTTCTCATGGGGTGGGAGTAGAAGAGGCCAGGAAAAATGCTACAGCTCTGAGCCATTACATAGGAGCTAGGAGAGATTGAATTGTGAAACATAGTAAGAACTTCTCTTGCAAATAAGAGATGAAAGATTGACAAGACTAGTCTAGTCTGTTTCTTTTCTGTCAGGAGTCACCTCTAAAGTCTTCCCTTAGTGCTGGCCCTGAACTGGTAGCATTCATTGGTGGTGTCTGCCCCCTTCTGTTCACCTTGCCCTTTGTAACAGCCTTTCTATATATGTATGTCTTGTCTGTTGAAATAATTTTATGTCCCCTAGTGGCTGATTCCTGGCTAAGCAATGAAAAGCAATGAAAATTTTGAATACTAATATCACACCAAGATGATTTTTTGTTTTGCATGTATTGTCAGGTTTTACCATACTGTTGAATGTCTGCTATGTTATATTAAGAATATGGCCCCGGGCAGAGATTTTGCTTTGTGTTCATAAGACCTTAAGGGCATAGCTCAAGTTTATATGACTTGCAATGCACACTTGGCATTCATGTTTGCTGATCTGACTGCTCCATGTTTTGCAGTGTCAGGAAGACCACAAAAAACACTTGGTTTATGCATGACTATGTACAGGCTGTATTTGGCTTTTTATCCTGCAAGCTGTGCAGACCTGATCTACATGTATGGATAAGGATTTGTCATGAAGGCATGCTAGGAAAGGATGACCCACAGTAATAATACATGAAGTAAGTGGGAATGTCATATATGTATAACGACCTAATCCTGGGGTCTTCAACCTTTTTGTGGAAATTTTGAGATGGGAAGTAGGCACTGCTACAAAATGGCTGCCAAAGGAGGAGGAACCTTGAGATTGTTTGGAGGTTCTAGCAGCGGAGTGCAGCTATCGTATACCCTTGACCGAAGACCAAATGCCTAATAAAGGTTGTGTGGTGTGATAGGAGGAGGAATGAAGCACATGTGCACACACACACACACACAAAAGGAAGCAAACAAGAAGACCATCAAAGGGGGGAAAGGGAGGATAAAACACAGAACGTGACTAAAGGAGAAAAGGATTTTCTGATGCTCCCTGGCTTATACTGTTTTAGATGCTGATCCACCCATCCTGTTTACAGGATTCTGGATCCTTCTCCAGTGAGTCGTGGGGAGGACCCACATGAAAAGCCCCTTTATTTGCATGAAGGCCGCCAGTCACTAGTTCTGCCTTCACAACAGCATCTGGCAAAGTATCTGTGGGCTCCATGATATTCATGGGTGCTGCACTGAGGAATCCTGGCCTAATGGTTTCTGAATCTGTTTGGAATTGAACTCAGCAAAAGTCTAGAATTGCGATTCCTTGTATGCTTACTCAGGAGTATATGCCAGGTTAGCTCCAAGTACACATGTAGAGGATTGAACCAGTTTAGTGTTTTCTGGTGAAAATATGCCCAAATTCGTCAATATCTGAACAGCCTGTTCTCTATTGCAGTGTCCAGTGCTTTACCGGTACTGAACTATAGTTGCTTCTTTTTTTCCAGTGACCACAGCTTGAAAGGTTCTTTTATGGTCTCTGAGCTTTTCTATCAATTCATGTTGAAGTTATTAAAAGCCAGTCATCCCCCCCCCCCCAATATAGACTTATTGGTATACAAATGGAACAGGAGCATGCTAGATTCATGGTTGTATAGGCTAATCATATTTCTACATATGGTGGCAGAAAGTGCTATCAAGTCACAGCCAACTTCTGGCAATCCCATAGGGTTTTCAAGGCAAGAGACATTCAGAGGTAGTTTGCCATTGCCTGCCTTTGTGTAGTGACCCTGGACTTCCTTTGTGGTCTCCCATTCTAGTACTCACCAGGGCTGACCCTGCTTAGCTTCTGAGATCTGATGAGATAGGGCTGGCCTCGGTCATCCAGGTCAGTACTCATAGATATTAGCCAGGTATAGACTTCGTAGCATGCCTTCCTCTGTTTACTTTTTTTTGTTAATCTATTTGTTGCTTATACTGTGCCTTCCTCACTGAGACACAACATTAATTTAACAATGCAAGTCAGTCCAGTCAACAGGATGTAACAATGCAACAAAAACAAATGAAACCTGAAAGGGAGCTGAAACGTTGGCAATCTTCCATAAATTAGGATGTGCAACTTCCTACTGCTGAGTATTGCTGAGGGCATAAGTGTAGGGGTGTGTACTTTATTTCCCTCCCCATGACATAGAAATGCTTCAAACAATGTGAAACCTTAACCAAGCCTTAAGCAGTGAAATAGAACACCTGGTACAGCTCTGTTTTCCATGCTGGCCTGAGAACTGCTGAAATCAAAGATAAAAATCTGACTCTTTACCTCATTCTGACTGGTTGAATACACAGAATGGTGTAACCATGAGACGCCAACTCTAATCAGATGGATTGTTAAAAGATAGGTGGTTCTTGCAAGGGAAGAGATGACTAGTTTAAAAAGGGGTGGCCATATCAACTGCTTTAAGTACTTAAGAGTTTACCTTAAGTATGTTAAAATAGCTATGTGATAAAGGTTACCCATTTCTTTACCAAATATCTCTTCTAAAGCGGCAACATAAACAAACATACATATAGGAAGAACGCAAGCCAATGAACTCTCATAGCCTACTTGTGTCCTGATTTTTTTTAAACCTTCACATGCAATATCAAACTAAATGAAAGGAAATCTATGTGCACAGATGTCTGGCAACTTTGCTAGCTCCAACCTACCATTTCCTTGGGGAGATAGACTGGGGGGAGATTGATCTGTGTTCCCATCTGTTCAACAGGAGTATTTGCAGTTCCCATACGTTCAACAGGAGTATTTGCAGGAGCAGCAGTGGCGTAGTGGTTAAGAGCAGGTGTACTCTAATCTGGAGGAATAGGGTTTGATTCCCCACTCTGCTGCTTGAGCTGTGGAAGCTTATCTGGGGAATTCAGATTAGCCTGTGTACTCCAACACATGCCAGTTGGGTGACCTTGGGCTAGTCACAGTTCTTCTGAGCTCTTTCAGGCCCACCTACCTCACAGGGTGTTTATTGTGAGGGGGGAAGGGTATCCTTACTTTGAGTCTCCTTACAGGAGAGAAAAGGGGATATAAATCCAAACTCCTCCTCCTCCTCCTTCAGTATGAAGGACAGCATAAGCAATATCTGGTATCAGATGCCAAAACTGGTGATCTTGTGATTTTGGTGCATATAGATCAGTGGTTCCCAACCTTCCTATTGCTGCAACCCTTTAATACAGTTCCTCATGTTGTGGTGACCCCCAACCCTAACCTTTATCCATTTTACAGATGGGGAACACTGATGCAGAGAGGCGACCCCTGTGAAACCCCCGACCCCCAGGTTGACAACCACTGATATAGATACTGGCTGAGCAAGGGGAACCCACTGTTTCCACAAAACTGTTCACAAATTGTTGGCTTTGTATAGCAGGACAGAAAGGGAGACCGACAAAATCCTGTTCACTGCTTGGTGTAGAAACTACAAAGATCAGGCCAAAAATTTGACATCGCGGGCATGGCAACATTGCTATGTTCCTTCTAGTCACATAACTGGAAGTAATGTTACTCTAAGTAACTGGAAGTAAAACCACAGAGTTTTAAGGAATTGCTAGATCATCACTGGAAACGTGATATCACTTCTGGAAGTAGTGTCATGTGATGCTGCACAAAACTCTGCCCTGTTTCCCCACCCCTGGCAAGAAGTCCTTTGAAAAGTGAAGTTTTGCCTGATTAGAAAAAATAAAAAATGACTTCTATCAATCCCAATGTAAATTTAAGATAGGAAAAAACTGAAGTGCAAATGCCTAATATTATTTAGTTTTCATGTCTTTATTTCATATATTTTATATCACCTTTCTTACTTAGTCTCATGGCAAATTGCACAATTAAAACAATAATAGTACCTCAAAATACAGTGAAATACGGACGAGAGTCAACACAACATGGCTGAGGTGGAAGGGAGTCACTGGTGTTCTTTGTGATAACCCTGTAGCACTCTATAGGTCAGAGTGCTGGCCCGTAACGAAAGCGGCTAAGAGACAACTCCATGTCATGGAAACGTGCTGGAAACTGGGTGTATCCCTCCTCAACCACATCACCAATGACAAGGTCCAAAAACAACGTGGCATCACGCCCATTGAGGCAAAAATGAGAGAGAGGCACCTGCGCTGGTTCGGCCATGTCCGACAAGCAGCCCTGGACACTGTCGCCAGCATCGCCTATCACGCTGAGGTTACTGGTCAGCGACCATGCGGACGGCCAAAGCAACAATGGCAAGATACCATCAATGCAGATCTGAAAATTGCAGGCCTGCAACCAGACATCACGCTCGATCGAGAGAAGTGGCATTTAAAAATCCGAGCAGCGGACCCTGCATTAGTGGGACAACACTAGGAAGAATAGTAATAGCGCCTCAAACATGCAAACTACAGTGAGTAAAACTGAACAAAAATAGTGAACAATGAACTTAAACTAGTATAATTCAGTATACACAAGAATAATAATACTATGCAATAGAACTGGATTACAAAATATAACAATGTTTTGTTGAAGCCTTTCACGGTTGGAATCACTAGGATGTTGTGGGTTTTCCGGGTTGTATGGCTGCGTTCCAGTAGTATTTTCTCCTGATCTTTCACCTGCATCTGTGGCTGGCACAACCCAGAAAACCCACAACATCCTATAACAATATAACAAAAGAAGCAGAAAAATGACTTTCAGATAACCAAGATATGAGAAAAGTTGCATAAAACAAGAGTTTGATGTCACTTCCAAGGCTGACATATTTATTGCAGCATCAGCCTTCATGAAGCAGAGATAACGTCATTAGATGTGTCAAATATACATTGTAGGCTGACAAAAGTTAAAATTGGAAACTAAAAGACATTGAGGAGAGGGGAGATTTTGTTGTTTTATAGCTCATTAAAAACTCAATTTATTTCCTTTCGTTTTAATGGAAAGCAAATATCTAGGTTTAATACCACCCCCACTTCCACCCTGTTCTCAGAAGTATAACCAGAAGATCCTCCCTGCCAAATTAACATTTTGATCCCCCTAACCCATATTGTTCAATCTATTTGAAAATAGATGATTCACTGCATTTCATAACTTGAATAGGAAGTTTCTTACCATTTTTATCCTGTGTGTGTATGATTTTGCCATCACAGCTGACTTATGGGACCCAGTAAGCTTTCAAGGCAAGAGACATGGTTTGCCAGAAGTGGTTTGTCATTGCCCGCCTCTGTGCGAGCTGAGAGAGTTCTGAGAGAACTGTGACAGGCCTCAGTTCACCCAGCAGGTGTCATGTGGAGGAGTAAGGAATCAAACTCAGTTCTCCAGATCAGAGGCCACCATTCTTAACCTCTATATCACACTGGCCTTTTATTCTACCATATGCTAATAGCAGCTGGAGGTGCATTTATATAAGAAAACCCCCATGAGGCTTCTTCCTGCATTGCCAGGAAGTAATAGATAATAGCTGGTCTTAGATTCTGAATTAGCACTTCTCTTGCACAGAGAGCAACAATGTGATCCGTCCTCATCATGGAGCACACATGCTTCATTCTCACAACTTATCTTGTTAGAGGCAGGTAATGATTGGAAGATTCTGCTTCTTATGACGTGACCCCCAGTCATTTCATATAAGGCAGTAATACTCAGTGACTCTTTCTGAGCACCATTCCCAGTGTGGTTCCTGCCCCAGAAAAGTGGGCAAAGCTATTGCCTGGCAGGGCTTGTGGTTGGCCTGTGGTTTCATCCTTTAAACAGCTGTCACCAGACAGAGTGGAGGATGGCTAAACTATGAGCGCCCCTGAGCTGCAGACCTCATGCCACCGAAAAGGCTATGTGGGATACCATGTGGTCTGTTTGTATAAAAGCAATGTGTTAACGGGGGCTGTGGTAAAGAATAGAATTGAGTGAGACTGAGTGAAGTAGTTGGTTACATCCAGTTCACTTAAGGTTGCCAGGCCAGCAGCAGAGTTAAAACATGAGAGAGTGCAATGCTGTCTCTGTCACTTCTGGAGGAAACCTGGAACTGATGTATGGTAATTCTAGAAATTGTCAGAAACTCTGTGGTTTTACCACAGAGCTTCCAGCAATGCCTAGAGCTACCCCATGTCATTGTGGGTTTCCCTTAGAAGTGACAGTAGTGATACAAATGTCACCAGGTATTTTTTTTTAATTATCCTACCACTGTTTGAAGCAACATTAGGTGGATGGACAGGTGAGAGGGAGGTCTCCTGCTACAATGGGAGACCAAGCAGCTTTAAACCTATATAGTATTTCTGACCATAATTTCCTTGGCAATGTCATTAATATTTGAACAATTACTTTTACTCCACATATTGCTTCCAAGTAATTCTGTCTCATGCAAATTTTGTAACTTTGCAATCTTTTGTCTATTGACAAACACAACACAATCATCTCTTTACCTAATAGGAAACTGGTTTGTTCTTCTGCCAACAATAAAAGCAGCTTAACTGGGCCACCAACAGATAAGATCTCAGCTAATGTATATCAATGAAATAGCTAAAAGAATCCTGAAGATATGGGGCTGAATGTTCAAATCATTCTTTCCTCACCCTTGATTCCTCATGAGCTCCCAGCTTCTTGCTTATATTTTGCAGCTAGCATCACTTGAAAAGCGGATTACATCAATACATTTCCAAGGCTATTGTAATTCTGGCTTGCATCAGATGTTTCTCCATCAGTTTCCCACACAAATAAGAAACCTGTCATGGGGGAATCTATGCAAATATCACAGGTTTGGGTATTGCTCCAGTGTTTTGACATCGTTTTGCTTTGTCTGTACAAATCCTAGGTATCCTTTTGTTTCCTGTGCTTGGCATGGTGAAATCAACTTGATTAATGAACTGTTCATTGGTTTTTTTAATTGGTTTTTTCATCGTGGCACAAAATTTCCAACAAATTTTGTGTGCTAATGTGCCACGTGGAGATGTGATGGAACAACACTGCAATCCATTTATCGTGTGACTTGGCCATGTCAAAAGGTAACTAAAAATGTTCATGAAATTCTGTCCTCAATTCACCTAGATTTGATCAATTATTGAATCTTCATATTCTCTCAGTGGCAGTGGCGTAGCACAAATGGGATCTGGGGTGGTGCAACACCCTGGGTGGCTGGGCCGTGGCAGGGGCGTTCCAGGGTGGGCAGTGCTGTGGCAGGGGCTCAAGGTGTGTGCATGCCCCAGGCACTGTTCCTCCTTGCTCACCCCTGCTCAGGGCGACCATTTCACAGATGTGATTCCAAAAGTGCAATTATATGCTTGTTTACTCAGAAGTCAGTCCCCTTTTATTCAATGGGCTTACTCCCAAGTAAGAGTATTTTAGGTCAAGCCTGGAATGTTATGAACCTTTACCAGGGACTGAACCCCACAGAACATAGGGGAAATTTTGTTTAAGAAGATATTCTACTGTCCTGAACTAGATAGGTCAGGCTAGCCTGATCTTGTCAGACCTTGGAAGCTAAGCAGGGTAAGCCCTGGTTAATATTTAGATGGGTGACCACCAAGGGCATTTAGAGTCATGAGGCAGCCAATAGCAAACTACCTCTGAATGTCTCTTGCCTTGAAAACTCCACAAAGTCACCAGATGTTAGCTGTGACTTGATAGTGTGATAGTGAAAACAAACATATGCATTGAATTGCACTGTAAATTTATGGGGTTTTTTCATGCTTTTAAAGACTGTTTTTAGTAGCCTTTTAATGAGTGCTTGTATTATATAAATTCCATCTATGCATAGTTTTTTAAAAAAATCTTTCTATAGCATAAAGAACTATTCTATTTGTAACATTGATCGCTAAATCAATATCCCAGCAAATAAGAAATTTGGCACATAGTAGGAGTATTTTTTTTTACAACATGCCTTTATCATGTTTATTAAACTAGTTTGACGAGGCATTTTTTCACCTTAGAAATCTGAATAAGATTTGCCAGAGTTTCTAGGAAGAGAAAGTTATGACTGACAGGAAGTGTATTTCCTCTTGGAAATCCAGGCTGGAAGGAAGGCACACTTCTCAATTATATCATCCCCGCAGCCACATTTCCTGCATTTTGCACCCATCTCTAATGACAGGGAATGTTTTTACAGTACAGCATCAGCACAAAAGCCCTGATGAAGAGGAGGTGGGAAAACATCAGCTGTTTTTGCATGGCCAGCGGCAGCAGCTTCCCACCAGCTTAAATGAAGCTGGTGGAGTGTTGGGACCATTTGCACGGTCTCATGCGGGCAGTCCTGATACCACCGCTGCCCTGGTGGTCTGAGGGCCGTGTGGGCATGTCTTTCCAGCCGTCGGGAGCTGCACAGGAAGCAAAGGTAAGTGTCTTCCTCACACCAGAGGGGCCAAAAGCAGCGCCCTCACGCCAGTGCGGTTTGCATTGTGCCAGCTGGAAGACAGCGCTTTTGGAAAAACTCGCTCCTTGAGTGAGTTTCAAAAACACCGTTTTCCCGCCATTTCAGGGGCCGGCACACGGCGCTGCAGCGCCAGCTGTGCAAACAGCGCCCCAGGGACAGTGCTTTTTTTCGTCCCTAGGGCGCTGTTTTTTGGAAACTGCCATAGTGACTATTTGGAATGCTCCACTGCCAAGCTTTTCCTTTCTGAGCTTGGGTTATGATTTTAGTGTCTTCAAGGCTTCTGAAGCAGTGATTTAGGTGCATCCCAGGGCAGATTATGAACAGCCATCAAATCCTCAGTGGGATACTCTGCAATGATTCTCTTTCAAGGGAGCCCCAGACATCAGGGAATATTGTAATTGTCTTGTCTTTGAGCTAGATAATTTTTTGTGTACAAGCCAGATTCTTCTGGCTCTTTATATTTATATTTAACGATTGTGGCTAAAGTGGCTGAGGAGGACGTAACAGTTGAAAGTGTTGGTTTTTCCCAGGTCAGTATTCCCACCTTCTATTGACCAACAGGCAAGAATTTCTTCATCTTCATCCTGATGTTCTGTGTACATGAAGTTTTGAGTACATAAGTACATGAAGCTTATCCGCTGAAGTTGAATACTTACTGGCATCAGACACTTGGTATCTTTTGCATCGATACCATCACTGGATCTCTTTGAAAGTGATACCTTTATTACAGAGACTAGATATCTTAGTATGGTCTTTGGAATCCCCTGTGTTTGTATTATTTATTGCTTTGTTGTTATCTATAATATGTTATTTATAATATGTATACTTATTGTTGATTAAGAGTTGTGGGTCTTTTATATGAATGTTTTAATTATTTTCATTAAAAATAGAGTTTTTAACTTCGCACTAGAGCCAGACAGATTATTTTTCCTTCTATAAATTAGATGCTGTCTCTGGCTCATTTTGTATTTTTGAATATTGTAATGGTCCCAGATATACCAAGGAATACTTGAGGAAGGCAGAGATGTTTCCTCCACAGAAGAAGGTAGACCTCTCCCCAATGGCTCATCTATGTTTCCTGCCCTGGAAAACGAAAGTTGTCACCAAAGATATGGGAGTCCTGGCAGCTGATGTTTTAACAGGTTGATGGGTGGTAACCTGTCCAAATGTTGGGATGGGCATAAATCCAGGCATCAGAAGAATAAAAAAGTGTATTCTACAGTAGATGTCATTCTAGCAAACAGAATGAGTAGAAGCATATGGACTCTTCTGCTCCATTGTTCAGGCCATGACACCATTTCTCTCAAGGAACTCAGTCTGAGACCACCACCAAATGGCAGAAAAAGAAGATGCTGTTTCCATTACCAGGATACATACTCCTTTGAACCGTTTCGGAATGGTTAGATAAAATGTCCTTGCCCAAACAGAGGAGGAATAGGGGTAGAGCTATCTCAGAGCAAGAACTGGCTCTTCCATCGAGATATGATCCTCATAACTCTCCCTAAAGATCTCATGGTACTAGAACAAACTTGACTGGAACCCTAAAAGGCTCCAGGGTATTCCCCCAGGGTTCATCAAAGCTTGTGCCATTCCCAAGACAGTGTTGAGTATTTATTAGATTGATAGGCCACTCCAGCCTGCCATAAAGCAGTAACCGATTGAGCTGCAAGATTTGACTTTTGAATTCCACAGGCAATGGAATTTGTTTATTAAAATTTTAGACTGCCGTCTCCTGCCAAGATGGGCTCAGAGCTGTTTACAACAATAAAATGCATGATACAATAAAATAATAAAACATACTGAGCATAAATCTAACTTAAAGCATCCTAATTCATATCCCCAGGTCTCATTCTGTGCCTCCATAGAAAGGGAGACATCTAGTACCCTGCCCAGGCTCCTGACAGTTAGTGCAGATGTCAGTTGCATACCATCAAAAGCTGGCAGCCCAAACTATATCCTCCCAGTCCATCTACAGGATCCATTTTTGATGGATTTCATTTCAACTAACTCTGTTACATTCACTTCACCACAGCTACCAAACAACAGGCCAATACATCTGAGGCTGCATGTGGCTGGCTGTTCATCTGTAAATACAGTTGAGCGTCATCCGCACTCTGGTGACAAGAGAAAATCCTGCTGAATCATTCCCCAGTTGTTGCCCTCAGCTCCTCCACAGTGATCCTGGCATATTTGAATGGGCTCCTGAGGGCAGTGAGTAACAAGTAAATTAAGTGAATTAAGAAAAAAACTCTGAGGCTTCCTCAGTAACACTTAGAGCCTTCTAAACCAACTCCCTTTTCTCTGAGGCCATCTACCTATGTGTGAGCCAATATTAATCTCCTCAAGGAAGCAAAAGGCTGGCTGCCTTCCTGGCAGGCTCGGATCTGTTCTGTTTAATTTTCTACCAGAATAAATGGTATCCAGTGTGCCACTCCACTGTAATGATAGTTGTGATACTGGGATGGAAATCCAGGCTCTGTATCTATGCTTGCTAATGTTCCCTTTCAGGGCAGAGAATGATTTGGAGAATCCTTGGAGCCTAGGGTTGCCAACTTCCAGGTGGGGGCTGGCAATCTTGCAGAATTAAAACTGATCACCAGTCTACACTTTAACCACCAAATCACCAGTCTGTCATAGAAGCTCATGAGTTGATATAAGGGAAAGTGATGTGCACCCCCCCCCCCTTGAAGGTTCTCTACCATGCTAGCGGACACACCCAGTAGCTGGTACCTCACACCTGGGCCATAGTTTTCCTAGTTAAAGGCTTCTGGTGGGGGAACAAGGGAAAGTGATGTGCACCCCCCCCCCCTTGAAGGTTCTCTACCATGCTAGCGGACACACCCAGTAGCTGGTACCTCACACCTGGGCCACAGTTTTCCTAGTTAAAGGCTTCTGGTGGGGGAACAAAAGACCAAGAGAAAGATAAAGGTAGATAGGCTGACTGTTGGGTGGGAAGGAGAGAAGGAATAAGAAAAGTGGAAAAACTAATGGGGCCTTTCAGGGAAGGGAAAGAGAAAATGGTGGAGGAGGTGAAATGAGATGTCTCCTCACAATTATAACTACTGCAAGGCATGCGAGAACATGCAAACACAAACTGCTCCAGATAAAGTAAAGTTTCCCCTTCAGTCGTGTCCGACCCTGGGGTACCACTGCGAGCATTGATTTAATAGGCAAGCCTCTTCTATGGGGTAGTTTGCCATTGCTTTCCCCAGCTATTCTTTACCCCCTAGCTATGAGCTAGGTACTCATTTACCGACCAAGAAATGGATGGATGGCTGAGTTGACCATGACCCAGCTGCCAGGATATCTGACCCACAGGGGGCTCGAACTCCTGACCGTGTGAGTGGCAGTGCAAGCACTTAACCACTATGCCATGCGGCTCCTGTTTCAGATAAGGGCAGTTCAACCATTAATGGTCAAACTATAAAAAAGACAGAGGTGGACCCCATGTCATAAGAAAAAAGATTTTTCCCTGTGAAATTCTTTATTAAACAATTAGCAGTGGGAGTGAAGAAGGTAAATTTGGTTAATGCGTTTTTAGATGTGCACACATATCTATGGTGAACTATCTGGACCACCAAATGTTCAACGTCAGTGATTGTGACCTGTGAGCAGGATGAGAGCTGAACCAGTGGCTGCTAATAGAACCAGTTTTTCTATAGAAAAACCTACAGTTTCCAAATGTCCTTCTAGAATAGCCCTAAATAAAGCACACTGCAACAGTCCAGTCTAGATGAAACTAAAGCATATGGATCATTGTGGTTAATGTGACCCAGATGGCAAAACTGGACAAAAACATTCTGGACCTTGGCAGGTACCTAGTTTTCTAAAATGACTGCTGTATCCAGCAGCACTCTCAGTCTGTGAATGTCAGTGTATGTCAGCCTTCAATGTCAGTCTTCAATGTCAGTGTAACCAGAGGTGGGATCCAACCAGTTCTCACCACTTCTCTAGAAGTGGTTACTAATTTTTTCTGAGTGCCGAGAAGGGGTTACTAAAGCAACATCCCTGCCCAATAGGGACTGGAGGTGCATGTGTGCGGCGGCACCACTGTTTGAATCCCACCACCATTGGAACCTATTATTAAAATTTTTGGATCCCACCACTGAGTGTAACCCTGTTTAAGACAGGGGTGATCTCAAGTTCCTGCTCTGCATTTCTATTAATCCAGTGCAAAGCCCTGGGTTCATTTTCATCTTTAACAACTTCAGTTAAGATTAAATTATTTATTAAATGGCCTTGTTTTATTTAGTCAGTCCAGGTTGAATTTCCCCTGGTTTCAAGGGGAAGCACACTGCCAGCGATAACTTTCCCCCAGCCCATTCAACTGAGATTACATTTTCAGAGATTTTACCATCAAACTGCCATCTTTCAGTCAGATGTAAGAAACTTCAATTTTTATAGGAAACTAAAATACTTATCTCCACAGAGGGAAAATTTGGCAACCCAAGAAGTAGGCATGTGTTACAAAAGAAATCTAATAATGAGCAGGGATCCTCACACAATAATACGAGCTCATTCATAAAGAAATAATAATAAAGAAATAATAATAAAGAAATAATTCATAAAGAAATAATACGAGCCCATTCATAAAAAAAACAGGAGTAGTGTGTGAAGACTGCACAGGTGAGAGTTTAACCCTGCCCTTTCCACAACATATTTCACTGTATATTCCCCTAGTGCTTACTGAATATTTCTTCCAGCCCAGCTCTGATATCAAAGAAAGCCGAGAACAGAATACATAGAGGTAAGGCCTTGGAAAGGGCAGCGATAGCTCCCATGGCCCATGGGCTCCATTATTATTTAAAAAACGGACCCTTATCCATCTTTCGATATGGCTGCAGGAATAGATATATGGATCCCTCCTACCATTATGTCTGAATGTTAGTTTACTTAATTAAATAAGATTGTTTATCTTTTTTCCTACTGGGACTGTGGGGAGTGGTGGTAGTAATTTCTCCCGAGGAAATTGAGCAGCGAGGAATTACATCTTCTCTCTCTGTGGCAGTCATTAATACATATTAAGATTGTGGTAGACCCCAGATGCTCATTGCTCACTGTGCACACATCAAAGTGGTCTTGAAAAGTGCCTAGTAACCTCTATGTTTAGTGGGAGCAGATAGCAACATTTGTCCCCAACCCTTCTCCAGCAGTTTACAGACTTGCTCGCCTGCATGCCAGTATATGCAAGCAAAGCTGGTATGCAAATGTTCTACAAGGCAAAGAAATTACATTCTGTCACCATAGATATTCACGGTGTGGTGCTGTGATGCTGCAAAAGGCTGACTAGGACTTCTACATAACTCTTTAACATCAGCAAGTCATCTTTGAGTCTTGTCCTGGCATCTTTGGTTCTAGGCAAGGGTTGTCTGAGCGAAGAAGACAGATCTCCTTCATTCTTCTTCAGATGTCACCACTAACCATTTTAGGCATGCACTGAAGAGTTCTCATTTTACCTAGGGAAAATGCCCATTATACATAAGTTCAGTGACCCTTTATGGACCCTTGTGCTAGGGAAACACTAAAACATTGCTGCGTGTCATGGGTTTATCTCTTTATAAGTATTTATGTGCCAGTATAAAAATCAGCCCTCCTCTTCTTGGGTCAGTGGGTAGGAGAAAATCAATGTTTGATATGGAGAAAGGCACCATGAGGAAAGAACAGCTCGATGTATTCTCGATTGATTTATATATTTATATCCCATTATTCCTCCCAATGAGGATCCAAGCACTCACAACATCATTCTTCCTTCCTGAATTTTATTTCCATCACCTGTGGGATCAGGTAAGTGGAGAGAGAGGGACTGGCCCAAGTTCACCTAGTGAGCTTCCATGGCAGAGTGTGGATTCAAATCCATGTCTCCCAGACCACTGTATTACACTGGGATTCTGGGTCAGAAATACCAAGGATGAGGGAGATTAAGCCACTTGGGCTGGAGCTTTAGCGTCCTTTGGAAGCTTTCTTGAAGGATTTCCTCACAAGAAAATCAGTGCAATCCAACATAATTACACCCTTCTAAGCCTCTTGATTTCAATGGATTTAAAAGTGCGTAATTTTGCTTTGGATGGCACTGTAAATCGGATTTGTCTAGGAGACATGGCTTACCTGCCATATGAATGCAGTTGAGAGGTACTCAACTACACAAGCCATCAGATCTCTGGTTTGTGATCTCTACTTTTAAGGTTAAACTCCCCCTTGATTTTGCAGCTTTGGGCTGTTGCCTCCACCACAAGCTATGCCATATAACTGAACTCTTGATTAAATGCTAACCTCCCCATGTTATCTGCATCTCTGATCAGTTGTTTCCTAGCAGAAACCTTTGATTCCTCAAGTTTTCTAGACAACCCGTAACCTTCATTGGCATGTGGTTCTAGTATCTCATCTGCTTTGTTGGAGATCAGATATGTTTATGTCCATGGCAGTCAGGAATGATGGAAGGTATTAATCATACACTGTTGCTTTTATCAGAATATTCATCTTAGATATATTGATCCAATTTTGTCTAAACTTCCTGATAGAACAAACCATTCTTATGTGTCTTTTTTTCCTGATATTGCTGCTGAAACATTGTATAAGGTAGCAAAAATTTATGCCACAGCATGTAAAATAATGCAGAAGAAAATGGCTTATTTCTAATAATGTTAGGTATTTTCATCTATAACTTATATGGACCAATATACATCTTATCAGATTGATCTGTAACTTTTGTTGTTGTTGGTGGCTGATCTTGTAATAAAATTGATTGATTGATAATATCTCATTGGATATTTTGCAATTTTGTACTGGTCAGTTTGTCAGCTGGCAAGACTTACAATGCTGAGTTAGAAGACTAAAGTGTGCACATATAGCAATGTGGTTCTGTTGTGTCAGGCCAGGAAAATAAAATTTAGTCAAGATCACCCTTGTCATTAGATAATATACTAATAGACTGACCAGTAGTAGAATTCATTTCATAGCAGCCTTATTGACAGTAATACTAGTAGAATGGCTCTTCCTTTACAAAGCCTTAGCCCTATATTACTAAGGATCTATTGATCCAAAAATCCTTCCTTCTTTCACATGAGAACAAATTCCTTATTTGCAAGCCACCTGGTTGCTTGCTGAATTCTGTAAATAGAGATTTACCACACCCCCATTGTAAAATCCGAAATCTTAAAAAAAAAATTATTGTATCATTTGAATTTTACAGTTTATAGTAATTTCCTTCTTCATACATTTTCAAACAACACTTTCCCCCCCTTTTCTCCCTCCTCCATTACTTCTTCTTCATAGTTTTGTCACACAAAGTTCATTCTCTGTAGCCTCTTCTCCCATATTTCTTCATTGACTTGAGCTTCTTTCAGTAAAATCCAAAATTTTTACCAGGATGTGAGACTTTGAAGACCAGCATCTATCAAACACTAAATGTAAGAAAATAGCATGTGAGAGTGTCAGGCAGGAGCCTGGCATCGGGGAGGCCTCTTTGCAACTGGGAGGGGGAGTGAGGAATCTGGATGGAAAGTTACTTTCTTTTCTGTGGAACTGACTCAAGTAGGGGTGCCCAGGCCAGATGGCTGCTTATCTCAACCTTTGGCCTTGGAGTTCTCTATTTCACAGCTTTCCTCAGTTCAGAATTGGCTTTTCTTCTGCTGGCTACTGATGCTTTCCAAATAAAGCTTTTTGAACTGATGGTTTCGGAGTCTTGTTTGGTCTCAGATCCAAGGCTTCCTTGACTTAAGAGAAATGCAATTAGCTTGCTTTGAAGCCCAAATTATCACATCTGAGAACTGGGTTCTGTTGTCTGCTGACAAAATACAAAACCCAGGTGGATTCCACATGGGCCAAAAACAGTGTTGTAGAAATGGTGTGAAAATGGTGTGAAAATGGTGTAAATGGCTTTACATCATTTTCACACCATTTTCATATCACTGTTTTTGGGCCATGTGGAATCCGCTACAGGGACAACTACAAAACCATGTACTAAAATGCTGTGTTTTAGCAAAGAAATAGGATTGTTTCTAAATAAGCATTGGCCAGTATAAATCTGTTCTAGTTACTTGAGTATTGTGTTCAGTACTTGAGCCCTTCGGGGATGGGGCGGTATAAAAGTCCAAACAATAAATAAATAAAATAAATAAATTGCAAATGGGAGAATATACCAGTAAGTAACCTGTCAGGAACAAGGCAACTAATCTTGTGACCTTAGGGTTACAAACATTTGTTAAGGAAAGGAATTCCTTCCCCCTTCCATGAACAACTTCTCTCATATCAAAGCCCAAAGATTTTATCTGTTAGAATGTTGTGATTGTATCATGTAAACTAACCTCTTGTGATCTGTTATTTTTGAGATGTTATTTTGACTTCCTGGGTAATTGTGTACTTCTGAAAAACACCAATGCATTTTATAACAAGATTACCCCTTTTGATTTATTCTGATTCCCACGAAATTTCCTATAAAAATAGAAGGTGGGCACCATGTAATCGTTTCATTCAGAAGGAGCCAATTGAAAAGGTAACACAGCCCTTCAATTAAACTTACTTTTTCTGATCTCTTGCCTCTCTGTTTCGTTATTGGCTTGGAACAATAACAAGCAAAGTGTGAAACAATAGCAAGTTAACAAATAACGTGTTCACACTGAGAATATCTGAATGGTATGAATAAATCTATATTTGATATTAATATAAGTAGTCAAGTACATAAAGGAAATCCATGAGTTCACTTAATTAAGACAACATAACTCAGGCTATCTGCCAAATTTTATATGTAGTTATATCAGTTCTAAAAGGAAAAAATATAAAGCAAATAATTCACAATCTTCTGCTCATATAACAAATCTTATTGCATCATAAGAAATCTGTCTACTTAAACAATGTAATATAAAGTCTTTTTGGAGGTTACTTAGCCCTTTAAGAAGTAGCAGGCAGAAATTCTCAAATCCAAACTTGTTGGCAATCAAGTCCTTCGTATAAGCACAAGCATGCAGTGTAGAATGATTGGACGCCTCCTGTGTAAAGTAGCGTTTTCGGCAATAAGCCTTCTTCAGTTAGTCTTGTCAAGTAACATAGCCATCAAAGGGATTATTTTTGTTCTCTTAGAGCTCTCTTTTCCTGTGGCTTCTGAAAATGTTCAGTGTAACTGTCAGATTAAAAAAACACGTGGAATTTGAGCCACAGAATTTGTTAAACCTTTCTGTTTTTTCAACATATGTCTATATTTTTCTTCTCTACATTAATAACATATTAATCTCAATGGATAAAACTGCTGCAAAAGCAATCTAGATGCAAAAGCAGACAAGATTATATCTTTGGAGCTGTAGTGATACAAAAACAATCCCAATACAACTACTCATGCAAAACTATCAAGATTTTTTAAAATCAAGATATTCATCAGTCAAGTCAAAGAGAAGAGAAAGATACACATGAACTGAAAGAATTTAAAGCAGCAGCCAATTGTATATGTACAGCATACTACAACACTTGGAAATTTATAAACACAAAGCCATGGGATTTCTTAACACATTAGTGTCTCCTTGGAGACAAGATGAGGAAATTCAGAACTGTGTCCTTTTACTTTATTCATATTCCACTTTTATCCCTACTGGAGACCCATTGTGGCTTATAATGCTCTCCTTTTCTCCATTTTATCATCCTTCAAAAAGTAGGTTAGGCTGAGAGAGTGTGATTGTCTAGCCCCCACAGCAGGATAAGCATTTGAACTGGGTCTCCTAGATTCTAGTCTTTTGAATCACTAATCGTAATAGGAAGATACATTCAAATGAGGAAAGTTTCAGAAATAATATAAATGTGTAACTTTGAATAACTGTCAATTCTATGATATCCTTCTACCAGGGCTTATTCTGCAACAACTATAGCAAAGGAAATCCTTGTTTAAGTATTGGGAATGTCAGTTCAATGAATTCTTAATCCTTCAAATCCTTATTCCTGCAAAAGTGAATATTTTGATAGTTCACGCAAAAGTCCAAATGTTACCCCAATGGTAATTATTATAAGTAAGAAACTTATAATAAAGTAAATAATAATAACATTCTGTTAGACTTTAATGATAATCCTGGCTATGCTGCTTAAGGTGGGCTACCTCCTCATTATTTTGACGTTATGTGTTACGGTCTTATCATAACATTGGGTTAAACTTCCTTAAAAAAAACTTTACAATAGTTGTAGCTATTGCTGCATTCAAGGAGTGTTCTCTAATGAGAAAGCTAATACCTCTGCTAAAAGAATGAGATTGCAGGCAGCTATATATCTTGCTGCACTCTAAAGCAAGCAAGAGTCATCCGCCAAGGTGATAATTCCTTTGCAGATTGATTACTATAAACTCTTTTGAACACCGATGAAACAATTGAGAGAGAGACAGGTTATAGCTGGCTTTACTGTTCGTTTTGCAATTTATGTTGCATGAGACATGTTTGCATGATTGTCTGCTTTATTCATTACGGTTCATTACAGTTCATGCAACTGCTACTGACTAGTGGTTCTATAGCAACTGAGAACATTTGATGCATATTTTCCTCTATAATGTTGCATAGTTTTCTGTAAGCATTCTGTAAGCATTCTCTATCCATATTACCCTCTAATTTTCACACTCATCATAATGAACGGATGATGTTTGAGTTAATACTGTGGAGGCTGTTGGTACTGCAGGGTCTTCCACACAGCTCCTGGTTTCATGATGGGTTTTAAAAAGGTATACAAAGCTATTCTTAAATAGGAGAGTTGCACAATGGCAAAATAAAGAAACGCAAGGAGGCTGAGTTGCTTTTGTATAAAATTATACTTTACTAGTTTAAAAGAGGGAAGGGTTACATGGAAATAAAATAACAACAAGTTATTCTGCTCTATGACATATTTAAAGTAGAATACTTCATCCTCATGGCTAATTTGCTAACTAGCCTTGTGGCCTAGAACAAGTGTGTGCAAAGAAAAGAGTCAACTTTATAATCTCGGATATACAGGCTTGCAAACATGTAAGCAATGGCGATTTGCTGACCAATGGCTAATCAATAGACTAGGTTATTTATTTGTTCCACTTTTATAACCTTTGGCACTCCAGATGTTATGGACTACAATTCCCATCAGCCCCTGCCAGCCTGGCCAATTGGCCAGGCTGGCGGAAACCAGCAGTCCACTCTGGAGTCCTGCAGGGACTAGGTCATAAAACAATGACCTCACTAGGGTGCTGTGTGGTTTCCGGGCTGTATGGCCATACAGCCTAGAAACCACACAGCACCCAAGTGATTCCGGCCGTGAAAGCCTTCAACAATACAATGACCTCACTAACTTGTTTACATACAAAGTTAACCCTTTAGTAGCTGGATTGTGACAGACACTTGTGACAGACACTTCAGCAAAACTGGGTACCTAAGCCATGCATATGTTCTCAGCCCAATCATGCTATGGTACAGAAGAGATGGTGGCATGCCTCCCAGCATTTATCTATAGTTTGTATAGAGGATCCCCTGAGCATGGATCAGCCTCACCACAGAACTTTCATCTTCAGGGAGCAGATGAAGATGAGTAGACATTTTTTCCTGCAGGAAGAGTTGGTACCCACCCATGATCACTTGATCATTAGCAACCCTGAGATTCAAGGCAGAAGAGAAGTAAAACTTATGGTTAACAGCATTAATTTTTCTGTGCAGGGGTAGAGTGCCCATGTGCGGCCAGTATTTCCTTGGTCACTAGAAACAAAGTTGCCATGTGAGTAAACAGGAAGGGCCTGTCTGACTTTTCATATTCTCCACTTTTGTGGAGGTTGCTTGAATGGAAGTTGTTTTTTTCTAGATAGCCAAGGACAGTCTTCAAAGGAGAAAAGCAATTGTTCCAGGAACATGTGAGAACAGCCTGCTTCAGAGCTTCTCTGAGTTTGGGGTCTAATGATGTTATCTCAGTATCCAAGGAATGAGCCATGTTTCAGGTAAAGACACAAGTTGTATCATGATGAGGAATCTGAAGGTAGACCTGAACTGAACACATGGTATCCTTACCTCATCAAAAATAAATATCAGAATTGAACCTACATTGATGTTGCTCCACTTTCCCATTATCTGGGCTTCCCTGACATGTGGCGGCCATTCCTGTATTTTCCTCTGTAATTTTTCTTTGTAATATATTTCAACTCTAAATAAGTAACTTTTAATGAGGAAATTGTGAGGATATTGCTTCAGCACTGGCTGCTGCTGCGTAGCATTGATGTTTAGAAATGGAGGGGTTAAAAGTTTACAAAATCTCTGCAGCGTTGCTTCTTGCCTTCCCACAGGAACCAGAAGTCTTAGCATCTCTTTGTTCCTTATCAGTTCAATCCAGTTTGACTACTCCCAAGACAGTTATTTCTTACCAGGCCTAACTATATACCTGTGGAGTATATACCTGTAGGGTTTATGTATCATGCCCAGGACGTAGGTAACGGGGGGGGGGGGGTTTCTCAGGTTCAACCCTCCATTACACATGTCCAAAGTGCCCCTTGCCCACACTGACCGCTGCTTGGAGATGGGACTCTGCCCTCCACTGCCCCCCTGCTGGCTGGGTCCCACACCCTGGTCAGGAATGGCAGTCTCTTCTGCCCCTGCCCGCCCTCCAGCTGGGCTCCCAGCAGGCAGTATGCCTCAGAGAGCTGCTTTTATAAACACTGAGGCTGGGGGGCGGGGCTCAGGAGGTGGGGCCATGTCCCCAGCCACCACTGGAGGTGTGGCCACACCTCCCCAAGCCCCCACCCCAGCTGGTGCTTATAAAAGCTCTCAGGCGAGACCCGACTGCGGCTGGGAGCCAAGGGGAGCAGGGGCAGAAGAGACTACCATCACCAACCAGGGGAGCCTTGGAGGCATGGCCACCAGGGGGGGCTGAGTGGGGCAGCCTCCTTACCCGAGCACCGCCATGAAACTCATCCCCCGAGAATATATACCCAAGTCATTGATTCATGCCACAGTTTGGGTATTCAGACTCTCTCTAGATATAAATGTCATGTTTTGGTTCCTTTATCTGAAGGTAAACCCTCTCACTGTTTCTTATTCCATTCTAAAGCCTCATATTTACATTTACTAGGGATGTGCAGAGAAAGGTGGTGGGGTTAAATGCCGTTCACATCTCAGTTTAGAGGATGTCATATTTTTTATGGTAGCAATGGATTTAGAAGGGTGTAACTCAGGTTTATTTTGGGATGGAGGAGACATATAGCCTGATCTTATTAAATATTGGATACTAATCAGGATTGGTACTTGGGTGGGATACCATCAAGGAAGATTCTGCAGTGCAAGGCAATGGCAAAGCACCTCTGCTTTTCACTTGACCTAAAAGGCCCTTGCTGGGGTCACCATGACTTGGTTGTAGCTTGATAGCTCTTAAATAGATATATAAATATATAATTATAGTATTTAGGACTATACCAGGGGTAGGGAACCTGCGGCTCTCCAGATGTTCAGGAACTACAATTCCCATCAGCCCCTACCAGCATGGCCAATTGGCCACGCTGACAGAGGCTGATGGGAATTGTAGTTCCTGAACATCTGGAGAGCCGCAGGTTCCCTACCCCTGGACTATACTATCAGTTTGGAATCCAAGCTGGTTGGATCAGAAAATCAAACTGTCATTCCCACTGGCTTCAATGAGAAATTAATCCCCACTGATAATTTATGTCTCTGAACCCAAAGGGTCTTCCCTGTTTCATGTCAGAAAGATAAAGAGGAACTATCCTAATTTCATAGGCAATTAAAATGCTCCCTTGCAGATTGTGTAGAAGGAGGTGTGAATGACACTTGAGTAAGGTTTCAAGATGCTTTCTTTTTTCTCATGATGCTTAAGCAGATGTGGGATGGCAAAGCCTGAGGGCACAAGCACAGAGAGCTACACCACCCTCCTTACCTCACTGCACTCTAATATTTTCAACATAATGGGTGGTGATTTCAATATTTCCCCCCACCAACCACTTGAGGCAGAGGAAAGAAGTGTTATGTTTCAGCTATGCCTGCCATATTTCTCTGGGTAAGTCTATTGAGATCTCATCTTTCTCATCAATTATTCTGTTTAATAGTTTTTGAATGCTGAGAGTGTATATCCAGTGTTTGGTGCACAAGACAGATTACGGATTTTGTGGAGTTTCCCTCACTTCGGTGCCTGATAGCAAGGATGACAGAGCTATAATGGAAGAAGCTTCCTGCCAACAGAATGTGAGCTACAGCACATTTTAAGGCCTGCTGTGTGAATGTGATGGCGGCGACAAAATTTCACTTCTCAGTCATAATTGTTCTGCCCATTGTGGCACAGCAGTGTTGGCCTTCTACATTGCGGTTATCAAGAGAAAAAAAATGGAGCTCACAACAGCTCACCATAATTAGTTTGCAAAATCATTTATATCCCCATTTCTGTTGTGGGTCACAGTAGTTTACAAATTAAAATTTAAAAGATGCAAAGCAGAAGAGAACCCAAATAACCACGCTTACTCAAAAAATACCTGCAGCTTCCACCCCTATAAAGACTGTAGTACAAAAAATGCAATACCTCCCCAAAAGCTATAGAGATAGAGCCCTCCAGATAGTGGCTTAGACAGGAGCTATTATTGGGGGGGAGGGACCCACATGGATTCTTATGCCAGATGTGCAAATTTAAGTAGGTGAGTAATTGGCAAGCTTAAGACTCAAGGGTGTACATACATGTATAAACAGAGACGACCCTTCAGATATGTGGGTCCTAGCCATATATAGGACTCCTAGGCTAAGACAGACTTTAAGCAGTGCTTTGACCTTGGAAACAACCTGGCAGCCAATGAAGATGCTTTAAAATAGGCTAGCCTGGAGAATAATTGGACTGCCACATTTTGAACCAGTTCTCATGTTATCTTTAAGAGTAGTCTAACAGAGTACAGTACAATACTCCAACTGCAAGGCTGCAGTTGAGCTGATGAACTAATTGGGGCTGACTGAAGACTATCTGTTCTACTACACCGCCCTATTAGAAGAAGAAAAAGAAGAGTAGTAGTAGTTTGGATTTGTACCCCCCTTTCTCTCCTGTAAGGAGACTGAAAGAGGCTTACAATCTCCTTTCCCTTCCTCTCCCCACAACAGACACCTTGTAAGGGAGGTGGGAAGTCTGAAGAACTGTGACTAGCCCAAGGTCAGCCAGCAGGAATGTAGACGAGTGTGGAAATAAATCTGATTCACCAGATAAGACTCCCTCACTCAAGTGGAGGAGTGGGGAATCAACCCCAGTTCTCCTGATTAAAGCCCACCTACTCTTAGCAACTACACCATACTGCTCTCCACCATTCTGCCCCACATTGCACTTAGCCAATTTGAGATTGGTCATTTGTATTGTATTGTGTTATTCAATTTGTATACCGCCCTCCCCTGGGAAGGTGTTTGAAAAGGTAGTAGAATCTCACTTGCAGGCATTTCTGGATGAGACTGATTATCTTTTCATTTTATTATGGATTCTATCATGGTGTATCATAGCTGTAACCAATTATCTTTGATTGTTAGTCCCTAGGAAAGGCATCTTTGCTAGCTCTATGTGGACTCCTCAATGGCTTTTAGTACTATTGACCATGGTACCCTTCTGGTGTTCCTAGCTGGGGTAGGTATGGAACTATTTTGCAATAGCTGCAATATTTCCCTGACAGCAGGTCACAGAAGGTGGCATGGTACTCCATGGGGTTCCATTTTGTCTCCCACACAGTTTAATTTAAAAATGAAAGCACTAAGGGACATCATCTGGAGATTTGCGGTGAAGGAGTATTCTGATCTCCCCTTTCTATAAGTCCAAAAGATGCAATAGAAGCTCTAATGAAATTAATGAAGTAATGTGGATGAAAAAAACTGAGATTTAATCCAGACAGAACAGCAAGTAGTGAATTGGAAGTAAAGTTGACTATGGAACAGACATTTAGCCTTTTCATTCCCCTTGAAAAAACAAGTTCATTGATCAGGGGTTCTTCAAGTTTCCTCTAAGATAGTCTGAAGTACAATACCAGTCTAGGCTGCTTCACCAAGGCACTGAGCCCTCTGGGGTAGAGCGGTCTATCAAAGTAAATAAAGGACACATATGTCTATACACATGACCACTGCCACCCTTTTTCAAATAACTGAGTAACTGCTACCAGAGGTTAAATTAACATTTCTATAAAATGAAATAATATATACCGAACAAACCTGATTATTCAAATATACTTTATATTCTAATAGTAAAATTTATATTCTAATAGCAAATCTTAGGATAGTTAAATCTGATAAATTGGCAAGACAAATCTTTCCACAAACCTGAAAACCACCTCAGGTTTGCAGAAAAATCAGAAATGTAAAAAGAAGTACAAGTTTCTAAGTAGTTTAAGTGGTTTCAGCAAGATCTTCCTATGGATAGGTTTATCAGTTGCAACCCTTTCTTAATCTTCCTTAAAGTCTTTCTGTAGTACTTATTTCTTTGTCTTAAGAAAAGGAAGCTGTTTGTATTTCATGTGATGAGATGTTTGTGCGGGATTGTGTTGCTGAGTAATTTGCTTGTATTAAGTTGAATGCTGCAATTCGCATTGCTCTGTTTGACAGTTTCGGCTTTTGGCAGTTTCTTTCTGTTAGCCAATTGCCTCAGTGTGTTTCAGTTTGTAGTCAAACAGATGTTTTCTCTGCTTGTCCTTTCAGCCAAAATAAGCAACTTCTTCACTGGTCTGCTCAGTCGGATGAGCTCATCCCAGACTGAGCAGATCCACTTGTTGAAAGACCTGCCAATTGTCCCAGCTGATTGTTTTGTGGACTGCATTCTACCTGCCTGGCTTAAATTCAACTGTGCACAGTCTCCCAGCTGCTTTAGTTCGTGTTTGGTTGGCACTCTAGTTTACTGCAATGATTTGTTGTTTCTCGTCTCCCGCCCTCTCTATTTTCCTGCGTTGTTCCATTAATGTCTTGGCAACTATAAATTTATCATATAAATTCTGCCCTTATAGCAGTTTATCTCTTGCAATTACCAAACTTAATTAAGAGGTTTTTTGTTCTGCAGACAGCATATTCATATAGTAAATTAATTTTCCTTACTTTGTTTCTGTGGCGTGAGCTTGCGCTGTCTTACTTTCACATTTAGAAGTAAAGGTTCATAAGATTGCATTTTAATAGTTGAATAAAAGGAAAGCATTGCCGTGATATGTCTTATTTGATTTTGAGCCAGTTTCTGAATGTCTGTTGCCGTTTTTATTTAGAAATACACTAATCCTCCTCTAGATCACTCCAATTTCTTGGACAAATAATATATCTGCACTTTGCTTTTTAAACTGATTAAATATTTTTGTTCAATTGGAGGAGGGATTAGGCCATTTAATGTATATTTGGTACATTTTACTCAAATGCTGCAGCTTGGTCTAATGTATCTTTATTTGATGCTGCTAAGATTTTTTTTCCTTATTTTTGATTTCAGTGAATCCTTTAGAGTTAGATGGTGACCTTCCAGGTGTAGCTTAATCCCTTTCTTCTTTTCTTTAATTTTCAGTTTCTTCTGTGTTTTCCTGCATACTTTTTGATACCAAGTCATCCTTTTGATGTCTCCTGCTTCATGCTCTGCACTTCCTTCTTTATCTTCTTGAGTGGTTTCTTCTGCTTGCCTAATTTTTTTGTGTATTCTCTTTAGCTATTCTAATTTTTGTGTTGTGTTCCTTCTTCAGATTACTTAATTTGATTTGTCAATGTCTGTATTGGCTGTGTCAACATGTCTGAAGTATTGTCATGGCCTGCTGAGTTCAGAGGGAGTCAAGTTGCAGCTTGGCAGCAAACACAGCCTAGAGCATAAGAGAGGGAACACTTGCTAAGAGTTCAGGCAAACAAGTTGGGTGCAAGTTCTAGGAGGCAGCCCAGGGTCAGAGGTAGAACAAGTCAGTCAATGTAGTCCAGAGATAGCAGTCCATAAGCAGGTAAGGTAGAAAGTCACAGACTTTTGACAAAGTTGCCCCTGCACATCAGCTTTCCTTTGTCTATCTTCTATGATTCTCCCCCTCTGCTCAGTCTGGTTCCTGGAGGACTTAGAGCATTCTCCATGGTGCCTCCAAGACTCCAGTATCACACTGCACCTTTTAGATTGTAACTCCTGATGACCACGGATTCAGACCTGCCTAACCAGTTTAAGTGAGCTGGGTGGGCTATCAATTCTAGAATCTGCACCTGGGGGTGATTTTGTCATTACCCCATCCTCCTGCTCTCAGCTTGTTTGTGGGTCAGTTTCACCTCCCGCCCTTGAGGCTTCTGGTTGCTTCAGCTGGGACTCTGATGTAGCTGGGTTGTTCGGCCAATACGTCTCCTACGAGGATTCCTCACCGGCTGAACCTGGGCCCATGACAAGTATCTAGTTCCTAGGTTGCTGTGGAATCAAAATGTCAGGCAACTGCTATGTAGATGCCCTCACTAATGGATTATGCAACTTCAGTGTTATGTAAATATGCTAAAATGGGTGGATTCTACTTAACACATGCAAAGTACACTTGCAAATTGCACCCTTAATACTTTTAAACAATGCAAATGGTTCTTTCTCCCACCCTGGACATTCCACAGGTATATATACTCCACTTTCTTTACTGCCATCAGATCATCTGAAGATGCCAGCCACAGATGCAGGTGAAACATCAGGAGAAAATGCTACTGGAACATGGCCATACAACCTGGAAAACCCAGAACAACCTAGTGATTCCGGCTGTGAAAGCCTTCGACAATATCTGGTTCCTCATCTTCTCTTGTCTTCTTAGGTTTTTGTTGAGTCCTTGTTGCATTATTTTTTAAATGTTTTTTTTCCTTCTTTGTTCAATTATTTTATACAATCTTTTCATATACTATTACATTAGCTACACAATGCACTTAAAGAAAAGCCTTATACCAGTGGTTCTCAACATGTGGGTCAGGACCCCTTTGGGGGGTTGAATGACCCTTTCACAGGGGTCGCTTAAGACTCTCTGCATCAGTGTTCTCCATCTGTAAAATGGATAAATGTTAGAGTTGGGGGATCACCACAACATGAAGAACTATATTAAAGGGTCGCGGCATTAGGAAGGTTGAGAACCACTGCATTACATCATCCTTTCCCAAACCAATTAATTAGTTCCATATATAATAATATATAGTTTTCAATTAATCAAATACTCTGACATTTCAGCCCACTAATTATTTTATGCTACAATTAATTGTAACATTGTAACAATTTTAAATAAATTAATAATTATCAGCATGTAAAAAACCTGATTTTTAAAAATTGCTTCAATTTCTTAAATAGAGAAAGACAAATTAGAATTATACAATATATGATGCTAATTAAAACACTAGCATTAGCATAGCAATGTATTAGTATGTTAATATGAACTTACAAAGGTTAATATTGTTATATTAGTTATAACATAGCTTCAACTACGATATCTTCTGAAAAAAATATCTGAAGTATTCCAAAAAATCTATAAGAAAAAAAAGAAAAGGAGTGAAAAATTGGGTTCTCCTTAATAGCACCAATTGACTTCAAAATACTTCTAGCGACATTTCCAAATGTAATTACCTGCTAATGCATTGTTGATCCACCAGATGGTGGCTGTGCTATACCAGTCGTTATTAACCCAAATGTTTTCCATTATGTTTAGACCAACTCATTGTTTCCTGTATTACAAATTTTCTTTCCCCCCTCTTTTTAATTATAACTCAAAGGAAAAGTCAAATGTTTAGGTCTTAGATTCTTTAGGTGAAAACCTAAATCCATTAACTCTTATTAAACAAAAGGGAAACAGAGAGGAAGAAAAACATTTTTTGCAAGAAAAGAGGTGGCTTGCGGGGATATTCTCCTGTTATTTAAAAGGTATAATAAATTCAGTATCACATAATTTGCACAATATGTTTTTTTTATTTTCTGTCTTCCAGACTGCACTTCCCCAAACAGGCTGAGGGCAGTTTGCCATAAATAAATTATATTATAAAACAGTATCTTAGGCTAAAACCAGTGGTGGGATTCTAATTAACAACCAGTTTGCCCCCCCCACCACCATGTGCCCCCCGTGGCCCCTCCCTCTGCTACCGGCCCACTTTCCTGGCTGCTGTGCCACCCTTTTCCAAGTTGGACCGGGGGGAGGCGAGTCTGTCAGTATCATTACGTGGGTATAAGGTACAGTGCATCATCTTCCAAGTTCTTCTGTAAGCTTCCGAGTTCTTCTATCCAATGCGTCCAAATCAACCTGTATCCAGTTCTTGCTCTTCCAATCCCAACCATGGTCCATCTCAGGGCAGCTTACAACCATATAAAACAGTATATATAAACTATAGTAATAAGATGAAACTAAAATACTAAAACCAGAATATACCATTTCAGATGATGCAAAATATGATGCTATCAATTAGTCTATGACAGTGGTGGCAAACCTATGGCACTCCATATGTTCATGAACTACAATTCCCATCAGCCCCTGCCTTGACCATGCTGGCAGGGGCTGATGGGAATTGTAGTCCATGAACATATGGAGTGCCATAGGATCACCACAACAGTTCTATGACAACATCTCCCAATCTGTAATTAGTCTATTCCTATAATGCCGTGGTGGCGAACCTTTGGCACTCCAGATGTTATGGATTACAATTCCCATCAGCTTACAGGGACTGATGGGAGTGCTAGATCCTGTAACTTTATCTAGATGCCATAAGTCTCTCCTCTACTATAATGAGAAGGACCATCAGGCACCAATGACAATGGAAGCATATGAGGTGGAAAGTGCTAAGATTGAAATGAGAGACACTAGGGGGAATTAATAATTGATGGTCATTCATTGGTTTAAAAATTCTTACATTCGCTTTGAGTTTTAGCAAGAAGGTAGGTGCTCAAACACTACCATCATCTTTGAAAACCTTGTTTTAGGTGCTTCACTTTCTGAGATTTGATGGAGGGGGCAGTCTGAGAGGTTGGTGGTGAAACCATTACCTCACCAATATTTTACTACAAGTCTCTGCAATACATAATCAGAAAACCAAGGAGCAATATCTACTTCACATTTCTTATTTTTCTTCGCCATCTTGTGGCTCGTTAGTGAATTACTACCAGAGTAGTATATTTCACAGAATACATTGCAGGTCATATAAATTGAGTTCTTAAAGCTACAAATAAGGTGCTGCTGCTATCAAATACATTGACAGTGTATTTTCATATAATCTTGCCAGTGGTTTCTAGTTCTAAATTTATTTTATTTTAGTTTATTTGATGTATACATCACCCTTTCCCTGCAGAGTTGGGCTAAAGGCAGCCTAAATTAGTCAATATAGATATAATATAAATAATTTAAAAACATTATAATTAAAAATCACAAATTCCAATATAATACATTTAATACAATTTGCTGCATTAAGCTCTATAAGCTCTACAATAAGAAGGAAGAAAGTGCCATCAAGTCACAATTGATTTACGGTGAACCTGTGAGATTTTCAAAGCAAAAGTTCTTCAGAGGCTACCTGCCTCTGGGTAGGCTGAGAGAGTTCTGAGAGAACTGTGACTGGCCCAGGGTCACTCAAAAACGTCATGTGGAGGAGTAGAGAATCGAACCAAGTTCTCAGAGTAGAGTCCACCGCTCTTAACCACTACACAGAGGGGTAGGAACCTCTTGACTCTCAGATGTTCAGGAACTACAATTCCAGTAGCCTCTGTCAGGCATGGCCAATTGGCCATGCTGAGTGAGAAATGGAATTATGGTCCCTAATTTATCCTATATACTGGTTCTCATGTTTATTCAGACATATACATAATTTAAATTTATTACAGTTACAGATTAGTCATAGATACAAATGTCTCACATATACTTAATGTTCAGTAAACGAATCGTTCTATAACAACACTTTGTGCTTACTATAAAAGTGTCTTCTTTCAGTGGGACAAAGGAATCTAGGCTGGTTAGGTCATGCCTCCTTAGTTCAGGCAGGGCTATGCAAATTTTTGCCAGGACTCCTGGTCTAAGGAGGCTGAGCCTCTCCAGATGTCCTAAAGCCCTACAAAAATCCTTCTCTCTCTCTCTTTTTATATGATCTCAATCCAGAAATGATGTGGTGGGTTGATATTCACCCAATCTAAAAACCAAGGGGGGATAGTCTACAAACATCCCATACAACATTGGATCATCCTACTTTGTTATTCTGACTGGATGACTGATGCAGTACTCGCTGCCAAAGGTAGCCTCTGCCAATCTATGCAGGTAATGTTCGATAAATATTGGAAAGGACAACCAGCTGGCAGCTCTGCAAACATTGTCAATTGTGGCTCTGCTGAAGAAAGCCGATAACTTCGCTGCTGACCTGGTAGAGTGCAGGTGAACCTAGATGATTATAAACCAAGTCAATGCAGAGCTTGACCCATCTAGAAATGGAGCTCTTGAAAAGCTTTAAATCCCAGGTTTTTTTAGTCCATAGGCTACAAAAAAGGCATCTGATTTTCTAAACAGTTTAGTGGCATTAATGTACTTCTTCAGCAACATTTGATGTACATTTAATGTGCGACGCTGTTTTTCCCTTGGGAGGTTCTTGGAAAAAAGGGTGGCAGTACGACGGACTAACTAACATGAAAGGAGGACCCCACCTTAGGTAAGAAGGATGGGTCAGTTCTTAACACTATAGCCTCCTTCTGATTCAGCAAGGCAGGGTACTGATGGCCTTTGCCTCAGTAAGTCCTGAGAAATTAGTAGGTGCCAGGGAAGAGTTGATGCCAGGTTCACCAGATCTGAAAACCAAGTCCACCTGGACAGTGTAGAACAATTATGATGACCTGAGCCTTTTCTTCTTTGACCTTCCTCAGGAACCTCTCCAATAGAGGAGTAGGAGGGGAGGCATACTGCAACCCCAGAAGCCACTTTTGTTGAATGGCACCCTGCCCCTAGGCTTGGTTTTCCAGATCCCTGGGAAGTTATGTGTTCTTTGCTGTGGCGAACAGATCCAGAAAAAGGTAACCTCAGGTGCTGTTACTACATGGAAAATCTCCAGGTTGAGGATCCATTCTACAAGGTCCAGAGGTGACTGGCTTAGCCAGCCCCCTATTGTTCATCCCCTTTACATGATCCACCTGTAGACTCGCGAAATTTCTTTCAGTCCAATGTAGAAGCAGGAGGGCCTCCTGATGAAGAATGATTGCCTTGGTGTCCCCCTGATGATTTATGTGGGCTTTGGCCATTGTGTTGGCCATTAGGTTTGTTGTTGGCCATTGTGTTTGGCCATTAGGCTTCTCCTAATGGTAATGGTTGTAAAGGTTATTTTGGCCTCTGGGAAGGTAGGTGGACCCTCTGTTGGCGATAGGAACAAAGGAAGAGCAGGGCTTGCTTCTGGGATATTTGACCTTGGTCAAGAATGAGGAGGAAGCTGGTATGGCCTTTTTCTTCTCCTTCATTTCTACTAGCACCTTTTCCAGGATGGAGTCACTGAACAAAAAGCCTGCCCATAAAGTTTTCTCTGAACAAGTTTGCTTTAGTCATATGATCCACTCTCAATTTTTTTTAGCCAAAGATTCTTTCTAACAAAGACATTGGAGGATTGTGCCTGAGTGCAAAATTGATCAGAGTCCGGGGAGATGCCCACCGCTCTCTGTATCTTCAGGAGTGATCTACAGAATGTGACTGGGACAGCCTTGAGATCTTGGAGTAAATTATCAGTCCAAACTACGATAGCTTGGGTGAAGTTGGAAACCACTGCAGAGACTCTGATTCTCAGAAAGGAAGCTTTGTGAGATTTTTAAAGAGCAACCTCATTCTTCCTATCTAGGGGATCTTTTAAAATGTTATCCCCATTCTTGGAGAGTATAGAACCTGACTGCAAGGTGATCATAGGTGCACCCACCAACAGTTCCTTCAGAGCCTCCACAGTCTGCTGGGATAGCGTGTAGAACATGGAACGTTTTGGCACCAATGCTAAACTATTGCTTCCACCAGGAGAAGATCACTTACCCATGAACACTTTATCAAACACCTCTGGGAAGGGGCATCTGTCAATGGCTTTTACAGGCTGTTTAAAGTCTCTTCTGTTCAGCTGTGAAATGGCAGGAGTTATGTTATCTGACTTCTTATACTGATAATTCAGCATAGATAATGACTTTTTTCAGAAACCTCTGAAAATGCTTGCTGTAATCTGGTGGAGTCCTCTTGGGTCTTCTCTGAACCCTCCTCTAGTCTTCTCTGAACCCTCATCTCTGGCTGAGTTCAAGAAGACTGATTATCTGTTAGACGTGGAGTCCTCAGCACTTACTTAGCTTTAAAAAGGGCTTGAACAGATTTATGGAGAAGTCGATCTATGGCTACCAATCTTGATCCTCCTTGATCTCAGATTGCAAATGCCTTAGCAGACCACGTGCTCAGGAGCAGCAGCAGCAGAAGGCCATTGCTTTCTCATCCTGCACGTGAGCTCCCAAAGGCAACTGGTGGGCCACTGCAAGTAGCAGAGTGCTGGACTAGATGGACTCTGGTCTGATCCAGCAGGCTAGTTCTTATGTTACTTCCCAATGTGGTTTGTGAGCTGGCCTTCCTGTAGGATGTCTCCTACCTTCATTGGAAGGGAGAGAGAGAGCCTTCTCCTTTCCTTCAACCTCACTATCGTCCTTGGATGACGAGGATGCGCTTTTTCTTTTGCAGCCCTTCCCCAGCAAAGTTGACTTTCAGGCTCCCCCTAGTGGTGAAGGCTCACTGAGTTAAGTGAGGAACGCAGCTGAACCAGTCGCCTGTTTTCCTTGCTTCCTAAGTGTAAACTGTAGCACAGGGACGCAGGTATATATATTTTTATGGGGGGGGGGTTCGGGGGGGCCACACCCCCAACCGCCCCTAGGGCATGGCCACGCCTCCCCAAGCCCTGCCCCTGGCCTAGCGCTTATAAAAGCAGTTCTCAGAGGTCGGGGTTGGCAGACTCCCCTGCCCTGCCCTGCCCCTCACCTCTGGGCAGAGGCATAGAGGGAAAATGGAGCCTGGTGCAAAATCTGAGTTTTGCCCCCCCCCCCCCCCGGCAGCTGCTGTGATGCTGGAATCCACCCCCAAACAGCATCACTTTCAATGGTGTTTAAACTAGAAAGCCAAAATTCTCCTTTTAAATCCACCTTAAAGGGAGAATCTGGGGTCCCTAGTTAAACAACATTGAAAGTGATACTGTTTTGGGGTGGATCATCCCCCACCCTGAAACAGCATCACTTTCAATGTGGCATAGTGGTTAAGAGCAGGTGCATTCTAATCTGGAGGAGCAGGGTTTGATTCCCTGCTCTGCCACTTGAGCTGTGGAGGCTTATCTGGGGAATTCAGATTAGCCTGTGCACTCCCACACACGCCAGCTGGGTGACCTTGGGCTAGTCATAGGTTTTCGGAGCTCTCTCAGCCCCACCCACCTCACAGGGTGTTTGTTGTGAGGGAGCAAGGGCAAGGAGGATTGCAAAGCCCCTTTGAGTCTCCTACAGGAAAGAAAGGGGGGATATAAATCCAAATTCTTCTTCTAAACGGAGGACCTCAGATTCTCCCTTTAAATCCATGCCAAAGGGGGTGGATTTAAAAGGAGAATCTGGGAAAATTTGGGGGGTGCCTGCTGTCAGGGGTGCAATGGTTAAGCTAGCAGCACCAAACTTTCAGGGTATCTTAAGGTGTCTCTCCTAATGATACCACCCAGGTTTGGTTCAGGGGGTCCAAAGTTATGGACCCTCAAAGGTGTAGCCCCCATCTCCTATTAGCTCCCATTGGAAACAATGGAGGATGGGGTCGCCCCCTTTGGGAGTCCATAACTTTGGACCCCCTGAGCCAAACCTCACCAAACCTGGGTAGTATCATCAGGAGAGTCCCCCAAACAATCCCTGAAAGTTTGGTACTGCTAGCCCAAACAATGCACCCCCTGCAGGCCAAAAAACCGAACAAGCACTAAAATGTTTTAAAAACCCACAAACAGGTGGGCGGAGTTTTGGACATGAATGGGGAGGGGTTCAAAGCCGAGGGAACCCCCCCCCCCCTTACCTACGTCCATGAATGCAGCTGAACTAGTCGCCTGTTTTCCTTGCTTCCTAAGTGTAAACTGTAGCACCAACAAGCAAGCTGCCCAACTTTCCAACTAACTCCCACGGGACGCGCATGTGCAGAAAACTCCTTTGACCAA